>NC_053491.1:144129612-144440862 GCF_905171775.1 Rana temporaria | reverse complement strand
CCAGACGGGGCTATGAACAACAGATCGTCTAGGTAAGGCACTATTGTTACTCCTTGGAGTCTCAGTGGTGCCAGGGCTTCTGCTAGGACTTTGGTAAAAATCCTTGGCGAGGAAGACAGGCCAAAGGGGAGGGCCCTGAATTGCAGATGTTTGGTAGCAGAACCCAGTCTTACCGCTAGACGCAGGAATTTTTGGCATTCCTGACGGATCGGAATGTGTAAATATGCGTCCCGTAAGTCCACGGTGGCCATATAACACTTTGGGAAGATCAGACTGGTGACTGAAAATATCGATTCCATTCTGAACCGTTTGTACCGGACCCACTTGTTGAGGGGACGAAGGTTTAAAATCAGTCTGTACTTTCCTGAGGGCTTTTTCACCACGAAGACATGTGAATACACCCCCTGACCTTCCTCCTCCTGGGGAACTTCCAACAGAACCCTCTGATCCAACAGGTCCCCTAAAAGGAGACCCAGGGCCTCTGCCTTCTCCCGGTCTCTGGGAGGTTGAGTGACCAAAAATATTGGGGGAGGGGGAACTGAGAATTCCAGCCTGTAGCCGTTTTCTATGAGGTCGTGTACAAACGGACTGACTGTTAATTCTGTCCATTGTGAGAGGAACTCCCCCAATCTTCCTCCCACAGGGACCTGAGTGTCACTGGGTTTTGGGGGGAACCTGAGGAGGGTTAAACAAGATTCCTCCTCTTCCACGTCCCTTTTGGCCCACCCAATGTTTTTTAGGATGTGAATCCCGGTCTTTCTGGTTTTGCCTAAACCCTCGAAAAAAGCGTTTATTTTCTTTCTTTTTTCTTTCCGGGAAGGCTTTCTTTTTATCTTGTGTCCTTTCTAGTGCCTCCTGGAGACCCGGACCAAATAAGTGATCGCCAGAAAAAGGTAAGCCGCAGAGTTTTAATTTTGATGCGGCGTCACCCGTCCATGTCTTTAACCAGACCGACCTTCTGGCTGCGTTGACCAACGCTGCCGATCTGGCTGCAAGCTTCACCGATTCTGAGGAAGCATCGGCTAGGAAGCCAGCCGCCTTCAAGAGCAATGGGAAAGATTTTAAGATCTGCTGCCTGGATGTACCAGCAGTGATATGCGCTTGGAGTTGATTAAGCCAACACTCCAAGTTCCTGGCTACGCAAGTAGCCGCCAACGCTGGTTTAAGTGCAATAGTGGAAGCATCCCAAGCCCTTTTTAAAATGATGTCACCCCTTTTATCCATCGGATCTTTAAGTGTTCCAAGGTCATCGAAGGCCAGGTCAGTTCTTTTTGATACCCTGGCCAGAGGTGCATCTAGCTTTGGAACTTTGTTCCATGGGAGCGTAGTATCTTCCTCAAAAGGATATCTACGCTTTAGGTTCCCTGCAAAAAAAGGTCTTTTTTCTGGTTGCTCCCACTCCAACAAGATCGTTTCCACCAACGACTTATGAACAGGAAAACACCTGGTCTTTACAGCACTACCTTGATAAAGTTGGTCGTGCTTAGATAGCTGGACCTGTTCCTCTCGGATCTCTAGGGTTTCATATATTGCTTTAAGCAAGTCTCCCACATCTTCTAGAGACAGTCTATATCTAGTCCCCCTGGAAGAGTCTTCTTCTTCTAGCTCAGAGCCAGAAGCTGAATCTACCTGAGAGGAAGCCTGGGACCGAGTGGACCCTCCTGCTTCCTCTTCCTCATGCTCATCCCCTTCGACCGGAGTTGCCAAGGACGGGGCACTAGGGGTCCTATATACCGGGGACGGCATCTGCATCCTATCCATCATTCCCCGGAAAGATTTGAAAGTGGATGCTAGCTCATCCTTTACAGATGATAAGACTTTTTGGCATTCTGCCACAGAGTCATCCTTGACCAGACTGGAGATGCACTCTACACATAGAGGCTTTTTCCAGCTGGAACCCAATTTTTCCCCACATACAGCGCACTTTCTTTTAGGGGCTTGTGCTGGCGTTTTATCCTGAGATTTGACCTAAAATCAAACACAAACACCATGTTTTAGTATAACAGACAATGCCCCCTGACAACCACCCGTGTGTCAGAAAAGGTAAGTGCTGGGGAGCCCTCCACCACAGGCCCTGCCCAGGGAGGGAGAAAAGGTCCTGAGATAATTCAGACCATGTCCCCCAAGGTAAGTGAAGAGTCAGCCTAGCCCCCTTACCTGGGAGACGCCGGAGCCGGTGGACCCGGAGTCCTGTAGCCTGCCTCGCTTCCTCCATCGGTCCTGTGTCCTTAAACAGCCCGGCTGCGTATGGAACACACCGCTCCGTGTGCCTACTTCCACTGCCGCGCTTAAGTCGAATGGGACTAGGTTTCGACAGCGCCCCTTGATGACGCCGTTCCGGTGACGCACTTCCGCCTTGTGGAACGCATCCGTCCCGCCCCTCAGCGCCGCTCCGGAAGAGGATCTGCAGTGCAGAGCGGCATGGCCAGCCAGCGTCTCTCGCCGCCGCCATAGCTGATGTACCGCGCTGTGTGAGATCAACGCAACAGGTACTGGGTACTGCGGGGGGGATGCCGACATCAAGGGTTCCCACTCTCTCTGAGCTTTAGACAGCAGTGAAAAAAACGGTGACCTTTCTCTTCCTAGCAGGAGCAGAGGGGTACCAGGCAGAGAGGGAATCCAGCATTTTTAAAAGTCCCTTAAAAAACGTGCTCCTTCCCTTCTGGCAGGAAACACAATAACTGAGGAGGAGATCTAGAGGACCGCCCTTTAAAGAAAAGGGTGTACGTGTTTCCTGTCCCGGAGGGAGGAGCCCAAGGTCTCAAGAGGCTGTCCTGGAAGACGACTAGAGAAAAGCTGTTTTTAAGGTTAAATCCCTTAGAGAACAATTATCTAAGGGCTCAAAGGGAGTACCCGTTAAGGTACGCAACACCAGAGACAGGTCCCAACTGGGGAAGGGTGGACCTCGAGCTGGTCTCTGTCTGGTTAGTGCTCTAAAGAACCTGACTACCAAGGGACTGGTGGCCAGAGGTTTTTCTAAATACACCGTAAGTGCCGAAACCTGCCCTTTAAGGGTGCTAACTGAAAGACCCTTATCTGCCCCACACTGAAGAAATTCTAAGACAGCCGTGGGGCTCTGTACAGAACAGGGGCAATTTACACACCATTCGTTGAAACGAAGCCAAACCTTCTTGTAAATTTTGCGGGTCTCCTTCTTTCTACTATTAAGGAGGGTGGCAATTAAACCTTCGGAAAATCCTTTGGATCTTAGTATGGCTTCCTCAGTAGCCACGCCGCTAGCCTCCACCTGTGAACTTGTGGGCATAGGACTGGGCCCTGTGATAGAAGATCCTCTCGTTGAGGTAGAAATAAGGGTGGTTCTGCCGCTAACTGCTTGAGGACTGAGAACCATGCCCTCTTGGGCCAGTAAGGAGCTACCAGGACTAGAGAGGTGTGCTCTGATTGGAATTTTCTCAGAACTGCTGGCAGAAGTACCGGAGGTGGGAATGCATAGCATCTTCCGAACTTCCAGCTTTGGGACAGGGCATCCACCCCCCTTGCTCCTTCTCCTTTGTTCAGGGAGAAGAAACAGGGGGTCTTCGCATTTTCTCTTGAGGCGAAGAGGTCCACCTCCAGAGTTCCCCATCCCTTGTTCAGGAGATGAAAGACCTCCTGGTTGAGGGTCCACTCGCCCTCCCTCAGCTGCCTTCGACTGAGGAAGTCTGCTGTCACGTTTCTTTCTCCCCTCAGAAAGACCGCCGAAAGGGAGAGGGTGTGGATCTCGGCCCAGCCCAGAATCTCTGCTGTCAGGACCGACAAACTTTCGCTTCTCGTGCTGCCCTGCTTGTTTAAGTAGGTTACGACCGATGAATTGTCCGATCTCACCTGAATGTGGTGCCCCTGGAGTTCTTCCTGAAAGAACCTGAGGGCTAGGCCCACTGCCCTCAGCTCCTTCCAATTGGAAGATCTTTTTAGATCCTGGAGACCCAGGTACCCTGCGCTGGAAGGGATCCCAGGTGTGCTCCCCAGCCCTTGCCGCTTGCGTCTGTGGTTACCACCCGAGACACCGGGATAATCCACAGACGTCCTTGGGTTACGTTGGTGGCCTTTCTCCACCACCAGAGGGATCTTTTTACCTGAAGTGGTACTTGAATCAAGGAGTCTAGGGCTTCTAGGCTGTGATCCCAGACCCTTAGCAGGAAGGCCTGCAGCGGGCGAAAGTGAATACCTGCCCACTGCACGGCTGGGAGGGCAGATGTCAACAGACCTAGCGTTGACATCAGGGACCTTAGTGACACCTGTTGATTGTTTTGGAGGGAAGCCACTGCTCTGTCCAACTTCTTGACTTTCTCTACCGGGAGGAACACTCTTGAGAGAGTGAAATCCAGCAGGTACCCCAGGTAAGTGATCCGTTGTGATGGATTTAAACTGGACTTTTGTAGGTTCAGTAACCACCCTAGGTCCGTTAGAACCTTCTTGGTCACTTCCAGGTCCCTGGATAGCTGCTCTGGTGAGGCTGCGAAAAGAAGCAGGTCGTCCAGATAGGCTATGATGGATACTCCCTGAAGTCGCAGAAACGCTATGGGTTCTGCCAGGATCTTGGTAAAAATCCGGGGCGATGAGGATGGCCTGAATGGCAGAGCCTGGAACTGGAGGTGTACAATCGTTCCCTCTAGGTCCACGGCCAATCGCAGATATTTCTGAGAACTCTCTGCGATCGGAACGTGCAAGTATGCGTCTCTGAGGTCCAGAGATACCATGAAACAATTGAGGGGAAGGAGGGCTCTGACTGTGTAAATCCATTCCATGCGGAACTTCCTGTATGAAATGGATCTGTTCAGAGGTTTTAGGTTTAGGATTAACCTGTATTTCCCTGAGGGCTTCTTTACCACAAAGATATGTGAATAAAATCCCCTTCCTTCCTCTGCCCTTGGAACTCTGAGGATGACACTCTGATCCTCTAGCTCCCTTAGAGCTCCCAACAAGGCTTCGGATTTCTCCTTGTCCCTGGGTAGATGGGTGACTAGGTATCTCTGGGGGGGAGGCGATGAAATTCCAGTCGGTATCCCCCTCTTATGACCGCCAGGACAAACTGGTTTGGGGAAATTGATTCCCATTGTGGGAGAAAGGTCCCCAGTCTTCCTCCCACCCTGACTAGCGAGTCATGGGTTCTTAGGGGGCTGGACAGGAGGGTGAAAAATCGCTCCACCTCTGCCTCTGCCCCTGGGGGTCCAAACCCTCTTTTGGCCTGCCGGTTTGGCCCCTTTTTGTTTTTGCGGACGAAACCCCCTTCCTGCCTGTACTGTGACTTTCTTTTTAGGAGGAAAGGCCTTCTTTTTGTCCGCCGTGCGGTCTAGTACTGCTTCAAGGCCTGGGCCAAAAAGCAGGTCACCTGTGAAGGGAATACCACACAACTTGGATTTAGAGGCGCTGTCGCCAGTCCAAGTCTTGAGCCAGAGGGCCCTTCTGGCCGAGTTAGCCAGAGCAGCCGATCTGGCTGACATGCGGACTGACTCCGCTGAGGCATCCGCTATATAAGCGACTCTTTGCAGGATAGTAGGGAAGGAAGCTAAAATAGTTTCCTTATCCATACCAGCTTCAATGTGCTCCTGAATCTTAGAGAGCCAATGCTCTAGATTGCGGGCCATTACTGTGACGGCAAGTTCTGGTTTAAGATTCCCTATAGTAGAGTCCAACATTTCATTAATAGGGAATCCATTCTCTTGTCCATTAACATCGGACAAAACCCCCATGTCCTCAAACGCTAAATCCGTGTTCCTGGACACTTGGGAGAAGGCGGCGTCTAATTTGGGGGCTTTTGTTCCAAACAGACGAAGGATCCTCTGAGAAGGGGAATCTCCTCTTTAGGGATCTGGAAAAAAAGGTTTCCTTTCAGGATCCTGCCACTCCTTCTTAATGGTCTCTACCAGTATATCATGTACTGGGAAGACCTTTTTCTCTTGCTCCTCCAGACCTCTGTACATTCGATCATGGAGGGTAAGAGGCTTTTTGTCGGTTTGGATACCAAGGGTTGTGTAAACTGCCCCTAAGAGGTCCTCTACCTCATCCAGCGACAATTTGTACCTAGAGGGCTTCCTGGACTCCCCGTCTGGTCCTCTCCATCTGACCCCCTCTTGAGAATCAGAGGTGGCACTATCCGGAAGAACCGGTTCTCTTGGAAGGGCCTGCGGAAACATCTGCCATAGCTGCTGCAATGGGTATGACAGGAGCAGGACCCTGAGCCTGTGGCTGGGTTGTAACCTGGGTGGGACAGCCAGAGGCTGTAAACCTCTCAAACAGAGATTTTGAATGAGGAGAAAGTGGATGACAGCTCTTTAACAGAGGCTGCAAGTCCTGACTCCTGTTCTAATTCATTTTCCCTGACTAAGGATTGAATGCAATCCCTACACAGGACCTTAGTCCATGATTCTGGAAGGATATCCCTACAGGAGGCACACTTCCTCTTTGAGCTATGCCTTCCACCACCCGTTTTTTCAATGGCCTTCTGAAACACAGAAAAGGGCAGAAAACAACAGTTTTAAAAAATTATAAATTTGGTTACAACCCTGGGAGTGCACCTAGCCCTCTATAAACCCTGGGACTAAGGACTCCCACCTCCCCTGGCCACCCAGGGGGCTTGCCTCCCCATGCATTGAACCCTACATGGAGAGGCAAACCTAAGCTAGAGAGCGCCCCTCCCCAGGGTACTCTTACCTTAGGCTCGCTGGAGGTAGCGTCAGTTGTCAGGGCTGGCTCTGGAGATGCTGCCGACATGACCGCAGGTGGCTGCTTGCTGAGAGCTTCTCTTCGCCTGTGCGAGATCCGACTCCCTCCAGCGTCCGCCGGACCTCCTATCAGCACCGCGACCCGGAACCGGAAGTCGCGGTTCAAGGGGGGAGACATCGCTCTACGCGGAAATGACGTCACCCGCCGTCCAGCCCGCTCGGTTCAAAAAATTTTCTGCGGCCTGTAGTACAGGGCGAGCCCTGATGTCTCCCTCGCTACGCCCGCTGGACGAGATAGGGTCCCCCGCAACCAGCAGCCGCGCTCGGCGTGGATGGGGTGGCTAATGGTGGGCCTGCACCGCACCAGGATTCACCTGGAAGCCTCTGCTTCCTTTAAGGTAAAAGAATGGCCTCAGTCCTCTGACCTGAATTGGCCTAGGTTCCCATGCACAGTGTCTCCCCACCGGAGGAACACTAATACTGAGGTCTGGCAGGGGGAGTGAGAAATTTATGGGCTGGCGCAGTGTTTCCTAGAGGAAGAGGAGGAGTATCTCTCAATTGTGGGCTGTCCTGAAAGACGGGAGGGAAAAAAAAATATTTTATTAAATATTATATATATATATATATATATATAATATATATATATATATAATATATATAAATGTTTGGGGGTTTCTAATTAGAGGGAAGGAGATGGCAGTGAAAACACTGGGGAAGCTACATTAGAATTGCTAGTTTACTTGTCATACCAATGGCCACTACAAGATGGCGCCAGATCACAGAACGAAGCTTAGGCGGCATGGCGGGAGGCACAGGATGGCGCACGGAGACCACAGGATGAGGCACGGAGACACAGGTAGTTGAGGCCCCGGATTTGCTGTCTTCTGCAGGCCTAAGCTTCCTCCCCGGGCGCCAGGTCGCTAATTCTAGTCGCAAATCGTGACGGGCACCCGTATTTTGTCGAACCCTGGTCTAACTGACTGAATTTTGGCCGATTTTTCGTAAGTGTATGGCCTGCATTAGTTCTTGTCCCGATAATGGCACGGGAAAAAGTGAAGTCTCTACAGTTGCCCTTTTCCATTGACCACCAATGTAATAGGACACTTCTCCACTAACCTCACAGTCACCAGTGTAAAGGGGGTCTTTCTCCCTTTTTGCACTACCTATCAATAAAAGAGGTGTCTCTCTTTCTTGTGCTGCTCATCAGTGTATGGAGGCACTTTGCCACTTCCTACTAATGTAAGGGGGCAATTGAGTGCACCACCATGTAAGGGAACCTTTCTTTTCTCACCATCAATATAAAGGACACCTTTATTTTCTAACCACCCATGTAAAAGGAACCTTTCTTCTCTGACCACCAATGTAAAGAAATTTTACAATGTTTACCATATGCATTTTATTCTGCCCAAATATTCCTACATTTTATGATTACTACCAAATTAGGCATATAGAGTAGGTGTTAAATTCTGCTCTGCATGTCAAATATGCCAAGTAGGTCACAGTCTTTTACCTTGTATAAAATTCAACAACTAATTAATCACAGAAATGTGCCATAGGCTGTAGATATAGCTTTTACCTACGGTTTCCTGTGATCTCAAAATGATTATTGACAGGATCCTCACAATAAAAGTTTTGAGAAAGGCTATGTTAAAGGAGTTGTAAAGGCATCTTTGCATTAAGATAAAACGCCTTATGTGTGCAGCAGCCCCTTCAGCACCCCCAAATACTTACCTGAACCCCATCTCTGTCCAGAGATGTCCATAAGTTCCTCCGCCGGGGACTCTCCTCCTGATTGGCTGAGACACAGCAGTGATGCTATTGGATCCCATGGCTGTCAAAGTCAGTTAGCCAATCAGGAGAAAGTGGGGCCGTATGGAAGCTCCATATCTAAGGGACACACAGAGCTGAGCTGCAGCTAGGCTTGGGTGCCCCAATAGCAAGCTGCTTGCTGTGGGGGCACTCAAAAGGAAGTAGGGGCTAAAAGGTTCGAAGAGGGATCCAAGACAAATCCACTGCACATAGGAGATAAGTATAACATGTTTTTTTTGTTTTTTTTTAAACAAGATTTTATAATCACTTAAAAGTGTCCGAGGACCCCAAGACCCAGGGAGCACAGATTTACACATATTTTAGCGGTCTATATATAATTATACAGGATTTATATAGCACTGACAGTTACGCAGTGCTTTACAACTTTAGGGCAGAGAGTACAATTACAATTTAATACTGTAATAATCAGAGAGCCCTGCTCGTTAGAGATTACAATCTAAGAGAGAGCATCAAGAGATACAAGAGGCAATAACTGTGGGGGATGGGCTGATGGAAAAACTAAATGTGGCATTGTTAGGTGGGGCCAGATAGGCTTTTCTAAAGAGATGAATTTTCAAGGATTGTCTGAAAATGGGCAGAGTAGGAGATAGGAGAGGCCTGGAGAAGTCCTGGAGGCAAGCGTGGGATGACGTGACAAGGGAGCTAGAGAACATGAGGTCTAAATGGTTGGATCTGCCGATTCAAACGCTTAGAAACAACACATAAATAGACAATCTATATAAAAACAAAGCAGTATACCAACAAATCTTAAATAAGACTAGTATTAGGATAAGAACATGTCAATTTAAAAGCTTATAACTGTAGGATTATCACCTTTGACAATCGTCCTTCACTGAAGGGAAGAACGGTTTATATACCTTTTATATGCCCCTGGTTAGTTTTCTTAACATTTTTTGTTTGAATTGTAAAAAGAGTTAACATGTGAAAAAGAGGCAACCAAGGAAACTACATACAATAAACTGTGCATCAAGCAGTAATGTCAGAAAGAGCATACAAAATGTCATCTCTGTTCTCTTTATTAGTACACATGTAAAGACCATTATAGACATAATTATAGATGAAATTTCCTGATGTGTAACAAAATCAAGATAATTGCATTTCACAGGGCTATGGGAGCAAGAGAGGGCTAAGGACAGGTTTCATTTGGCAGAGTATTGGAACAGTTTTTATTTTATACAATTGTTGTGAAAGTTAACACAACCTCTCTTGGGAACAAACTCAATCGTGCATATTTATGTGTATGTTAATGCATAATTACTATTTCATTGACATATTTCACAAATTGTAAAAATAAAAACATAAATGGCAGAAATATAATGGACTCTCTTGTTCTACATCAGATATTTTTTTCACTCCTCCTTGTGTAGTAAAGAAGGAGTAAACATGCTGCAATCACGGCAACCAGCATTGCGGGACGCATATCGCACAAAAATAGTTCAGGAGCTACTTTGGGCCACATGCATACAGCGATGCGGGTTGCCGCGATTGCAGCACGTCTGATTGTGCGTTAATCGTGGCAGACCCGCACTGCGATTTGAGGTGTCATTCAAATGCATGGCATCTCAAATGAGTTTCGCGTTTTGTCACTCACACATCAGCGATGGCAAATGGCGGGCAGACCCGCGGTGGCTTCAAAATGCTGTAGTGTGAAAGCAGCCTTAAAGTAGAGAACTCCAGAGAAAATTTATATAGAAGTTTTGAATAAAGTGAGGAAGGATTACTATGTACAGGCATACCCCGCTTTAAGTACACTCACTTTACATACACTCGCGAGTAAGGACATACCCGTGAGTGTATGTAAAGTGCCTTACAAGCACTGTACAGACATTTTGCAGTCGCAGTAGAAGGAGCTGAAGCTCAGAGAGCATAGCCCGTCCTGTTCCAGTGTGCCCCTGACACCCCCACTACAGCCTCTGAGACCTTAACTACAGCTCCTAACACCCCCACTACACCCCCTGACCCTCCACTAAACCCTATAAGTGAAAAAAGGTATTGTTTCACTTTAAGTACATTTTCGTTTTTACATACATGCTCTGGTCCCATTGTGTACTTAAAAGTGGGGTACGCCTGTAATACACATACATATATACAAAAATACACACCACATTGATTTAAGGCCTATTGTGTCCAGTTCTGGGGATTTTTTATTTATTTTTTATTTATTTAATTAGTAGATCAGCTGGACCAATGCACAAAACTTTTGTGTAAGCACAAGTTGCTAAATTATGAAACTGGATGGTAACTGTGTATTCAAATCTGCAGAATAAATGCCAAGCTCAGCAATATATTACAAAAATATTTTTTTTTTGTTTGGATGAACAACCACTACACAGCTGTATATTTAAACTTCAGTCTGGCCATAGACTGTTTGAATCTCGGCTGGTTCAACTTGGGTACAACCAGCCTGTCAGATTTTACATGCCTCAGAACCCCACCCCTTCCCTGCCATGAGAACACACTGAGGTTGATTTACTAAAGGTAAATATACTGTGCACTGCAAATGCAGTTGCTCTAGATCTGAGAGGAAGCTCTGCCGATTTCTATCATCCATTCATGCCCAAGCAAAAATACTTTTACATTTTCCTTGCATGTGATTGGTTATTCTTTGCAAAGTGAAGCTTTACCTCCTTTACCAATCTCTGGAGCAAGTGCACTTGCAGTGAATATAATTGCCTTTAGTAAATCAACCCCAATGGCTCCACAGGAGGGATTCTCCCATTAATGCTGACTGTGTTGATGGGGAATTGAGTAATTTTCTTTATAGCAACCCTCGGTTGCCGGAAATAAAATCACACATCTATGGCCAGCTTTAGGTATGGTTATTCTGTTAAGAATCTGCCCACCCTTCGATCATAGGTCGCTTTTTTATTCATGGAAGTTATACAACTTCTATAAACGGAGGAGGGGAGCAGAAGGGGTGGACATAGTCGGCACTGTTAATGAGTGTGTCACATGTCCATCGCTGGCATTAACCTCCACAGCAACGGAAGATTACATCTGGGAGGGGGGCAGAAGATTAAAGATTTCCACTATGACAGAAGGCACCAGCACAATAAATGAAAGTAACATCCTTGTGCTTAATTTTTTTTTTTTTTTTTGTGATGAACAGAAAAACTAGGAGATCATACATCTGAACTGGAATTGTATGGAAGCCAGAGCAAATTTAAAATTGTACAAATTTCTTAAGTGTACATGATTTTCACATTTTCTCTGTATGCGCTACTGATGGCTTTGTCTTCAAGAACAATACCTACTGCAGTAGGGAGCAGACACAAATCGATGCAATGAGTATCTTTCCACATAACTGTTATATCTTTGTCAGTGTTCTTTTTTTTAACTAGGTATCACATTATCACACTACTTAACCCCCAGGCCAATTCTGACATTTGTCCTGCATGTAAAAAAAATCAGCATTTTTTTGCTAGAAAAATACTATTGCTTGATATTTGTGCAGTGTTTTAAAAAAAAAAACACTTTAACCAGGACGATTTTCCCCCTTAATGACCAGGCGCCATTTTTTTGCCATTCGACACTCTGCGTCACTTTAACTGACAATTGCCCGGTCGCGTACCGCTGTACCCAAACAAAATGTATGTCCTTTCCCACAAATAGAGCTTATTTTGGTGGCATTTGATCACCTCTGCATTTTTTTTTCGCTATTAACAAAACAAGAAAGTAAATTCTGAAAAAAAAAAGCAATATTTTTTACTTTTTGCTATAAAAAATATCATATATATATATATATACCGTGTTCTCCCCGAAAATAAGCCGGGTCTTATATTAATTATGCCAACAAAAGACACAGTAGGGGCTTATTTTCAGGGTAGGTCTTACTATGTAATGTGATGTCTTCTCCCCCCCTCTCCCTCCCTGCGTGAACTTAAAATGCTTGTAAAATCCTATAATCTACTCTATTACAGTATTATATAATGTACAATGTGTGTGTTTCTGTAATATAATTGTGCCAAATACCTTTGTTATAGAGCCGCTCTCTGCTTCCGTTACCCGCCGGAGCTCTCTTCCCCCGCAATTATATTACAGAAACACACACATTGTACATTATATACTACTATAACAGAGTGGATTATAGGCTTTTACAAGCATTTTTAACTAGGGCTTATTTTCAGGGTAGGGCTTATATTGTAGCCATCCTGGAAAATAACGCTAGGTCTTATTTTCAGGGTAGGTCTTATTTTTGGGGAAACAGGGTATATATATATATACATACATACATATACACACACACACTTTTTTTACTAGTATGGCGGTGATTTTTAGCGGGACTATGACTATGCAACAGACAGATGGGACACCTGAAATTTTACACAGAAGGTCTGGTCCTAGTATATTTATGGCGGTACCTCACATGTGTAGTGCAACTGCCATTGACATATTATGCAAGACTGAAAGACGTGTTCACCTTTGCGCAAGAGCACAGGGAGACAAGAGCACTTAAAAAGAAAAAAATATATTAGAAAGAGATAGATAGATAGATAGATAGATAGATAGATTATCTATCTATCTATCTATCTATCTATCTATCTATCGGGTGCCACCCACCCCTGCACCTCCCACCGGCTGCTGCAGAGGTATCGTTAGGGAGACCCAGTCTGTCAGCAGCTGTGGGGAACTCTCCTCCTCACTCTACAGAATGCGAGCAGAGCTCCCACAGGCAGCCGCCCGCCCTGCTCCCTCCCCTGCTTCCTCATTTGCAGGTGGAGGAAAGCAATCACCAGGCAGCACTGCAGCGAAAAAGCATCTTGGCACATTTATTCCCGGTCACCAGGGGTCGCATTGTAATTTCCTGGGGGCAGACTACACAACCCAGCATGCACACAGGAGAGGAAGAAACAGACACTACAAGGCTGCTGGTGAGCAGGGGCAGAGATCACAAGGCGAGGGGAAGACCAGACGCAGGAGAAGGATGCCGTCATCCAGGGTCAGTGTTTCCGGACACATTGTCACAATCGGTTGCGGACATCTCGCCAGAGAGGGTCCCGGGTGTATCGCCAGGCACATCTCTGCAGATGTTGGGGGGAGTTCTGGTGGTCAGGTAGCCAGTTGGGCAACCTGAAGAGCCTGTTCCAGGACAACTCTCTTTTGGGCCTTGGTCACAGGATTGGCGAGTGGCCACTTGTCCATCTTTCAGAACAAAGAAACACTGCATGCAGACACTGTTATATCCTGTTGCTTCAACTAAGCCAGAGAGAAAGACGTTGAGCTACACCTACTTTGCTTAGCTGCGATAGGATTTCTCCTGTTTGCCAGAACTCCACAGTACACTTTACATCACCCTGCTTGCCAGGACATCTTAAACCTACTTTGTTCCACCCTGCTAAACAGGACACCTAAAGTGCTCCAACAAAGAGCTATCTGATAACGCAAGGCCTCCCTTTGTTTCTGAGAGACTACAACATATTTCCCCCACAAGGGACCAAGTCCATTGGTGCAATAAGGACTGGTACAATATTTGTTAGGTGATCCGGCCTAAAAAGACTCATGCCGCATACTGTACATACGATAATTTTTCAGCATGAAAAAAAAAAAAACTTTTTTCAGCATGTTGAAAAAACGAAGTTTTTCCAACTTCATCATTAAAACGACGTTGCCCACACACCATCGTTTAAAAAAAATGATCTAGCAAAGCGCGGTGACGTACAACGGCACTATAAAGGGGAAGTTCCATTCTCCTTTGGGCTGCTTTAGCTGATTCTATGTTAGTAAAAGATGATTTGCGCTTTTTTGTCTGTTACAGCAGTTCTTTGGGAATGTGGTGTTCGGGAATAGAAGGGAGAATGGTCTGACACAAGTCTGGTCATTCCCCTGCCCTCCTCCTGCCTGAACCCATAGGGCTCAAACCAAGCAGAGTTCTGTTGGTTTACTACATGTGCTTGTGTTATTATCCTTTGCCATTTTTTTTGCTGTCAGGGTTACTTCAACAAGTGCAAATCTTCAACAAGTGGTAACTAAGTCACTGTGTCCATTTACTGTTGTGTTCGCAATAATGTTATTGCCAGGTGTGCCAGACGGCCTGAAACTGTTCTTGGGGTTGAGAGGCAGAAATAAAGAACCAAATATACTCAAGGGGGTGGCGCTATATATTTGATCTGCTGCTTCACAAGCCAGTAAGATCTAGTCAACAAACAAACAAAGTTAGCTCTTCTCTCTCTCTGTGCAGTGCACTGAATCCCGCCAGTCAGAGTGGTCCCAGGCTCCCTGATGGAAGGGGAGAGCCTTGGGAATGCGGTGGCTGGAAGAGGGGAACCCCTTCCACTGCCTGTAAAAGTGATCCAGCGGCTGTATAGCTGCTGTGGATTACTATTAATAAAAAGAACCTGACATAAAATGGCTGTATTGATCCCTGTATTTTTGTAAGTTTTCCCACTTAAAAAGAAATGAAGGGCTGCATAATTTTTATAATAGGTGCATTTTAAATTATAGAAACAGTATATCAACCAAAAATCAAGAAAAAAACATAGGCCCAGATTCAGGTACATCGGCGTATCTTTGTGCCGGCGTAGCGCATCTCATATGCGCTATGCCAACGTAACATTGAGAGGTAAGCCGAGTATTCACAAAGCACTTCCTCCCATATTTACGCCGGTGTAACGTAAATGGGCCTGCGTAAGCCTGCGTAATTCAAAGTAGGCAGGTAGTGGGCTCGATGTATTGAAATTAACCGTGACCCCATGTAAATGAATTGCCGATCGAACAGCGCATGCTCAGAATCACGTCGCATATACTCCCTAAGATACGACGGCTCAATGCGTACGACGTGAACGTAACTTACGCCCAGCCCCATTCACGTACGACTTACATAAACGACGTAAAATCCGACGGCTGTTCCGATGTCCATACCTTAACATGACTTACCCCTGCTTTATGAGGGTAAACTTAACGCCGACATACGCCTTGGGTAAACGGCGTAGCTTACTGCGACGGGCGCAAGTAAATTTGTGAATCGGCGTATCTAGGTCATTTACATATTCAACGCGTAAATCCACGGAAGCGACCCTGGCGGCCAGCATAAATATGCACCCAAGATACGACGGCGTATGAGACTTACGTCGGTTGTATTAAGCCAAAATTCAGGCGTATCTAGTTTCCTGAATACGGCGCATAGATACGACGGTGCATCCTAGAACTTACGCGGCGTATCAATAGATACGTTGGCATAAGCCGTCTGTGAATCCGGGCCATATGATACAAATGTTATAAATTGATTTGCAGTTCAGTGAGTAAGGCTTCACGTACATGGGACGTTTTTACAATCTCTCCTGAACGATTTAACTTGACAGATAACACAGAACCCACAAACTTCAGTTTTACCGCATTTTCCCTGTGTTTGCGCTTAGAAACGTTCGAAAAAAAATGATAGGCAAAAATGAATAACGAAACGCGGCTAAAAGCGAGTTACTGCATTTAGACACATTTGGGCGCTTGAAATGCCCCTAAACTCAGCTTCTGAACCCATTTTTTTTGCGTTCCAAAATAAGCCTCTAAACTCAACTGCTTAGAAACGACGGTAAACAACCCTGTGTACATATACTGATAAGATAACAGGAGAGTTCAGGAGCAGTTGAAAAAAAATGCCCAACTGCTCCTGAACGTCCATTTAGCAGCAGCAGTGTACATGAAAGTAAAAGTAGTATCTGATCCCGAAGGCAAAACATTACTTAGTACTTGGTGGAGAAACCCTTGTTGGCAAGCACAGAGGTAAGATGTTCTTGGTTAGGCCCCATGCACACGAGACGCTGGTAAACTCGAGTTCAGAGGCATTTGGGCATGACGCGCCGATGCTTTGACGTTTCTTTTATAGGGGAGGCGGGCCACGCGTCACGTGACCCCGTCCCCCTCTGACGCACACTCTGCTACGTCACTGGGACAGCCCAAACATGCCCCTTGCGTCAGAGCGGGACAGGGTCACGTGACGCATGGCGCGTCTCCCCTATAAAAGAAATGTCAAAGCATCGGCGCGTCATTCGCTGAGCTGTGCTCTGAATGGATGGATGTTCTCATCGCTGGACCAATCGTCCGTCGCTGGAGACATCACCCGGCGCTGAATAGAGACAACGTTGGAGCAGCATCGATCGTCTATTTTCACCGCTGGATTTTTATTTGGTTTAATTAATAAAGTAATTTGTTCTACGGTGTGTGTGTGTTTTTGTTTTTTCTGAAAACTACTATTTACACTTCCTTCGTGAAATGGTAGGGGTACAGTGTACCCCATTACCATTTCACACGGGGGGCAGGATCTGGGGGTCCCCTTTGTTAAAGGGGTCTTCCAGATTCTGATAAGCCCCTGCCCGCATACCCCCACAACCACCGGGCAAGGGTTTGTGGGGATGAGACCCTTGTCCCCATCAACATGGGGACAAGGTGCTTTGGGGGGCACCCCAAAGCACCCTCCCAATGTTGAGGGCATGTGGCCTGGTGCGGTTCAGGAGAGGGGGGGCCGCACTCTGTCCCCCCCTCTTTTCTTGCGGCCGGCCAGGTCAACTTGCTCGGATAAGGGGGTCTGGTGTGGATTTTAGGGGGAACACCACGCCATTTTTTTTAATTTGGGGTGGAGTTCCCCTTTAAATCCACACCAGACCTGAAGAATCTGGTTATGGATACTTAGGGGGAACCCCCACGTCTTTTTTTTTTTTTTTAATTGACGGTGGGGTTCCCCTTAATATCCATACCAGACCTAAAGGGTCTGGTTATTGAATTTGGGGGGACCACCGCGCATTTTTTTTTCCCGGACCCGAACTTTCAGCAATTATTCGGGTTCGGGAAAAACCCAAAGTCCGTACCGAACCCGAACTTTACAGTTCGGGTTCGCTCAACTCTATATGGGATCCATTTCACAAAGGAGAATCAAATGGAAGTATGCAAGTGCTCTCTCTGCTGCGGCTGCTCTCTCTGTTGAAAATGGCAGAAATAGTTAAAAATATATAGCTTTCAGAGCTTTGGGAGGGTCTACAATGTCTTTGTTATAAACGCTGATAGCCGCAAATGCGGTAAAACGCAGCTAAGAGCGGCAAAACCGAGCGTTTTAAAACGCTCGGTTTTGCCTTTGAAAACTTGAGTTTACATGCGTTTGCATTTGCTTCTCGTGTGCATGGGGCCTTAGTGACCAAGTTTGCACACATCTCAGGAGGGATTTTGGTTCACTTGTTTACAGATCTTCTCTAAATCCTTAAGGTTTCTTGATTGTCTCTTGGAAACTTCTTGAGCCACTCCTTTGTTGCATTGGCAGTATGTTTTGGGTCAATGTCATGCTGATCTATTCATTGTTCTAGCTAAGGGAATAAGTTTATCATCCAAGATATTACAATACATGCCCCCATTCATTGCCCCTCAGAAAAATAGCCCCAAAGCATCATATTTCCACCTCCGTGCTTGACTATAGGGATGGTGTTCTTAGGGTCATAGTCTGCATTTTTCTTCCTCCAAACATGGTTACCCTCCTCAAGAAGGCACATAAAGTCATGACATTGAACATCCAAATGATTCAGAGAAGGATTGGGTTAACAAAATTAAGCTCTTTGGCATTAACTTGCCACCCCCCCCCCCCCCCATCAGAACACACCGGTCAGCGCTGATTGGATGCCGATCAACAGACATTTTTATGCCATGCCCCTTTAACAGAAGCCGGACGTTCGGCTGGCTTCTGTCAGACTGGCTGCCATACACACACGGGCTGAATGTCCTGGCCGATACCACCCGATATTCCTTTAGGAATGAGAGTACATAACAAAAGAGTTAGCATGATGCCAAGGGTGTTTGCTGTAGTAGTCAAAGCATACAAAATGGTCATGTTTTAATACATGTACATATACTGTATGTAATTCAAAGTTTAACATTTCCCTCTCAGCTTCATAGATTGCAAACAGATGTCATTTTGTGTGTATGAGTGCATAAAAAGAAGATGATTAAAGTCATTGGGGAGAGGAAGAAATGAGGCCTCAAACTCGTCTTCTAATCTGATGTGATCTGACTTTATAAATGCATTAATCTTTAATAAGATTTAATTAAATGATTGATTGAAACCCAGACATTTGTCAGAGTGCTCAAATTTTTTTCCAGCGCAAATCACTGATCAGCAACATATCTCTCATGCTTTCAAGGGTCTGCTATGGTAGCGAGGCTCGTTTTATAAAATGTTGTTTGGGTTGAAAGGGAAACTTTAATGTATTTTGAGTGTGCATTGATTTTCAGTTATTGCTGTAAGATTTTCCTAAAAGTATTTTTCCATGTGACTCACATTTTACTTGCTTGATGTTTCCTGCTGATGTTTTATGATCAAGTTCCATATACCCATTGGCCACCCCAACCTCTGGTCACTGCAGATCCCTCTTGCCCTCATCAACTCTTGATCACCTTTTACAGCCACCTTATCCTCCAGTAACAGAGCATCCCCTCCCCAGTTATCTCATCCCCGGTCACAGCACATCCCTTCCAAAACACAATGCATCTCTCCCTAAATAACCTGGGACCCATCACAGACATGCCACCCCAGGTCACAGGATATCCCCCACTGTCCATCACTTCCCCACATACACAAACAGAGCAGTTACAGTTACTGGATAAATCAAATAACCCAGACAAAAGGTGCATACAATGATTAACTTTTATTAACCACTTCATTACTGGGCACTTAAACCCCCTTCCTGCCCAGACCAGCTTTCAGCGCTGACGCATTTTGAATGACAATTGAGCGGTCATACAACACTGTACCCAAATTATATTTTTATCATTTTCTTCCACAAATAGAGCTTTCTTTTGGTGGTATTTGATCATCTCTGCAATTTTTTTTTGTTGCACTATAAACAAAAAAAGACAGAAAAATTTTAAAAAATACAATATTTTTTACTTTTTGTTATAATAATATCCCAATTTTTTTTTTTTTTTTTAATGTTTTCCTCGGTTTAGGCTGATACGTATTCTTCTACATATTTGTGTTAAAAAAAAAAATCGCAATAAGCGTATATTGATTGGTTTGCGTAAAAGTTATAGCGCCTACAAAATAGGGGATAGATTTATGATTTATTTTTTACTAGTAATGGCGGCGATCTGCGATTTTATTTGTCAGGCCTGCGATATTGCGGCGGACATATCTGACACTTTTGACACAATTTTGGGACCATTCACATTTATACAGCGATCAGTGCTATAAAAATGCACTACTGTATAAATGTGACTGGCAGGGAAGGGGTTAACACTAGGGGGTGAGGAAGGGGTTAAATGTATTCCCTGGGTGTGTTCTAACTGTGTGTGAAGGGGGACTGACTGGGGGAGGTGACCGATGCTGTGTCCCTATGTACAAGGGACACAGATCGGTCTCCTCTCTCCCTGAAAGGACGTGGAGCTCTGTGTTTACACACAGAGCTCCACGTCCCTGCTGTCACCGCCGATCGCGGGTACCTGGCGGACATCGTGGCTGCCAGGCACGCGCATCGGCATCCTAGCGATGCGCCGGGCACAGTGTTTCCCAGCTGCGCGCCCCCAGCGGCGCGCGTGGGGAATGCACATAAAATAACGTCCAGGGACGTCCACCCGGCAGTTGAGAGCCAAGCTGTGGACGTCTTTCATCTATAGCGCGGCTCTCAAGTGGCTGATATGAATGGAACCTCTCTCCAATAACAAAAAAAAAAGTCCAGCCAAGATTACCCTGTTAAAAAAAATGGAAAAACAGATTTACTGAAAGGATCGCACATAATAAAACTATTACTGCAAGAATGTGTTCATGTGAGTGACAAGTAATTTTGCTTTGCAACGTACATACTTATTTTGTTTTCCAATAAACAGCAGTTATTCAGGTCATTATTAACCACTTAACGCCCGCCGCACGCCTATTTACGTCCACAGAATGGCACGTACAGGCAGATGGGCGTATATATACACGTCCCTGCCTTCTAGCGGGTCGGGGGTCCGATCGGGACCCCCTCCGCTGCGTGCGGCGGGCGGCTTACCTCGGGGAGCGATCCGGGACGACGGCGCGGCTATTCGTTTATAGCCGCCCCGGAGCTGAAGAACGGGGAGAGCCGTATGTAAACACGGCTTCCCCGTGCTTCACTGTGGCGGCTGCATCGATCGAGTCATCCCTTTTATAGGGAGACTCGATCGATGATGTCAGTCCTACAGCCACACCCCCCTACAGTTGTAAACACACACTAGCTGAACCCTAACTCCTACAGCGCCCCCTGTGATTAACTCCCAAACTGCAACTGTCATTTTCACAATAAACAATGCAATTTAAATGCATCTTTTGCTGTGAAAATTACAATGGTCCCAAAAATGTGTCAAAATTGTCCGAAGTGTCCGCCATAATGTCACAGTCACGAAAAAAATCGCTGATCACCGCCATTAGTAGTAAAAAAAAAAAAAATTATAAAAATGCAATAAAACTATCCCCTATTTTGTAAACGCTATAAATGTTGCGCAAACCAATCGATAAACACTTATTGCGATTTTTTTTACTAAATATAGGTAGAAGAATACGTATCGGCCTAAACTGAGTAAAAAAAATTTTTTTATATATGTTTTTGTGGAATATTTATTATAGCAAAAAGTAAAAAATATTGCATTTTTTTCAAAATTGTCGCTCTATTTTTGTTTATAGCGCAAAAAATAAAAACCGCAGAGGTGATCAAATACCACCAAAAGAAAGCTCTATTTGTGGGGAAAAAAGGACGCCAATTATGTTTGGGAGCCACGTCGCACGACCGCGCAATTGTCTGTTAAAGCGACGCAGTGCCGAATCGCAAAACCTGGCCTGGGCATTTAGCAACAAAATGGTCCGGGGCTTAAGTGGTTAACGTGCTACAGTATATACTATTGTATTAATGTTTGTATGTATAGACATATGCTATGCCATGTCACTTCTGGGAGGGGCCTATTATCACAGCATCCCTGTGGCAGGAGCGGTGGCCGATTATGCAAGTTATGGCTGTTTGACTATGGACACGGCTGATCACATGGTATAGAGCCTCTGCCAGATCGGTGTAGCGGTGTGTCAGACTGACACAACCCACAGTTTTGGAATGGCCCAGCCAGAACACAGACCTGAATCCTATTGAAAATCTGTGGGATGATCTGAAGATGGCTGTGCACAGGAGATTCCCTCGCAATCGGACAGATTTGGAGTGTTTTTGCAAAGAAGAGTGGGGAAATCTTGCCAAATCAAGATGTGCCACGCTGATAGACTCAAACCCAAAAAGACTGAGAGCTGTAATACAATCAAAAGGTGCGTCAACAAGGTATTAGTTTAAGGGTGTGTCCCCCGGTGTCCCCCATTTTTTGTTACACCACAATATGGACATCAAATGTCTTGAGGTTATGGTGATCAAATACATTTCAGACAGAACCCTAACAGATAATGAAAAATGTACCTTGCTTTGCAAAAAAAGAGGCCTTTAGGATTTTTAGATTAAACACTTTGTCCCCTAATATATATAACAATCCAATATCTTCTCTCTGACCTTTCTTCCCCCTTTATTTTTCATGGTCCTTGGTTCCGAGGATTTTTTTTTTTATTAATACCAGACACTGAAATTAACACCAAATATCAAAAATGTACGATAATTTGGGAATACCACGTTATGAATAGTAAATTCACACCCGAGCTGTCATAAGGTATCAACATCCACATTTTAGTAACACATGCATCCGCATGGGCTCTTATATCATGGTGATACATGCTGTGGAGATGCGACCCTGTGTCACAGGTGCATGTAAGCAATGTATACCTGATTTTGGCAGGAATACTGATTGCACACCTGTGGGCTGGGTTTATATTCACCTCAGGGCTCACACTTGTGAACAGCTCCACCCTACAGGCAGGTGGTCTGGTGTAGAAGTTGGGAGGTCTTTCAGGTGGAGACGACTCCACGAGAAAGAGACAGGTAGTCTCTGGGAGTCTAAGGCCGGGTACACACGGACAAACATGTATGGTGAAAGCGGTCCGTCGGACCGTTTTCACCATACATGTCTGCCAGAGGGCTTCTGTACGATGGTTGTACACACCATCGTACAGAAGTCCGCGCGTAAACAATACGCGGGGCGTGTCCGCGGTGTCGCCGCGTCGATGACGCGGTGTCGCCGCGACAATGACGCGGCGACGTGGGCGGCCCGCCTTTAAAATGCTTCCACGCATGCGTCGAAGTCATTCGACGCATGCGAGGGACGGCGGGCGCCTGGACATGTACGGTAGGTCTGTACTGACGACCGTACATGTCCGAGCGGGCTGAATTCCAGCGGGCTGTTTTAAAACAAGTCCAGGAATATTTGCCCGCTGGGAAAAGGCCCGGCGGGCAAATGTTTGCTGGAATTCGGCCCGCTCGCGCCCACACACGACCAAACATGTCTGCTGAAACTGGCCTGCGGGCCAGTTTCAGCAGACATGTTTGCTCGTGAGTATGGGGCCTCAGGCTGCAGGTGGCAGTCTGAGAGTGTATGTCTGCAGGAGGCAGATATGACCCATGACCATGCAGAACAAAGCTGAGCAAGTAAGCTCCAGGAGGGAGTTTGTACTAAGTATCAGTGAGTGAGTCAGGAGGCTGAAATTTCTTTTATACAATGACGGTGGAACCCCCTGCGAGGCAAGATTTTTCTGTGAAGTTTTTTTTATTTCAATATAATTGGGCTGCTACGCCCTTAAAAATACAGTTTGGACTGAACGGTGTTCCTTAAAACGCATACACCACTAGAGCGTAATCACTCCGCATTGTTACAATGCATACATAACAACAACAATACATTTTTGGTTTTATGTATTCTACATATATATAGTTTTTACACATATAAATAGTTACATTGTTTTTATCATCTTTTCTAGAATGTTCAAGTACATATCTTACAATTTTGTTAATTTAATATATTTACATTTGTGTATAGTTTTACATATTATACAAATTTTATAAAGATTATTTTATGTTTAGTTGGTTTTAACAATAATTTTTTGTATATTCTTTACATATTGCAGGCATATATCATATTGTATATGGAGCTGGAACTGCAATGGCGTAATCTCCAGAGGGAAGGGCCAGAGATGTGTCTACAGCCAATCACATTGTTCCATTCCCTTGCAAGGTTCTGGTTCCTTGTCTTTTAAATTCACGTTGGTCCATCCTGTCACATGACTTAACAAGGAGCAGGAGCGCGAAACATGTCATGGCGATGAGACCATGTTATTGTCTTTCTACCCTGGTGTTGTCTCCACTGGCTTCTGCTCTGACCTCCTGGCGCAGCGAGTGACGTCATCGCTAGCTGCCGCCCCTGCTTGGTGTCACTGCGGGGAGACCTGTCACTGCTCATGGTTGCTGTACTCCTTGCCGGAACTCCAAACGGCCCCCTTGTTCCATCTGCATTCCCTCTGCCTCCCGATCCATCGACCCAGTCCAGCCATCATACACCGATGCTGGAATTGGCATGCACAGAGACACTTCCAAAACCTTTCCATCCGAGGGCAGGTATGCATTTTTAGCCACTGATCATTGTGAACAATAGCTTGTTATCACTGGGTTGGCAGACCTTTTCATGCCATTTTTCATCAAGACGATGTTTCTCCTACAATAAATTATATTTGAATCTATAGAATCTGAGACTGTCAGGTTCTATGCCTTCACTCAGAATATCCACATAAAATAAGAATATTACCTGGATCTAAGCGCTTTTATGAAATTAGTTTTGCGGCTTTTCTATGACACTCCTTCCCAGGAGCTATTCCTAGCAGCCAAGGTCTACAGAATTGACATTATTCCAAACTTTCTTTTAGTGTTGTCCTCCACAGCAGACGCCTGATCATTGTTGTTGCTTATTCTTAGTTTAACCACTTCCATACAGGGCTGTTATACACACATCCATACCAGGCCTATTCTGGCACTTCTCTCCTACATGTACAAATCATAATTTTTTTGCTAGAAAATTACGCAGAACCCCCAAACATTATATATGTTTTTTTAGCAGACACCCTAGGGAATAAAACGACGGTCATTGAAACGTTTTATCTTGCACGGTATTTGCGCAATAATTTTTCCAAAGCCTTTTTTTGGGAAAAAAATTGTTTCATGAATTAAAAAAATAACAAAACAGTAAAGTTAGCCCAATTTTTTTATAAAATATGAAAGATGATGTTACACCGAGTAAATAGATACCCAACATGTCACGCTTTAAAATTGCGCACACTCATGGAATGGCGCCAAACTTCGGTACTTAAAAATCTCCATAGGCAACATTTTGAATTTTTTTACAGGTTACCAGTTTAGATTTACAGAGGAGATCTAGTGCTAGAATTGTTGCTGGCACTCTAACGCACGCGGCGATACCTCACATATGTGGTTTAAACGGCGTTTACATATGTCGGCGGGACTTGCGTGTGCCTTCGCTTCTGCGCGCGAGCTACTGGGGACAGGGGCGTTAAAAAAAATTTTTTTTTTTTTTTTTTACATATTTATTTATTTTTTTACACTTTTTTTTGTATTTTTTTATTATCACTTTTATTCCTATTACAAGGAATGTAAACATCCCTTGTAATAGGAATGTGTGTGACAGGTACTCTTTATGGAGAGATGCGGGGTCAATAAGACCCCACATCTCTCCTCCAGGCTGGAAAGCATGAAATCGGTGAAAAAAAATTCACCGATCTCATGATTACTGTTGCTTAGCAGCCGCAATTGCGGCTTTGTTTACTTACGGGGACCCGGGCGTGACGTCATAACATCGCGCCCGGGTCCTCCGACGGTCATAGAGATGACTGGTGACCATCTGGTCACCAGTCATCTCTATGCTTCCTGCCAGCGCCGGACGATTCGTTCTCCGGGCCCCTGATGGCACGGGAGAGCCCGGAGAAGCACCGGATGGCCGCGGGAGGGGGGGATGTCCCCTCCCGCCGCCTGTAAGAACGATCTAGCGGCGGAATCGCAACTATGATCGTTCTTACGTTGTGCATAATCGCCGGCAGAAGAGAAGGATATCTGAATGATGCCTCTAGCTGCAGGCATCATTCAGATATCCCCCCACAAAGCCCAGGATGTCATATGACGTCCACCCGGATCGGTAGAGGTCCTTTGTGGACGTCATTTTACAATGGGCTGGTATTGATGTGGTTAAGGGTCTGCACACTTATGCAAAAATATTATTATTTTTTTTTATTTTTACTTCCCTCCACCTAAAAGATTTCAGTTTGTTGCTGTACTCCTAACAAAACTTTTTTGTATTTTTTTTTTATAGAAGTAAAAGAGGGCAACATAAAAACATGTGCGTTATTTGACACGGTTTTTGATAAACTAACACATAAATATCTGGTTCAATGGATGTAGTAGCAATTCTCAATACATTCTCAAGGTGCTCATCAGATTTTTGATTCTAATTTTGCTCTTCATCCTGCAAAATAGTTGCTAACAAATACAGGTGCTGCCGGAAACTAATGACATGAATCGGCATGATTGTAAAGAATGGGATATTTTTCTTTGGCAAGATAAATCTTTGCTGTATGTAAATTTTTGCACAAAAAAACAAAACAAAAAACATTTTTAAAGTTTATGATTTCATGATGGGCATTGGACACCCCTGCTTTAAAGTTTTTTTTTTTAAATGCCACCAATACAATGCCTTGTGTGCAACCCCCCCCCCCCCAAAAAATAAATTAATAATAATAATATAGTAATTACGTTGACATCCTATGCAATGCAAAAACAATAAATTCATAACTGAAATATTAAGGTTAGTCTGGTGCCTAAAGGGTAAACAATTGCTACCCCGTAGAGGTTAATAATTCCCCACTGTTGTCATTTGCTAATTAAATCTGTTTTGTATCACGTTTGTCGTGCAAGATTTTACCAAGTACCTTAAGGAGAAGACTGACACAATCAAATATGACAAGTTATTATGCAAACCTGGCAAAGCTAACTGGATCCATATGCTATCCCCCTCTAGCTCCTTGATTCATCATCATTGCAAAAGGTTGACATACATTTTCATTCTTCATGCTTCAATACCTGCTGCCTCAGCTAATTATTGCACTCCATTCTCCTGTCATATCAGTTGCAAAAGTTCAGTCGCTTAAATATAGACTCTACACGTTGCAAGCTATCATTTTTGTACTAAACATTAAAGACAAGTATGCTATGTAAATTTACAGCAAATGCTCACCCAGGTTGTATCCAGGTCTCCACTGCTAAGCAACAGATCATTCACTATTGAAAATGGTATTACACCTCTGATATCACAGGTTAATAAGTGCAAATCTACTGAAAAAAACTAACATTAAACTAACCTATTACGTCTGAAGTCTGCAGACTGTAATTTGTAACGTTAAAGCGCTTCCACTGTGCCCCAGGAGCCATACACAGTACAGTGCAAGCTTGTACTTTTTAGAAACCCTTTACAACCACTTTTTGCTACAGGTAAGCCTATAATAAGGCTTACCTGTAGCTACCCCGATATCTTCTAATCCTGCACGGTTTAGGAGATATCCCCTTTTTCTGGCATGTGCCGACATCATCGACACATGTGCATTGAAGCAACGGCACGTACGTGCCGTTCTTTTCAGTAAGGCCCCGTACACACGGTCGGACAAAACCAATGAGAATGAACCGAAGTTCAGTTTCATCGGACCAAACCGACCGTGTGTATAGGCCAGGGATATGCAATTAGCGGACCTCCAGCTGTTGCCAAACTACAAGTCCCATGAGGCAAAGCAAGACTCTGACAGCATCAAGCATGACACCCAGAGGCAGAGGCATGATGGGGCTTGTAGTTTGGCAACAGCTGGAGGTCCGCTAATTGCATATCCCTGGTATAGGCCATCGGTCCGTTTTCCTTCGGTCCAAAATTTTAAAACATGCTTCAAAACCGAACCGATGGACCGATGCCCGATCGGACCAAACCGATGGTTAGTACAGAAAAGCATCGGTTCAAAACCCGCACATGCTCAGAATCAAGTCGACGCATCCTTGGAAGCATTGAACTTTGTTTTTTTTTAGCACGTTGTGTGTTTTACGTCACCGTGTTCTGACCCGATCGGATTTTGAACTGATGGTGTGTACACACATCAGACCATCAGGCCACTTCAGCGGTGAACCGATGAAAACGGTCCGTCGGACCATTCTCATCGGTTTTGTCCGACCGTGTGTACGGGGCCTTAGTGTGCCGTTACCGGCGGCTGCCGCGCGCACTCATCGCAGCTCCAGCCAATCACAGTGCCAGAGCCCGCAATACCCAGTAGTAGCTCCAGGAGCAATGTTGCAGGCCGGAGCGGGGTACGAGGACCGCTGCAGGGGCTTCAATCACTTTACTGGCAGAAAAATTATATTTTGCTATCCAAAGTTAAATACCTTATACAGCCTACTTCCTGTTTCTTGTCTGGTCAATAGCCTAAGCTTATGACATCATGCACAGCTCTCTCACTCACTCTCCTGAGAGTTTGCCAGGAAGGGAGGGGGATGAGTTATACAAGGGCCAATGAGAGCTGCAGAGCTGGAGGTGTGCCTGTGCGTGTGTGCGCTTCAGCTGCCAACAGTTAGAATGGCTGCAGCCAGACTTAGTGGAGGGAGATTTCTGCAGCATATTTGGCAAGTACAGAATCACAGTATATATAAAATAATATACAAAGTGGTTGGAGGAAAGCTTCAGAATGGCAAAGATGTTTTTATTACAAATTATATGAACAGACTGAGGTTCCTCTTTAAGACTACAGTGAATCATTTATCTAAAGTGGATGTTACATTCACTGCTTTATATACATATTCTCTTTGGTGTGTTATATATAGCGAATTTCTGATTACATTGGCATGTGAATTAATGAATGAGGAATCCTAAGAAAACTTAGATGTGATCCCATGAGATATACATATTTCAAGGAACCCCTTCCCATTCTGATCTTTAATTAATCAAACTTCATGACTTCAGTTCAAGTCAGTCCTTTATTATGTCTGCAATGGAATCAGTTGCACAGATCCACAGTAGCTTTTATATGTAATTTGGATGAGGGGTACAACTACAGGTGATTAATACCTATCAAATATGGAAGAGACCAGCAAAGTGTTATTAACCACTTAAGCCCCGGACCTAGGCAGCTAAATGCCCAGGCCAGGTTTTGCGATTCGGCACTGCGTCGCTTTAACAGACAATTGCGCGGTCGTGCGACGTGGCTCCCAAACAAAATTTACGTCCTTTTTTTCCCACAAATAGAGCTTTCTTTTGGTGGTATTTGATCACCTCTGCGGTTTTTATTTTTTGCGCTATAAACAAAAATAGAGCGAACATTTTGAAAAAAAATTCAATATTTTTAACTTTTTGCTATAATGAATATCCCCCAAAAACGTATATATATATAAAAAATAAAAATTTCCTCAGTTTAGGCCGATACGTATTCTTCTCCCTATTTTTGGTAAAAAAAAAAAAATCGCAATAAGCGTTTATCGATTGGTTTGCGCAAAATTTATAGCGTTTACAAAATAGGGGATATTTTTATTATTTATTTATTTTGTACTACTAATGGCGGCGATCAGTGATTTTTTTCGTGACTACGACATTATGGCGGACAATTTTGACACATTTTTGGGACCATTGTCATTTTCACAGCAAAAAATGCATTTAAATTGCATTTTTTATTGTGAAAATGACAGTTGCAGTTTGGGAGTTAACCACAGGGGGCGCTGAAGGATTTAGGGTTCACCTAGTGTGTGTTTACAACTGTTGGGGGGTGTGGCTGTAGGTCTGACGTCATCGATCGAGTCTCCCTATAAAAGGGATAACTCGATCGATGCAGCCGCCACAGTGAAGCACGGGGAAGCCGTGTTTACATACGGCTCTCTCTGTTCTTTAGCTCCGGGGAGCGATCGCGAGGGGGTGGCTAGAAATGAATAGCCGTGCCCTCGTCCCGGACCGCTCCCCGCGGGTTTCCGACCGCCGCATGTAGCGGGGGAGGTCCCGATCGGACCCCCGACCCGCGGAAAGGCGGGCACGTACATGTACGCCCATATGCCTGTACGTGCCATTCTGTGGACGTACATATACATGCGGCGGGCGTTAACCGGTTAAAGTGTTACTAAACCCACAACAGTAAAATGCAGCATATCATACTTGTTATACTCACTGTGGAACTTAAGGGGTTAATCCTCTGCATTGTGTAAAAAGGATGTTTTATCCTGTATGCACACATCCTCCCCTTCTGCACTGTCCATCTGGGGAAGGGTAGCCGACCTGCACATGCTCAGTTGTGTCTTTAATGCTGGAGAGAACATTTACTTGTTCTCAGAGCTAGCCAAGTCATATGATATTGACATAATAAATGTGGGCATGTATAAGGCTGTAGTAGAAATCTCCTCCTACCTGAACTCAGCACTGAAGAAATTGTGCAGTTTATCATGTAACTGTGGAATACAGATCATCCAAAAAGGCATATAGTGGCAGTATTTTAATGTAAAACAAAGATTTATAATCTGTGGGCACTGTTGGGGGGGGTGAATTATATTCATATTACTGGGTACTGCGAGTGGAGCCGAGCACACAGTACACTCGGCTCAGCTTGGTCTACGTCGGCGACGCTCCTCTTGCCCTCAGAGACAGCGGGGATCGGCGTATAACACGCACCCACGATTTTCCCCTGATTTTAAAGGGAAAAAGGTGCGTGTTATACGCCGATAAATACAGTAATTGCTAAGAAGAGTGAATGTGAGTGTGTGAAGTGTTTTTTTTTTTAACACACATTGATGATTCAGATGGACAATATTCCCCATACAGCCTACTAATTTCCTGGCAATACCACTATGGGTAAAGCATGTCTGTTCTAATTTACCTGACTGATCATACACAAATGTTGCCTTTGGGTATGCAGTAAAAACAAAATAGGGTAGTATAATCACTGTTCATACAAACTTGCCAGTATCTAGCTCAACCATTTTCTTTAACAAATGAGCATCAATGTTGAATATAAATATGTATTAGCTGTTCATATGCACAGCACAGTGATTTAAATATCATAACACAGGCTATTTGAGTGTCTGATGGTTCTATTTAACCCTTTCACTGCCAGGCTCTGTGCTCCATTTTCACACTCAGGTGGCCAGGCCGTTTGTGCAATTTTTCCTGCGATCGGGTCACAGGAGCTGAAGAACAGGGAGAGGTGAGTGTAAACAAACCTTCCCCGTTCTTCTCTGTGGCAATGTCAGTGATCGTCTGTTCCCTGATATAGGGAACGACGATCACTGATGTCACACGTCCAACCCCGCTCCCCTACAGTAAGAAACACACATGAGGTCACACTTAACCCCTACAGGGCCCCCTAGTGGTTAACCCCTTCACTGGCATTGTCATTTTCACAGTAAGCAGGGCATTTTTATAGCACTTTTCGCTGTGAAAATGATAATGGTCCCAAAAATGTGTCAAAAGTGTCCAATGTGACCGCCATAATGACTCAGTCAGGAAAAAAAAAAATCGCTGATCACCACCATTACTAGTAAAAAAAAAAAATATTAATACAAATGCCATAAAACTATCCCCTATTTTGTAAACGCTATAAATTTTGCGCAAACCAAATCGATAAACACTTATTGCGATTTTTTTTTTTACCAAAAATAGGTAGAAGACGGTGTATCGGCCTAAACTGAGGAAAAAAAAAACGTTTTATATATCTTTTTTGGGGATATTTATTATAGCAAAAAGCGCATAGGTGATCAAATACCACCAAAATAAAGCTCTATTTGTGGGACAAAAAGGATGCCAATTTTGTTTGGGAGCCACGTTGCAATTGTCAGTTAAAGCGACGCAGTGTCGAATCGCAAAAAGCGGCAAAAGGTCCTTAACCTGCATATTGGTATGGGTCTTAACCGGTTAAGCCGATACGTAGTCTTCTAAATATATTTTAGATAAAAAAAAAAAATTAAAAATTGCAGTTTATTGGTTTAGATAGGAGATATTTTTATGACATTTTTATTAATATATATATATATATATATATATATATATATATATATATATATATATATTTTTTTTTTACTAGGAATGGCGGCGATCAGTGATTTTTATCATGACTGCGACATTATGGCGGACACATCAGACACTTTTGTCACCATTTTGGGACAATTGTCATTTTTACAGCGATCAGTGCTATAAAAATGCACTGTTTCCTGTAAAAAATACAGTGGCAGTGAAGGGGTTAACCTGTAGGGGCACTGAAGGGGTTAAGTGTGTCCTAGGGAGTGATTCTAACTGTTAGGGGGCGTGGCTACGAGTGACACGTCACTTATTGCTGCTCCCGATGAGAGGGAGCATTCAATCAGTGACACGTCACTAGGAAGAATGGGAAGATGTTGTATTTACACTGACATCTCCCCGTTCTTTAGCTCTGTGAGCCGATCACAGGACACCGGCGGACATTCAGTCCGCGATTCCCACGGGCAAGGTCACAGAGCTCACGTCAGGGTCGCAAGCACCCGCTGGTGGCGCGTACGACCACGCAGCGGCAAATTAAAGGGGACGTACCTGTACGCCCATTTGCCCAGCCGAGCCATTCTGTCGACGCATACGTTTGTGCGGCGGTCCTTAAGTGTTTAACCTGTACTGAATTAATAAATGACAAATATTTGTCATTTTTAAAATTCCTGTGCACTGAATCTGTCTCTGAGGCACTCATACCTTGGACCCCTCTTTTGTTTGGATATCTTTTGACTTTCAGCCATATTTTGAAAATCTTTGTATGCTATTCATTAATACTGTGTTTTTCTTATAGACTGCATTTATTACACTGATTGAATTTCACACCCCTGAGCCAACAATTTGGTGAAACATGTTGGGACATTGTGCTATATTCATTCCAATTCAGTGTATATTCTACAGTTTATTGTCCTAATTTTTACTCAATTGAATTGAATAAAATGTTGTCTTCATTTAATTTTGTTTTAAAAATAATTAATGTGATTTGTTCAGGCACCGTTATAATCCCTCCATCCCTTCCTCTACTTTGTATCTACTGTATAGGGATGAGGTGTCATATCTACTAGAGGACACACCAAACACGTCCTCCTAAACACTAAAATCATTGTTAGCAGGTACAAGCACAGCAAATTATACTAATAAATATAAAATGCTTAACCTGTATTATTTTAATAAATAACAAATATTTGTAAATTTAAATTGTCCCTTTTTGAGAAATAGTGAAAATCGGACGTACGCAAACATTTCTTTAAAAATCTGGAGGTTTTACTTTTTTCACTTACAGCTTTCAGAATTTGCAAAAGACCCCCCAAACCATACATTTTCTGAAAGCACATGGCCAGTAGAATAAAAAGAAGGTGCTACTGATTTTTAAGGCACCGCAATATTTTTGCGCAAATGTTTATCAAAACAATAATTTCAATAAGAATACACTAAAATCATTATTTCATACATGGCAAAATGTACAAAATTCCTGCTAAATTCCTAGAAAAAATTAAAACTGTATTAAGTTGTGTCGCAATTGGTCTAAACCCCTGAGATTAGCCCCATTCTCTGGGCTAGAGGCTCTACCCCTCTTTCTTAACCTTAGTTATTTTTCTTTCGCACAAGGGATGCTCAATTCCCTACCTCTACTCTTCACAACTGCCCCCTACCTATCCTCTCTCCCTCTCACATTTGCTCCCTTCCCTGTTTACTGGGCTCAGTTCTGGGTGCTGTTCTCTTTCAGATATCTGCATCTCCTGCTATACACCAGCCCAGTCTCATTATCCCAATTCTGGGTCCAGCTGGCCACCGGGAAGCCTGCTTCCCAGTATTCTGTATTATTTTGTTACAATAGAATATAATTGCACAGTTTTTAAGCTTACGAGTCTACATGCTTGGTCGCTCATATTGCTACTTTATTTGTCACACAGGCTTGATTAACTGTAGACCATCTTCAAGCTGGATTTGTTTTACCTGACCATACATACTGTGTTCTACTAGGTTGGTTGGCTTGCAAATCGAATTGAGAAATGTTTCACTGTTTCTTCTATATGTTGACTATGCTTTGTATTTGCATTTCTCTGTTTGACTACAAATTGCAACACTTGGAAAATCAAGGAATTGCAAAAAAAAAAAAAAAAAACTAGTTGCTCTAAAAACCTGTGAGGTTACCATTTTTCACTTACAGCTTTCAGAATTTAAAAAGACTACTCAAACTAGACATTTTCTGAAAGCACATGACCTGTACAATAAGAAAAAGTGCTACTGATTTTTTAGGCCCTTAGGCCATGCAATAATTGCGCAAATGTTCATCATATTGCTATTTTCACTAAAAATACACATCAAATCATTAATAGTGCACATAAACAAAACACAACTTACAGAATTCCTGCAAAATTTCTACTAAAGCATCGTTCACATGTGGCATACTAAAATGTACGCCCATGGAGGGCCAGATTTACTTGTACAGGAATGCACAGTTGTTCCGTGCATTCCCGTACAGGCAGTCCCATTTATGTCAATTGGTATACAACGGCTGCACAGGTATAGCTGCTGTTCCCAATAACCCTGAACGCAGACAGTGTGAGCTCAGGGACATGCATGCGGACCTACATGGATGTAAAATTGGGAGCAACGGCTCTGTTTGTGCAGTTCCTGGCCGAGAGGAGAAGCTGAGGAAGCCATGGAGGGGTGAGTACGAATTTTTTTTTTTTTTTTAGCACCAGCCGCCACTGGGTCCTACTATGTTTTTGTCTTTTTTTTTATTTAACTCTTTTTTTGGGGAGTGGGGGGGAGTCTTTGGTGATATATCAAAGGTCTGAAGATAGTCCCTTTCTCTGCAGTACTTTACGTGAATGAATAAGGAATCTGTATACATTTCTCATTCATTCATTCAAAAAAATGACAGTCTGATTCATAGGGAAATCAGTGCTTGGGGGAAGAAGGGGATAGTAAAAGGAGAGTGGCGGAAGGTGGAGAGGCTGGGGACAGGAAAGCGACAGGAAAGCGGCAACATGGGTGGGGTGGTCACATTTGAGGTTAATAACTCTGATCAGCAGATTGCAATCCGCTGATCAGAGTTCTAGAATTATTCAACAGAGTCTGCTGAACCACTCTGCTATAAGTTTATGGTCATTGAAGTGATCATGAGCTTATAGAGGGAGAAAGGAAGTCTGTACGTCATACGGACCTGGCCACCTGCAGGCACTTCTGTAGGTCCGTACGGTGTACGAACCTGGAAGTAAAAGGGTTAAAAGTCAACTAATTGTTTCAGGTAGTTTGCCATCTAGATAGTTTCACACCAGTTAATCTGATTAATCTTGAAAATTGTTGTATGACTGTCCAAGGATCCTCTGACAACATAAGCAATGGGAGCTGCCGTGGTTCTGTACTAGACTGACATTAAGCCTAGGTTGACACTAGTGCAGCTGCAGCACTATCCAATTTTCAGTGCGATTTTGTATTGAGTTTTTTTTTTTGCAGAAGAAAACTAGATTTTATACATAAAACTCTGCCATATACATTGCATTTACAACACCTTTTTGGTTAGTTTCCATTGAAGTCTATGTGGCCAAAATCACGCTCCAACTGCACCAAAGTAGCACCTGTATTTTTTATAAAAATACACTGTAACTGCACTGCATTGATGTGAACATAGAGAATAATGTGATTTCCATTGTCGTGCAGTGCTGCGCGGCAGTAGCTGGTTTAGAAATTGCACTTGTGTGAATGGGGGCTCAGAGTGTGTCATACATTCTCAATCTTTGTAAATTTAGAAAATGAAATACATACATGACTGTGTTGATGCCCGCCAACTGTTGAAACATTTGCAATCCACAACCAACAAATAGAGCACGACGTGTTGGAGGATAGATTAACATTCTGTAGATAACAGGTCCGCCTTAGGGGAAGAAAAAAATAGAAAAATAACTTTTTAAAAACATCTTGGAAGAATAACCAAGTAACAAATTGCATATTTTTGAGACATCACACTTGTAGGATGATATACAGTATCTTACAAAAGTGAGTACACCCCTTACATTTTTGTAAATATTTGATTATATCTTTTCATGTGACAACACTGAAGAAATTACACTTTGCTACAATGTAAAGTAGTGAGTGTAAATCTTGTATAACAGTGTAAATTTGTGGTCTCCTCAAAATATCTCAACACAGCCATTGATGTTTAAACCGCTGGCAACAAAAGTGAGTACACCCCTAAGTGAAAATGTCAAAATTGGGCCCAAAGTGTCAATGTTTTGTGTGGCCACCATTATTTTCGAGTACCCTCTTGGGCACAGAGTTCACCAGAGCTTCACAGGTTGCCACTGGAGTCCTCTTCCACTCCTCCATGATGACATCACAGAGCTGGTGGATGTTAGAAACCTTGTGCTCCTCCACCTTCCGCTTGAAAATGCCCCACAGATGCTCAATAGGGTTTAGGTCTGAAGACATGCTTGGCCACTCCATCACCTTCACCTTCAGCTTCTTTAGCAAGTCAGTGGTCATCTTGGAGGTGTGTTTGGGGTCATTACCATGTTGGAATGCTGCCCTGCGGCCCAGTCTCCGAAGGGAGGGGATCTGCTTCAGTATGTCACAGTACATGTTGGCATTCATGGTTCTCTCAATGAACTGTAACTCCCTGGTGCCAGCAGCACTCATGCAGCCCCAGACCATGACACTCCCACCACCATGTTTGACTCTAGGCAAGACACACTTGTTTTTTGCACTCCTTACCTGGTTGCCGCCACACACGCTTGAGACCATCTTAACCAAATAAGTTTATCTTGGTTTCATCAGACCACAGGACATGGTTCCAGTAACCCATGTCCTTAGTCTGCTTGTCTTCAGAAAACGGGTTGTGGGCTTTCTTGTGCATCATCTTTAGAAGAATATTCCCTCTGGGACGACAGCCATGCAGACCAATTTGATGCAGTGTGTGGCATATGGTCTTAGTACTGACAGGCTGACCCCCCACCCCTTCAACCTCTGCAGCAATGCTGGCAGCACTCATACGTCTATCTCCCAAAGACAACCTCTGGATATGATGCTGAGCACGTACACTCAATTTTTTTTTGGTCGAATATGGCAAAGCCTGTTCCAAGTGGAACTTGTCCTGTTAAACCACTGTATGGTCTTGGCCACTGTGCTGCAGCTCAGTTTCAGAATCTTGGCAATCTTTTTATAGCCTAGGCCATCTATGTAGAGCAACAATTCTTTTTTTCAAATTGTCAGAGAGTTCTTTTCCATGTTGAACTTCCAGTGACCAGTATGAGAGAGTGAGAGCGATAACACCAGCTCCCCATTCACACCAGGGACCTTGTAACACTAACGAGTCACATGACACCAAGGAGGGAAAATGGCTAATTGGGCTCACTTTGAGACATTTTCACTTAGGGGTGTACTCACTTTGGATGCCAGTGGTTTAGACATTAATGGCTGTGGTGTGTGTTGATTTATTTTGAGGGGACAGCAAACTTACACTGTTATACAAGCTGTACACTACTTTACATTGTAGCAAAGTGTAATTTCTTCAGTGTTTTCACATGAAATACTGTATGTAAATACAAAACGACCATATCATTTACCCTGTTCAATTCACTGCGCTGGTCATTTAGCAATTGAAAAGCATCTCATTTACCAAAGGTTAAATAGTCCAGACTGGCTGTTCTGTGAGCTGGTCGGTAAGTAGGCTTGGTTTTTCCTGGGCATTCCCCAGGTTTGTGGTTATCTGCTTTAGCCTTCCAATGCTACTTACTGCTATGGCCAGCTATAGATGTGGTGGTCACGTTTATGTTTCACCTGTGGTGCTTGTATTGGTCCAGCAGCGCCCCAACACCTTTGCAGCCATTGTGCTACATGCTGGGTGTTTGGTGTGCTCCTGCGCCTTTAAGAAGGGGTGGCTCCCCTTCAGTCCACCTGCCCCTATCTATCCATCAGAATGCATGTGCCTCCATTGTGGGGACACTCATTGTTTAGTGTTAGGACCACAGATTACAGGGTGCCTTGGTGTGGCTCTTGCATGCGTTTTCAAATGCAATGTTTTTAACGCATACTGTTAGATAGGTTAATTGGCTGTTCTGCGAGCTGGTTGGTAAGTAGGCTTGGTTTTTCCCTGGGCATTCCACAGGTTTTGTTGTTATATATAGTCAAGACGTAAATGTTGCCATTCTTGCAACATGGTAGAAGTATCTGTGCATGCTGCATAAATATAGTCATTGCTTGTTCCATCTTGTTTCTGAATTGTGTGTGTTTAAATCTTCTTAAAAGTAAGGGAAGTGTAGAATACTGTTTGTCACAAATACAAAACACTGCCAGGTAACAAGCCTTGACACAGAGTTGCCCGATTGTTTTTGTGTAATTTTCCTAAGTGACAATGTGATATCTATCATGAGAGACAGTTGTTTGTGTGTTAAGGCCTAACCAAAAAAAGAAAAACAGAGGGGGGTTATTTCCGAAAGGCAAACTACAAACTACAAGTGCAAAGTGCACTTGAAATTGCACTGAAAGTGCACTTGGAAGTGCAGTCGCTGTAACTCTGAGGGGTAGATCTGAAATGAAGGGAAGCTCTGCTGATTTTATTATCCAATCATGTGCAAGCTAAAATGCTGTTTTTACCTTCCTAGCAAGTCCCCCTAGAATCTACAGCGACTGCACTTCCAAATGCAATTTCAAGTGCAATTTGCACTTGTAGTGCAAAGTGGATTTGCCTTTAGTAAATAACCCCCAATGTACCGCTATAGCAGTGTTCATCTCAAAAGAAAATTAAAGCTCAACTCTAGGCATGATTGTAGGTAAACTGTTTTATCTGCCAAACTTTTCTGCTACTAATTTGAGGTTATCTGTTTAGAGACTGTAGGTTCATGATTGGGCGAATACGCTGTTGTGTTTTGGTACTGTGAACAGGTTTGATTAAAAACCTTTGAACCTGTCCTTTAAGGACATTGGCACAGCTACTCCCTGGTACAAAAGGCAGATTGTTGTTGATTTGACAGAGTAAAGCAGTGAGGGGGTAGAGTTTTTAATTCTATTTTGAAGCCACTGATTGAACTCATAAGTCTGGCTCATCTGTGACCCAGAGTGCAGCAAACCAATGTCAACCCACTCTTAGGAGTGAGGGCATCTTTAATTGAGAAGAGGGCTTTGTGACCCAACTCTGCTTATGAAGCCTGGGTAAAACGTTGAGGTGCTCTGCATTCTGAGGTAGAGGCTTCCTGAGGAAGAGGATTTTTGAACTACCCATTGTATGAAGAAGCATTCCTCCTGTGACATTTGTAATCAATATGTTAAGTGTCTTACCAAAGACACCCTCCTTTAAAAGGGCATATAGGACATTCACAGGCTGGAGATGTGTCTTGGTATTTGTTCTAGGGCATCCACACAAAAAAGCAGAGCAGAAGGTAATTGCTCAGTTAAAGTACTGAAATTGCAGCAATAGCTATTTGCAGAGCTGGACCTACATGTGTAGAAAAAAAAAAACACGGTAAAAAAATATAGGTATTCAACCAATTGAACTGGATTCCTGGCCAGACCCGCCAATGAAACAGATTACAGAACCACGGACTTGTGAACCCTGGGCTCAAGCACACTAACCTAGTAATCCGGGTCTGCGGAAGATGAGAGACACTAAATTGCATGATTATTGTAGAATGTTCTACCTAGTTGTGACAAATGTAAGCGCAAGATTGTTTTTCCTTAACGAGATGTGACGTGAACGATAGAAGTAGTGTAATTGTAGATATAGTTTAATTCTGGGTTATTAAAAATATAGTATGCATTATAAGTTATGCCACATATGTTCTTTCATTAGCATTTGAAAAGGACAGGACCAGTTTCTAGGCCAGAGTTGACACCTAGATGCCAATAAAAGTTCCCATATGAGTAAACATAGATTGCCACCTTTCTGAAGTCATTCAGACCAGCCCCCGGCCGGTCTGCAAACTTTGATTTATATCATCAGATCTGAGGAACCCATTTTATGTCTCATAAAAGCTAAAATATTAGCGGCAGAGAGATGAAAATAATTCCTTTTGATGGTACACATGTTGTGCTACACGTACATGTCAATCTGTATTTGTAGCGTGTGTAGACTCCTAGAAAAATACACAAAATTGTTATATGGCGCCTGACTGCGGCAAGCAAGCAGTGATTGGTACTGTCGCAATCGGACTGATGCGATATCGGAAATCCAATCCATGACCCAGCAATCAGCGCCGTTCTGGGCCAATTCGACTCTGGTAATTTCAGAACACAAAACATCTTATGGGCTGAGACAGAAACACCACCCAGGGTTGATTGGCCAAGGGCTAAAGCCTAGCCCACATCCATATTTCAATAAATGTAGCCTGAGATATGGACGTTGTTCTTCCACAAAGCCAGTTCCACACTGGGGAGTGCAACATATTTCAGTATGCTTCTACTAACGGATAGACTTTAGTAAAGTTTTATTTCTGTTTTTATCACTTTTTAGTTTCATAGCAAAGTGCCAATTGTGTGTCTTTCTGTATTTTTTGTATCTTTTTGGTAACTCCTTTTCCTTTGTATGCGCTGCCCACTTTCGGGATATTAAATGATAAAATTAATAAGTCACTTCTGTGTATTAAGCTCGGACTCATATCGCTGGAGAGGTTATTGTATTTTAGTGGCTAAGTGCTCAGTCTATGTAACGTGCCAATCGGTATGCATTTTCACTGTATGTTGGCAGATTGCATGCAGATTGTAAGCCAACAGATCTGCCAGATGGAGATCTGTGTGTGTGTGGTGGCTCAGCAGACCACTCTGCGGACAAACTGTTGGGTGGTGGCAGGCCATCGTTTATTGTGTGTCTGGTGTGTGGGGACAGTGGGAAGGGTGATTAACACTGGGATTCAAGCTTACAGGATAGCTGGAGGAACCCTAGAAGTGTGTAGTAATTGCTAGACTGTTTCCCAACCCTTAGTGTGCACCAGATTGTATGTAAGATTTGTATCTAGACAATTACTGGTATGGTAATGATGGGTGACGCCCCTTTCTTTGGCTTACCTCCTGCCTCCATTTATCCTTTCTTCTATTTTTGATATGGAAGGGGAGTGTTTCTCAAGATAGAGGCCTAGTCTAGCAAGGATGGCTAGGGGTTGATAAATTGGCTGGCTACAGCCACTCGTTCTTTATTTAATTTTTTATGAAAGGGCTTTTCTGTCTGGCTTCGCCCATATACCTCCTGAAGGTTGGCGTTTTGTTAACCCATAGTAAGCTGAGATAGAGGGGGAGGGCTATGTGTAGCCAGAGAAGGTGATCATGATTGGCCTACTAAGAATTTTTTTGTTCAGCTGCCATTGCTCCCTCTCTGCCCATCTACCAAGTTAGGAAAGTCTCTCTGCTTTCTTAAATTGAGGTGGAGCGTAAAAAGGCATAACATTTATGTATAGAACAAAAAACATTATAAATATCTCCCCCTCCCTTTTTATAAGTGACCACATTCCCTCTGCTCTCAGCTGCATAAGAGCTGGGGGAGGGGAAGCAACAGTACACTGCACTTCCCAGTGAATGGCTGTGCAGATGGGGCATGTCAGGAGGATAGCAGGCTGAAGTCATATCACAGCTAGAAATCTGATCATGATGTGTTCTCCTGCTTAGTGTGATCAGTTTTTTCTTTTATATTTGACAATTTTTATTGAAAGTTTATATTTTACAATGCAAAAATAAAAAAACGGATGCCGATGGGGAGATCCTCCGACCATTGCCATCCAGCCTGGAATGCATATTCCAACATGCAGAAACCATCACGTGTCACTGAAACTCAGAGTCAGCCTATCTATTCTGCATCTTAATCCCTATTAGTTTCTAATCTGTCATGCAAACAGACCTCCACCAAAAGTGGCCATCAGATGCCTAACCTGGCTATAGCCTGTGCTGGTTGAGCCCTGAGCTAAAACTAGTTATAGAATTCCCATACCAGAAGACACTGTGCTAACTAAAATAACAGGCGCTGCATATAAATTACTGCAATAAACAGGTTCATCTACTAACACAATGGAAGGTGACCACTACATACATACATACATACAGTGGCACAGATCTAGCTATTTGGCACTGTCTATGTGAGATAATAACAGTAGGACAGAGATAAATCTGTCACAAGAATTTAGACACACACTTAAAAAAGCTGTAGACAGCGGCAGTTAAACTATTGGAACACAGTTTTCCTAATAGTCTCTGCTTCTGGCCTGGTTGAAATACAGCTGCTCCTGTGTATATAAGGTCATGTGATTCAGTTCTTGGCTTCTACTGCCTGGAAACTCCCCTTTATATATCATCATTACAGTACTCCAATCTGGGTTTCTGACCCAGTTCGCAGGGACAGGAAGTATCTGTCTGTAACCAATGATGTGGTAATTAATGAGCAAAATATATTTACAAATACAGGCAGTAGAGGGCCGCAGATCTCTGAGTTAAAAAGCGGGACTTTGTTAATGTTCGTGTTTCAACCAATCAACTCTGAATTTATTGGCTGACTTGTTTATTAAGTTTCCTCAGCAGGTTTGAATGCTGGGACTTAGATCATAGAAGAGTATTTTGTGAATACGTGTTTCTCCATAGGAGCCTGAATGGCCAGTTAGTGGTAATGCAAGTGGCCATCACTTTGGTCGATTTGGGAAACAGCTAAACTGGCGAGACCATGGCAACATCATAGTTTATGTGGGAAAATAGGCAAAACATTTTTGTTGACTAAATGTGCTAGGCATATGACATATTGATTTTTAAAACACAGGTGCAGTTACCCTTTTAATTTTAGGATGCATAGCAGGAAAAAAGTCTGCTTTACCTACTAGGAAATTTTGTGCTGGGCGATTGGATGGTGGGTTCAAGAGAAAACATTATTTTACTCCTTAAAAGAGTATGTCCCTTCCCTAGCATATTCATTCATATGTCTCAAACTACTAAATTCCACTCATACGTACACACAAACATGCATACAGATAAACTAATATAGTTTACTGCTAGAATTGGTTTAGAAAGTGTAATAAAACCAAAGAAATGCAAAGAACCAGTCATCAATATTTGAAAATCAGTATTTAATCCAACATTCAAAATGATGATTATATTCAGGAGTATGGCATGAATATTCTTTTTTTAAAACAATAGATTTATGTATAATTCAAAGGTTACAGTATGTTGCTTAGCAACCTCATTAATGCAGAAGTACGTGGAGAAAGAGAAGACATTTATTAATATCTGACTGCACCATTTCTAGCAATTCAAATGGAATCTGTAAAGACAGCATATGTTAATCCTATGTATGATATTTTGTGTTTATTAACAAAGTGAAAAACAAATAATAATAATAATAAAAAAAAGGACCCTACTTAATAAATCATTTTAAAAACCTTGAGGGGTTGATTTACAAAAACTGGAGAGTGTAATATCTGGTGCAGCTTTGCATGGCAGCCAATTAGCGTCCAACGTCAGCTTGTTCAATTAAGCTTTGACATAAAGAAAAAAAAAAAATGAAAGAAGATTGGTGTCTATGCAGAGCTGCACCAGAGTTTGCACTCTCCAGTTTTAGTAAATCAACCCCTCAATGTCTTTTCAGTAAAAAAAAAAAAAAAAAATGTAAACCTTTAGTCTCGGTTCACATCCAATTTTTAACCGCATCTGATTCGCATAACATGTGAATCGGACCAGCTTTCAATGGAGCCGGTTCACACATGTCCGGCGTGGCTGCGGCCCATCTTTGAAAAGGGTCCTGTGCGATTTTGGGTCCGGTTTAGGTGCAAATTTAAGTACAAATTTGCACCTCAGTCGCACTTGAACTGGTGAACACAACTGCACCGGACTCCAGACTGCAAACCACAGCCGGACATGTGTGAACTTAGTCTTGCTGCTGAAAGTCACAGGTAACCATCAGTTGCCCTACCTCTCACACCAACTTCCATGTTCTGAGTGTGCAGTATCTGCATTCAAAAAATTTACATAGTCACTCAAAGTCACCTCTGACCCCCTTACACTCTAGGCAAAGTAATCAAGTCCTAACTATCTAAATTGAGATTGAATATTCAAATTCATGCATGAGCCCAATCATAACTACTTCATGCAACATTGTACCCAAATTTATTTTATAACATTTATTTGAGACATATGTTGCTTTATTTTGGTGATATATAATGACCCGTTGTTTTTTGTTTCTTTATATATAAAAGGGAAAATAAATCAAAAACATTGGGGGGGAAAAAAAACACTTCCCTAACTTTCTCTTTAAATTAAAATGCTAGGACAGTATAAAAATCACATGAATGATTCTTTTTGGAAAGCCGACACCCCAAGAGGATCTCATTTTTGGCAAAAGTTTTTTGTAACTGAAGGAAAATTATGGCATTGAAGTGGTTACTACATGAAGCATGGTGATGGCACAATAGTTACTGCTTGTACATGTCACATACAGTGGGAGGATGGAGAGGAAGGGGTTTTGTGTAGATGTGTAAGAGAAGGAGCGGAGGAATTATTATACAGGTCAGGATAGAGATCAGCTATATAGGAGAAAAAGGGTGATGAAAGCGGTAAAATAAATAAATAATCCAACAAACACAATCTAAATCTGATACTGCTTGTAATCTGGCTCTGATGGGTGATAATTTTTTCATTAGTTCCTCAGCAGTGAAAGGAAGAGGTGGGCTCTCAAATGTAAACAGTAGTCATCACAGCAATCACAAGGTACAGAGACGCTCGAATTAGCACTATAAAGTGGGCCATCAGTGAGAGCCATATGACGACAGATCAGATCACAGAACATAAATGTGTGCAGTGGTCATTTATAAAAAGGCACTGAAGTATTCAAAGTCTACAGCTTATTGTTTAAAAACCTATGGCAGTAAACCAGTGGTTAAGGGACACAGGGTTCACAGGAGTTCTTAGTCAGCCAATATAACCCCTTCCACTCCCATCATGCTTTAGTTTCATGCAAAAGCAATTGAAGAAGTGATCAAAAGTGATGTAAACTAATGACATAAAATTGAAAGCAACAAAAAGTCCTTAGAAGTGAAAAGAATCCAATATAAAAACTGTCCAATATAATTAGTGACAATCAATTGAATCATAAGTGTAAAGCAACCATTGTGGTAAACAAATTGATAGGAGATCCACCACCAGAAGCACCAAAACGCTTACCAGAGGGATTGAACTCAAGTAGGTGTACACCTAATGAGTCAAACTTTGTGAAGTAATGTACCCAGGACGAATTCAGGTTTACTGTACGAACAAAGCCTCCAGAAAGGTGTTCAGGACGGTGGATGTCAGTTGGTTTAATCAAAACAGGCAATCAGCCCAAACATTCAAAGTAGATAAAAGAAGAAGGAAGGCACATAGCATAATTCCGTAGAGAATTAAATAAATATTTAATAAATAAACAGAGGAATTACACTCACATTTCAGTAGTAAAAAAGCGTTTGTAAAAAAGTGACAGTGATATAAGTATAACGCTTATAAGGCATCATCTGGGGTGCTGATCAACTGTGGTCACTGTGTATTTATAGATAATAGGTACCACCATAATGAACAGCAGCTTCGTCTGCCAATTTGTGCATTTCTGTGGTCACTTCCAGTTTCAGCCAAAATGGCGCCGCTGCCGCGTACATCTCAAGCCTCGTTTTGGCAAAGCGGAAGTGGTGTAAAACCAAAATAAGCGGCCTCTGATAACCAACAAAATGGCACCGCCGTTAGTGAGACACAGGCCTCAGAAACTAACACGGAAGCTGCGTCATCACCAACAAAGACTATGTTCACATACGTACGTCTCAAGCCTTGTTTTACCAGGCAGGAAACGGATATGATGTAAACCCAAAATAAACAGCCTCTGATAACCAACAAAATGGCGCCATTGTTAGCGAGACACAGATCTCAGAAACTAACCCGGAGACTACATCATCACCGGCAGAGACTGTGTTCCACGGCATTTACATCATATTCCATCATGTGAATTGCTTGGAAGCCGTTTTATGTTAAAAACATTTATAACATCCAGGACAAGAAATTATATACATATCCTGGATACTCAATAGCCTCTCATAGAGATCAGAGGGTATAAAAAAATGTTAAAATTATTTAAAAAAAAAAAAATTATATAAAAAAGTCAAAAATTAGGAAACCTCACATAGGGAAAATGTTAAATATATCCCAGAGCTGATGTTCAAAGTAGGGTCCAATATAATGACAAAAATCATGATAAAATTCATAATAATAGTACAGGAACTTTATTGATATATATAACATGTAATGAAGCATAGTATCCAAAATAATATAACGTCAGGCTTCACTAATAAAATCATTAATATCCCACTCTATGGTTAGTCCAAAGGGGGAGCATGACTGCAATTGGTATATCCAATATGTTTCTAAATGTGAGACCCCACGGGTCATAGCCCCTCCTCTCCACGGAGGGATATATTTGTCAAGGATGAGGAATTGTGAACCCCTGGGATCCAGACTATGGTGGTCTCTATAATGCCTAGGCATGTTATGCTTGATATCACCACTTTTGATCCTGACAATATGCTCACCTACCCTAATGGAAAACGTGTGGATCGTGCGACCCACATATTGTTTACCGCAGAGACAGGTGATCATGTACACGACATGTTTGGTGGCGCAAGTGCAGAATATTTTAATAGGATACGCTCGATTGGTGACATTGGATTTGAATTCCAAACTTTTGTGTCTCCCACATGAGTTATATTGACGACATACTATGCATTTTTTGAAAGGAAAGTAGCCTACTAAATTATGAAAAAACAAAGGACATGTTGGGGGGGGGGGGAATAATGGTATTGGGGGCAATTTTACTTCGTAAGAAGGGAGCACCCCTAAAAATGACTTTCAGTCGTTCCGGAAGCGCAGTTTCCAGAATCCGATAATTTCTAAGTATATCCCAATGATGATTAATGACAGTTTTAATCTCTCTATGCTGGAGTGAAAATGAAGTGAGCATAAAACATTTAAAAAATAGTCATCTACCATTGCCACCTTATGTACAGTAATTCTGAGGTCAATAACATTGGGTCAAATTCTCTCTCAATAAATCTCTGTTTAGGAGTTGACGCTTGGACCAAAAAGGTGTCCACATCAGTGTAGTTCCTACACAATCTCAAAAACTGACTGCAAGGAACCGATTGTAGCCAGGATTGATGGAGACAGCCATCAGTGGGTATAAATGATACATGACTGGAATTATGGGTACCAAACAAGCCCTTTCTTTTTTATTCAAGATCTGTTCATTAAATCCCTTCAAAACCAGTTTTGCCAATTCCCTTTTAAATGGGACAGTGGGATTACTGGGAAGTTCCTTATATGTATCATGGTCACAAAGTATCCTGTACATTTCATTAACGTAATCTGAGCTGTCCTGTATAACAATGCCACCGCCCTTGTCGGCAGGACAGACCACAAGATCCTTCCTATCGCACAGTGATTTAAACCCTGCCATAGAAAAGGACTGATTGAATATTTTTTAGTGGGAAGTTTGGCTAGATCCTTCAAAACCAAATCACAAAAAATGGTAACAGCTGGAGTCGCTGGTACAGGCGGACTGAACAAAGAAGGTTTGGATAGAGTGTACCGTACCTGAATTGGCAGCTCTTTGAAAATGATGAGACGTGTTAGATTAATATTCAACAGTATATTGTTTAACAAATTTGTGGATATCTATGAATGTATAAAATCTATCCAATTTTTTCTGGGGAGCAAATTTTAAGCCTTTGTCCAAAATAGTTAATTCTTGAGTAGTTAGTACCAAGATTATATACTCCTTTGCCCATCAAGTCCTTTTTTCTCCTCTGGGTTTTCCTCCCCCTCTTGAACCTCTCTCGGGTCCGAAGACCTTTTTCTTTCCTGTGTGTCCTGATGAAAATCCTGTTTTCCATAGTGGAAGTCGATCATAATCATTACTCCTATACATTTGGTCTTCTCCATTATGAGTGTTATAAAGTGGGGAAAATCTGTTGTGCAAAGGATGATCGTAATAACAAGAGTCAATGTCATGAGGTGCTGGATAATCTCTGGTTCTCCCAGGGGAGCCATTATATCCATAACCCCCATGTTCAAGATAATGGGGAGTCCTAGAGCCACGTTACCTCTAGAGCGACCTCTCTCACCACATTTGTTTCAATTATTACCTCCTCCGCTATATGACTGTGGTGGGGTATGATGGCTGGAAAATCTGCCTCTCTGCGGAACTGAATGACCTTTTAATTCATACAAGTTCTCTGTTGCTGTGGGTGAGGACCACATAAATTACAAAACACTATATGCATTGGGGATTCCACATGATGGCACAGTAACTTTATTATGCTTAGTGACTATTTAAGTTACTGTCTCTCTGCTCCAGCCTGCTTGCCTATGCCAACTGCTCTAAATGCCACTGTTTTGCTAACTGCTTCCTCGCATCCTAAATAGCTTTCTCCTTAGTTACACTCTGAAGTCCATTACACTATGCCACTTACTTTAGGCATCTGGACTTTGTATGGCGTACACAAGACTTTATTGCCACCAGCTGTGGATGAAGTACTGCAGTCCTCACTATAATTTAATATATGCAATTGATATTTGACTGCACACTTTGCATACACTTGGCCGGTAGGCAAGAACCAGCTTGTTAGTTTGTTAAGCAAGACAATGTGGGTTATTTACGAAAGACAAATCCACTTTGCACTACAAGTGGATGTGCAGTCGTTGTAGATCTGAAATGAGGGGAAGCTCATCCAATCATGCGCAAGCCAAAATGCTGTACAGCGACTGCACTTCCAAGTGCACTTGCAATGCACTTGTAGTGCAAAGTGGATTTTCCTTTAGTAAATAAATGTAATTTTTATTGGTCTACGATGAAGGGTTTATTATCGTTAGGAAGGTAGAGGTACTATTTGAATCTTGTTGTATTTTGCATAATATTGTCAGGGCAGGAGAAGAACTCTGGGACCCAGCATCTCTCAGGCACCAATGGCAGGAGAAGGGCTCTTGGACCCAGAATCTCCATCAGCACTTCACATGGGCCTATATATAGAAATCTGTCAGTGGTTGAAGTTGATGATTGATCTTCAACTTGTTACCTGTGTTCCTGCGATTCCTTGCTCCTGTGATCCCTAGTTTCTGACCTGTCTCCTGCCTGTCTCCAGTCCCTAACCCCGGCCTGTCTAATGGATACCCCCTGCCTGCATCTCACCTCAGCTTCCACCTGACTTAGTCTGCTCCGCTTCCCATCTGGTTCCCGACCCCGGCTTGTGAATACCCTACTGTCTCAGTGATTCTCCAGACCTGTCACACCTCACGAGTGCCACCTGCCTGCAAACTCTGTTCATCACATCAGCAGCATTCCCGAGTCCTTCACCAAGCAACTCCACAGGTGACCTGTGCTACTTTGTGCCCGACTCCTGTCACACCTTCAGAGGAGTCTGGAACTTAGCTGCAAAAGAGGCCCTCTATCCATTGGCCTCCATCACCTGGTATGTGATAAATATACATAAATAAGATGGATTTTTGATACTTTTGCAATATCCCCCTCAAGTCCCTTTAAATATAATTTACCAGGCATAAGCCACGTGGGGGTGATCAACCACGGTCATCCCTCAGTCCTGTTTCCAGGGATTTATGTTTTTTGCTTCACAATACAAAACTGGTTGTAGTACTGGGAAGATTTCACAGATTGGATTCCTTTCAGGAGACAGACTGGTAACTTTGGAGAATTCAGACACAGGTTGCTCAGGTTGTAAATAACTACTTAAATGGCATACTTTTGCCTAGGAGTTATGACAGTAGACTTAACCTCACAGGCACCAAACTATCCTAAAAGGATATGTTAGACTGCATGCAATCCTCAGCCAAGGCAGGTCCTGCTGGGTATTGTCCGGTGGTCGGGCGGGGGGGGGGGGTCTCTCTCACTCTCCAGAGGTGGGAACTGGATCTATAGGTTTCTCCCAGGACAGAGCGAAGGGGTGGGGGGGGAGGTGCTGCTGGTATTTCTTGGCTGGTTCCTGTAGAATGAAAAATAGCTATTTTTACATCATGTCTGATTGACCCTTTTGAACGTATGTTCCTCAGGGTTCAATTCTTCCAGTAAGCCTCTCTCCAGATGGTGACGGCTTCTTCTTTCCTTTGTATATTCATTTACACGTTTGGAATAAGGGAGCAATATCACCTTCAATTTCATTGGACTATCACCATTTTTTACAGAGACTGTTTTCTTCACATATTCATTTGACACATGTATTCACAGATATATGTATATATAGTTTAACTCAGTGTTTCCATCATTGGTTACACTTTAGCGCTACATGTATGTGTTTAGGTTGTTTTTCCACTTGTCAATTGGTTCTGTAGCTGCTCACCATTTACAGACAGCGCGGAATTATTTTGATTTTTGGTTCTACATTGTGTCCCAGCACTGGACTCTTAAAATCCTTAAAAGGGACATTAAACGTTCGTTTAAAAAATATATTTTCTTCAGATAATGTATTCTGTATTCTTTTGTTGCAGCTGTGATCTAACTTCCTGTTAGAGGGTGGCTATGTTCATACTCCATGTTTCCACTTTAACGAGCAGCGTAGCCAGCCTTTTCCTGATGTCTCCTAAGATGGACAAGCTACTATGTACTATTGGATTTGTAGTGAGTACACAGCAGTGCACACAAACACAAATAACCTGCATGCCTTCTGCCAAATAAACAAACATGGTGGATGCTACAAGAAGGCAGAAAATGTTTGCATCATTTAATAAAAAATAGACTACATGGCCACAAAGTAGTGAACGTATATGGATAAAAAGGGGAGCAGATCTCTGCATGATCTACTGCAGTGGTGGCCTGAAGAGCACCCTGCAGCCAACAGTACCATTCCAAATAGTTTTTGCATCTCCAGTAGGAATATTCCAAAGGAGTCTTCAGGGACAGGCTCACACTGGTGGATATATCAGTCCTGGATCTGTAAAGCTCTCTGTGACTAACAAGACATTAGGTGCCCTGAGACCCCACCACCCTAGGGTTACATTACAGGCCGACTCTGCACATGAGTGTCCAGGAATGGCCTTCAAGGCAGTACCAAGGATCAGCTGATCTGGAAACCTGCAAAGGGAGGTCCCTTGACTCTTTAGTGAATAAAGCAACTTATTTAACTACTTGCCGTCGCCGCACCGTCATAATACGTCCACAAGGTGGCTCTCCTAGGCGAGATCACGTATTATGACGTCCTACCTTTTAGCCGCCACTAGGGGGCGCACGCGCGCCGCCGGAGGCGCGCGCGCGCGCCCCCCGCTCGCCCCCGACTCCCGTGCGTGTGCCCGGCGGGCGCGATCGCCGCCGGGCACACGCGATCGCTCGGTACAGAGCGGGGAACGGGAGCTGTGTGTGTAAACACACAGCTCTCGTTCCTGTCAGCAGGGGAAATGCTTTTCTTCGGTTCATACAATGTATGAACCGAGGATCAGTGTTTCCCCTAGTGAGGCCACCCCCCCCCCCACAGTAAGAACACACCCAGGCATACTTAACCCCTTCCTCGCCCCCTAGTGTTAACCCCTTCACTGCCAGTGGCATTTTTATAGTAATCTAATGCATTTTTATAGCACTGATCGCTATAAAAATGCCAATGGTCCCAAAAATGTGTCAAAAATGTCCGAAGTGTCCGCCATAATGTCGCAATACCGAAAAAAAAATCGCTGATCGCCGCCATTACTAGTAAAAAAAATATTAATAAAAATGCCATAAAAATACCCCCTATTTTGTAAACGCTATAACTTTTGCGCAAACCAATCAATAAACGCTTATTGCGATTTTTTTTTACGAAAAATATGTAGAAGAATACGTATCGGCCTAAACTGAGGAAAAAAAATGTTTTTTTATATATTTTTGGGGGATATTTATTACAGCAAAAAGTAAAAAATATTCATTTTTTTCAAAATTGTCGTTCTATTTTTGTTTATAGCGCAAAAAATAAAAAACGCAGAGGTGATCAAATACCACCAAAAGAAAGCTCTATTTGTGGGAAAAAAAGGACGCCAATTTTGTTTGGGAGCCACGTCGCACGACCGCGCAATTGTCTGTTAAAGCGACGCAGTCCCGAATCGCAAAAAGTACTCTGGTCTTTGGGCAGCAATATGGTCCGGGGGGTAAGTGGTTAAAGAATAATTTCCAGGATAAAAAGAAAAAAAAATGGTAGTTTTTCTCCGTGGAGAAAGGACATTCATTCTCCAAAGACACTAGAAAGAAACTGAGGCATGACGGGAGGGGGCAGATTATATTGGCCAACCGTTTTAGTGCTTCCGGTGTCCAATTCTCCTGTAGGTGGCAGTATAACCCATAAATCTCACAACTTTCTTTTCCTCCCCTGATAGAGCCAAAAGATCTTCTGTGTTTCACTTTCTACCTCCCCAGACCCTGCAGCTCAAAAGGGAGTATTGGCTACAAAAGTTTGAGAAACAGTAGCAGTTAAAAAAAGAAAAAAAATATTCATCATAATAAATAAAATGGCTTTGCTATCGATCTTAAAATTTATACCTATATGAGTTGTATTTATTAGTAACGGTTTAACACTCAATGCAGAAAATATGCAAAACCTTTTTCTAGGTAACAAATGAATACGGCTGCTATACAAACTGATTTGTATCGTGGCTCCTCCAAAAATTAGCATTGGCAGGATTGATTAAACAATCATGTTTCGGAAGTGTTCCAATATTTAAACAATTGGCAGCAATTGAGAATATGTTAAAAAGCAGCTGATTTACTCCTCTCAGGCTGTTCCGATGAAGCCTGAAACACAACGTGATACAATATAAAATACAAAATGTTCTCAACCATTCAAGCCAAAGGCTCAAGTACAAGCTATACTGATATGTACCATTATTCTAAGAGGTCTGAGGAGTTTTCTTATACAGTACGATGTTACCCAACTGATGCTACTCTAGTGCAACACATTTTGCATGGGCCTTAGCAGTGTCACTTTTAACAGCTTCCTGCACTGTAAACACACAAAATAATGCAATGAAACCATCATGGCATGCATCATGGTAACAGTGCTTAAAGACCTGGAAGCTCATAATTTTTTAATTTCTTTGTAGTCCCCATAGATCATAAAAGGTTTACAATAGTGTCTTTTTTATCAGGATTACAAATATACAAAGTAATTTACCTTTCTAAAGAAGAACACAATTCCAAATACAATAGCCAACAAAATAAACGCGCCCACATTAATGCTCAGTAATATAAAATATGCAATGTTAAACTGAACCATAAAGAGATACAGAATAAATAATATTTACCAAAGATCCCATGTAATGTTTGCCATGGGCAGGTTATTAACCCCTGGAATATGTCTGGGTGATCAGTGAAATTACTGTTGCGCTAGAATGACCTTCTCTCTTCTTGCCATAAGCACTGAGACATGTTTAAGGAAAAAATGTATCCATTGGGCAGCCACCCTCAAAGAAACGGTTTCTTGGAATCTTTTTGGGAGGGGGGACACAAGATTCTAACAAAACTGGGTTAAACAGTGAATATAAGAAGTCTACATGCCCCTGTTAAAATGTCAGGTTACTGTGATGTAAAAAAATTGACAAAGATAAATAATTTCAGAACTTTTTCCACCTTTAATTTGACCCATCAACTGTACAACTCAATTGACCAGCAAACTGACATGTTTTAGGAAGAGGGGGTAGTAAAACGAAAATAATGTGGTTGCATAAGTGTGCACACCCTCTTATAACTGGGGACATAGCTGTGTTAAGAATTAAGCACTCACATTCAAACTCATGTTAAATAGGAGTCAGTACACACCCCCCCCCCTCGTTTAAAGTGTCTCTGATAAACCCCAAATAAAGTTCAGCTGTTCTAGTAGGTCTTTCCTGACATTTTCTAATGCGCATCCTACAGCAAAAGCCATGATCCACAGAGAGCTTCCAAAGCATCGGGGAAAAAAAGTATATGATCCCCTGCTGATTTTGTACATTTACCCGCTGACAAAGAAATGATCAGTCTAGAATTTTAATGGTCGGTTTATTATAACAATGAGAGACAGAATAACAAAAATATCCAGAGAAACGCATTTCAAAAAAGTTATAAATTGATTTGCATTTCAATGAGTGAAATAAGTACAGTGCATCTGGAAAGTATTCACAGTGCTTCACTTTTTCCACATTTTGTTATGGTACAGCCTTATTTCAAAATGGATTACATTCATTATTTTTCTCAAAATTCTACAAACAATACCTCATGAAGATGTGAAAACTTTTTTTGAAATCTTTGCAAAAAAAAAAAAAAAATATGTATATGTATATTATATATATATATATACACACACACACACATATACATATATATACATTTACATATATATACATATATACATACATACATACATACATATACACACATATATATTATTTATATACATATATATATATACATACACACACACACACACACACACACACACACACACACACATATATATATATATATATATATATATATATATATATATCACACGTACATAAGTATTCACAGCCTTTACTCAATACTTTTTGAAGCACCAATTACAACCTCAAGTCTTTTTGAATATGATGCTCCAAGCTTGGCACGCCTATTTTTAGGAAGTTTCTCCCATTCTTCCTTGCAGGACCTCTCAAGCTCCATCAGGTTGGATGGGGAGCGTTAGTGCACAGCCATTTTCAGATCTCTCCAGAGATGTTCAATTGGGTTCAAGTCTAGGCTCCAGCTGGGCCACTCAAGGACATTCACAAAGTTGTCCCGTAGCCACTCCTTTGTTATCTTGGCTGCGTGCTTAGGGTCGTTGTCCTGTTGGAAGATGAACCTTCGCCCCAGTTTGAGGTCCAGATTGCTCTGGAGCAGGTTTTCATCATCAAGGATGTCTCTGTAGATTGCTGCATTCATCTTTTCATCGATCCTGACCAGACTCCCAGTTCCTGCTGCAGAAAAACATGCCCACAGCATGATGCTGCCACCACCATGCTTCACTGTATGGATGGTATTGGCCAGGTGATGAGCGGTGCCTAGTTTCCTTCAGATATGACACTTACAACTCAGGTCAAAGAGTTCAATCTTTGTTTCATCAGACAATAGAATTTTGTTTCTCATGGTCTGAGTCCTTTAGGTGACTTGTCAAATTCCAGGCGGACTGTCATGAGCCTTTTACTGAAGAGTGGTTTCTATCTGGCCACTCTACCATGCAGGCCTGATTGGTGGAGTGCTGCAGAAATGGTTGTTCTTCTGGAAGGTTCTCCTCTCTCCACAAAGAAATGCTGGAACTCTGTCATAGTGCCTATCCGGTTCTTGGTCTCCTCCCTTGCGAAGGCCCTTTTCCCCTGATTGCTCAGTTTTGCGGGAGGCCCGCTCTAGGAAGAGTCCTAAAACGTCTTCATTTTAATGGATGATGGAGGGCATCTGTGCTCACTAGGACCTTTAATGTTGCAGACATTTTTCTGTACCCTTCCCCAGACCTGTGCCTCAATACAATCCTGTCTCGGAGGTCTACAGACAATTCCTTATACTTCATAGCTAGGTTTGTGCTCTGATATGCATTGTTACCTGTGGGACCTTATATAGACAGGGGTGTGCCTTTCCAAATCACGTCCGATCAACTGACTTTACCACAGGTGGACTACAATCAAGTTGTAGAAACATCTCAAGGATGATCAGTGGAAACAGGATGCACCTGAGCTCAATTTTGAGTGTCATGGCAATGGATGTGAATATTTCCATACATTTTTTAAATGTATTTATTTTTAATAAACTTGCAAAGATTTCAAATAAATTTCTTTCACATTGTCATTATGGAATATAGTTTGAAGAATATTGAGGGAAATTATGAATGTAATCAATTTTGGAATAAGACCAACATAATAAAATGTGAAAAAAAGTGAAGTCCTGTGAATACTTTCCGGATGCACTGCATTTGATCCCCTATCAATCAGTAAGGTTTCTGGCTCCCAGGTGTCTTCTATACAGGTAACAAGCTGAGATTAGGAGCACTCTCAAAGGGATTGTTACTAATCTCATCTTGTTACTTGTATGAAAGACAGTATACAAGGAGAAAAATGCACAATTTCTAAATACAACGATTCCTTAATATTATGCAACAATGAAGGTGATAATAAATATATATGTAAAATATATATAAATAAATAAATAGATAGTGTGCATGAGATTTGCACAGTACAGAAAGAGTCTAATGCTCCAGGTAGAGGAGGAGGGGGGGGGGGGTTTTGGAAAAAATCCGGGGATGGACGGATGAGAGTTTTTTGCAAGGGTCACAACTATAACCTCAGGGCTGCCATCATTGGAGAACAGAAACCGTGTTCCGAGACTGTAACAAAAAAGCAAGGGAAGAGGCGCCTCTAAGTGTAGATGTTTTAACGTAATTTAATATGTAAAACAGTACAGGCAACTCACATTTAAGAAGTTAAAAATAGGCATTGTACAGGTTTCTTTAGAGGTTGTCATCAGTTCTGTCGCTTGATAAAGGAGCGTGACTGCCGCACCACCGCAGTTCGTACGCTCAGGAAACGCGTCGCATAACCCAGTGACGTCACCAGTGCCATCCTACTGCTACAAACACCTCCACTTTGTTTGACTGGCCTACAAGCTTTCTTCCCCACCGCCGCCGGCCTCAACATCCTACAGCGGTGAAAGACAGCTTCGCTCAGCACAAGTGCCCAGCAGGAGAAGGACCACAAGTGACAGAACTGATGAACACCTCTAAAGAAACCTGTACAATGCCTATTTTTAACTTCTTAAATGTGAGTTGCCTGTACTCTATTACATATTAAATTACGTTAAAACATCTACACTTAGAGGCACCTCTTCCCTTGCTTTTTTGTATGAAAGACACCTGTCCACAGAAGCAATCAGATTCCAATTTCTTTGCCATGGTCAAAACCAAAGAGATGTCCAAGGTAGACAGGGACAAGATTGTAGACCTACACAAATCTGGAATGGGCTACAAGACCATGCCAAGCAGCTTGGTGAGAGGGTTACAACAGTTGGTGCGATTATTCACAAATGGAAGAAACACAAAATAACTGTCAATCTCCCACGATATGGGGCTCCATGCAAGATCTCACCTTGTGGAGTTTCAATGATCATGAGAACGGTGAGGAATCAGCCTAGAACTATACGGGAGAATCTTGTGAATGATCTCAAGGCAGCTGGGACCATAGTCACCAAGAAAACAATTGGTAACGCACAATGCCTTGAAGGACTGAAATCCTACAGCGCCTGCAAGGTTCCCCTCCTCAAGAAAGCACATGTACATGCCCCTCTGAAGTTTGCCAATGAACATCTGAATGATTCAGAGGAGAACTGGGTGAAAGTGTTGTGGTCAGAGGAGACCAAAATCAAGCTCTTTGGCATCAATTCAAGCCTTGGAGGAGGAGGAATGCTGCCTATGACCCCAAGAACACCATCACCACCGTCAAACATGGAGGTGAAAACATTATGCTTTGGGGGTGTTTTTCTGCGAAGGACAAAGGACAACTTCACCACATCAAAGAGATGATGGACGGGCCATATACTGTCAAATCTTGGGTCAGAACCTCCTTCCCTCAGCCAGGGCATTGAAAATGGGTCGTGGAAGGGAATTCCAGCCTGACTGACCCAAAACACACAGCCAAGGCAATAAAGGAGTGGCTCAAGAAGCACATTAGGGTCCTGGAGTGGCCAAGCCAGTCTCCAGAACTTAATCCCATAGAAAATATGTGTGGAGGGAGTTGATGGTTTGAGTTACCAAACGTCAGCCCTGAAACCTTAAAGCGGGGGTTCACCCTTAGAGGGCACTTTTCCCCCTTAGATTCCTGCTCGTTATTACTAGGGGAATCGGCTATTTATTTTAAAATATGTGCAGTACTTACCCGTTTACGAGACGCATCCTCTCCGTCGCTTCCGGGTATGGGCTTCGGGAATGGGCGTTCCTTCTTGATTGACAGGCTTCCGAGAGGCTTCCGACGGTCGCATCCATCGCGTCACGATTTTCCGAAAGAAGCCGAACGTCGGTGCGCAGGCGCAGTATAGAGCCGCACCGACGTTCGGCTTCTTTCGGCTACGAGTGACGCGATGGATGCGACCGTCGGAAGCCTCTCGGAAGAATGTCAATCAAGAAGGAACGCCCGCTCCCGAAGACCCATACCCGGAAGCGACGGAAGAAGATGCAGCTCGAAAACGGGTAAGTACTGCTCATATTTTAATATAAATAGCCGATTCCCCTAGACCGAACGAGCAGGAAGCTAAGGGGAGATTTTTTTTTTTTTTAAAAATGGGTGAACTCCCGCTTTAATGACTTGGAGAGGATCTGCAAAGGGGAGTGGGACAAAATCCCTCCTGAGATGTGTGCAAACCTGGTGGCCAACAACAAGAAACGTTTGACCTCCGATTTGCCACCAACTACCAAGTCATGTTTTGCGAAGCGGTCAAATACTTATTTCACTCATTAAAATGCAAATCAATTTATAACTTTTTTTTAAATGTCTTTTTCTGGGTTTTGTTGTTATTCCGTTTCTCACTGTTAGGCCTCGTACACACGACCGAACATGTTTTCTGAAACTGGTCCGTGGACCAGTTTCCGCAGACATGTTCGGTCGTCTGTACGGCCGACCGAATCGGATTCCCGGCCTAGCGGACAGGTTTCCAGCGGACAATTGTTTCTTAGCATGCCAAGAAACATGTCCGCTGGAACCATGTCCGATGGTCAGTACGACTCATCGGACATGTCCGCTCGGCCGAAATCCCTCGCATGCGTCGAAGTGATTCGACGCATGCGTGGAAGCATTGACCTTTCAGGGTCGCGCACGTCGCCACGTCATCGTCGCGGCCACGTCACCGCGTTTGCTGTCCGCAGGGATTTTGGTCTGATGGTGTGTACACGGCCCAATAACATGTCCGATGAAAACGGTCCGGCGGACCGTCCGACCGTGTGTACAAGGCCCAATAATAAACCGACCATTAAAAAGATAGACTGATCATTTCTTTGTCAGTGGGGAAACATACAGTGGGGATCGAAAGTTTGGGCACCCCAGGTAAAAATTTGTATTAATGTGCATAATGAAGCCAAGGAAAGATGGAAAATCTCCAAAAGGCATCAAATTACAGATTAGACATTCTTATAATATATGTCAAAAAAAGTTAGATTTTATTTCCATCATTTACACTTTCAAAATGACAGAAAACAAAAAAATGATGTCTGCAAGTTTGGGCACCCTGCAGAATTTATAGCATGCACTGCCCCCTTTGCAAAGCAGAGACCTGCCAGTGTCATAGATTGTTCTCAATCATCATCTGGGAAGACCAGGTGATGTCAATCTCAAAGGTTTTAAATGCCCAGACTCATCTGACCTTGCCCCAACAATCAGCACCATGGGTTCTTCTACGCAGTTGTCTAGAAAACTGAAACTGAAAATAGTTGATGCTCACAAAGCTGGAGAAGGCTATAAGAAGATAGCAAAGCATATTATAAGAATGTCTAATCTGTAATTTGATGCCTTTTGGAGATTTTTCCATCATTCCTTGGCTTCATTATGCACATTAATACACATTTTTACCTGGGGTGCCCAAACTTTTGATCCCCACTGTAAACATAACAGCAGGGGATCAAATACCTTTTACAGTGTGGGGGGGAAAGTATCAGTCAGGATAAGAGTACGAAAGAATTTACAAGGCATTAGATATACCATGGAACACAGTGAAGACAATCATCAAGTGGAGAAAATATGGCACAACAGTGAAATTACCAAGAACGGGACCATCCCTCCAAAATTTATGAAAAGACCAGAAGAAAACTGGTCAGGGAGGCTGCCAAGAGGCCTACAGAAACATTAAAGGAGCTGTAGGAATATCTGGCAAGTACTGGCTGTGCGGTACATGTGACAACAATCTCCCGTATTCTTCATATGTCTATGGGTAGAGTGGGAAGGCTTTTCTTATGAAGAAAAACAGTCAAGCCCAGCTAAATTTTGCAAAAATACATCTTAAGTCTCCCAAAAGCATGTGGGAAAATGTGTTATGGTCTGTTGAAGGTTGAACTTTTTGGCCAAAATTCCAACACTGCACATCACCAAAAAAACACCCACAGTGAAGCATGGTGGTGGCAGCATCATGCTTTGGGGCCATTTTTCTTCAGCTGAAACAGGGGCCTTCAAGGTTGAGGGAATTATGAATAGTTCCAAATACCAGTCAATATTGGCACAAAACCTTCAGGCTTCTGCAAGAAAGCTGAACATGAAAAGGAACATCTTTCAGCATGACAACCATCCAAATCAACAAAGGAATGGTTTCATTAAAAGGAGGAGATTAAAGTCAGAGCCCAGACCTGAATCTGATTATAAAACTGCTTACTGATTATAAAACCAACTTACTATACATAGTGATTGGTCTCATTTAAAGTCCCCCTGACCAAACTTTCTATTTCTGTCCAAATTTGGGATGGGAGGCCAATTACTCATGGTGCCTTGGACCACATCATTCTTTCTCAATTATAAAACTGCAGGGTGACCTGAAAAGGGCTGTGCACAGAAGATGCCCTTGCAATCTGACAGATTCAGTGTTTTTTTTGCAAAGAAGAGTGGGCGAAAATGCCAAGTCAAGATGTGCCTATCATTCAGTCCTTAGACCCAATGTCATGAATCTGCAGTAATGTTTTATACTCTGTGTCTCAGTTTTAGAGAGCGTGCCCCCACACCTGGGCATTTAAGTATGAGCTCTCAGCATGGCTCCACTCCAGCCTCTCAACAGGAAACAATATTTAACCCTGCGCACTGCAAGCAAACCTTACCGAGCAAAGTTGTGATTAGGCTTCTGGTGTGCCATCCTGCTGTATGTTCATCTCCGACTACCATGTACCATGGTGTGTCTTTCTGACCATTCCTGTCTGCTAGTGACCCCAAAAATTGGCGCACCTTCCTAACCATCCCTGTCTGCTAGTTACCCCAACCTTGGATTGTTCTCCCGACTATCCTGAGTTTAACTCTGAACTGCTGCTTCTGCTATGTCCACCAGAGCAAGTCCATGAGCTGAGAGACCCCGGGGGCCTTGACCTGGAGTCAGCTGCAGCCAAATCCCTCCTAACCATCAGAGGCTCTGGTGAAAACTTGCTGGCTCTCATATTCCGTGCCCTGGGGAATTTTATGCTCTAGCTTCCTGTTTGGTCCGTGTTGGTGTTCAAGTGAAGCTGCTTTCCTGAACCACCCAGAGCTCCATCTGCAGCAGTTAGCCGAAGGGTCCACAACCTTAGCTGTGCGCTCCTAACCCCAACGGCGTGCATCTGTAAGCTGGCCTCAGGTGACCTGACAGTACTGACAGAGAGAAGATCTGAGTTAAAATGACAAGTCTGCTGCAGACAGCAGGAGAGGGTGCAGCACACTGCATGCAAAGCAGAAATGATATAAAGACTATGTGCTGAAATTCCACATGACTGCCTAGAGATTACAGTAAGACATCCTGTGGCTAAAGTTAGGGAAAACAGTGGTAAAGATATGCTCAAGGTGCACCTTTGGGGCAATAAAGGGTTGGCAGAAAGATATCAGACTCCGGACCAACAGATCTAGAACGGATGCAGCTAAAAAGGTAACCAAGAGTCATTGCAGATTGGCAGTTAGTAGCAAACACTGGCCACTGTGTCCACACAGTTGGGCTCAGGAGCAGGAGAGGTGCTAAAATTTTTATTAATTATAGATATAGTTGTTTTGAGAATCCATTAAGCTTTAGGTATTAGGAAACACATTTTACATTTTCAGGAGAGGAGAGAAAATGCATCCTAATGGTTTCTCAACCAGAAAGAGGGCATAGAGTGCATGTGCACTCATAACTCTACTCCTGCCGATAACATCAGCACCCATTCCTGACAGAGTAAGTTATTTTAATGCCACCACCAGCAAGTGGTGGTGCCTTTTTCTAGTGTTCAACTCTTCTGTGGGCTGTGGAATAACCGAGTTCTTTAAAAATACTTTTTCCTTCAGTGGACCCAACTTTCTAATATGCAGTTTTAAACCATTGTGTTTCTATATACCAGCCCAAAAGCAATGTATACGAGACCTAAACAGGTCAGAGTGGCATGGTGGTCCATCTACAAAAAAACACATTCCTCTTTTCTTTTTTTAACTAACAGGGGCCTGAAGGGTGACCTGGCTATTTATCAATGAAACAGAAATCCCTTGAAGAACACTCATTTTCAAACAAGTACTGACAGGCTTTTGTTTGTATTATATCATAATTGACACTTAATTCATTTTTATACTCTATCTGATTATCGTGCAAGTAATAACACAATTGTGCACTAAGCAGACGTCCACACAGATGCCTTCCTGATGGCATGAGCAGGCTATTGAGTGATTCCTCTCATAACAAAAAGGAAGCATGATACAGAATCAACAGTTAAATCATTTTGCAAATTTCAAAGCACATGGGGCAAATACAATGATCTGGATGGACATAAATTGTCTTCCACAGACACAACAAAGAAAATTCTTTATCCTTACAAGTTTGTTTGAACAGAAAGACAGAAAAAAGGTATATTAGACATTTACCAATTTTTAATAACAGTTATTTTTTAACTTTCAACTGTCAAAAAATTATAGTTCTCTAAACTGCAACAACAGTTCCCAGGATCCATATGCAACTGTTCTTGTAAATTACTTACTGCCTATGCAGTAAGTCACACCACCTTTTGTTCAGTCAAGTCACCCTTTAAAATTATGCAATCTGTAGGCACCCCGGGGGTAATCCACAAAGATCCGGCGTAACGTAAATGTTCCCATTTAAGTTACACTGCCTTAAAATTTCTACCTAAGTGCCCGATCCACAAAGCACTTACCTAGAAATTTTTGGCTGTGTAACTTAAATTCCGCCGGCGCAAGGCATTCCTCTTTTCATGGGGGAGATTCCCATTTAAATTAGGCGCGCTCCCGCGCCGGCCGTACTGCGCATGCTCGTGACGTAATTTTCCCGACGTGCATAGCGCGAAATTACGTTACGCCCAGCTTTGTGGATTGCGACGGGTCAGTAAAGTTGCGTCGGGAAAAAAAAAATACGGCGGGAATTTTTTTTTTCAAAACGAAAAATAAAAATTGCATCGCTGGACAGAAGGGTCCGTTTTTACATGGTGTAAACAGTTTACACTTTGTAAAAGCAGCCCTAATTTTGCGTTTGCAAACTAAAACTTAAGGAGAAAAAACGAAGCGTAAAAGCTTTGTGGATCTCCGTAAGTGCTAATTTGCATACCCGAGGCGGCATTTCGACACGAAATGCCCCCAGCGGCGGATGCGGTACTGCATCCTAAGATCCGGCATTGTAAGTCCCTTACACATGTCGGATCTTCTGCCTAACTATGGAAAACTGATTCTGTGGATCAGTTCCATAGTTAGAAACAGGGATACGACGGCGTAACAGCAGTTACGCCGGCGTATCCCTTTTGAGGATCTGGCCCCCCATTCTCAAATGTGAAAAAACTAAACTAATATTTTTACATAATGCAGCAACATGCACACAAGTAGGACACCCAACATTAAAGGGGATTTATTCTTCCAAAGCAAATACACCAGATACTGACTCGTATCCCAGCATATCTCCTCCCACTCAGTTTCTAGCCCTCACTCAGCTAATGTGATCCTAGTGCTAATGGAGAGAGGCAGGGGAAGGGCAAACTAAAATGCTTTGCAGGCCCCGGATGATGTCCATACCAACCAATGATGTCATTGCTTGTTAGGACACGGGTGGCTATAAGGGTGTAATGGTGCACAACAAAAACGTGGCTTTGTGAAAAAGCGAGCTCTATCCACCCACTGACTTGTATACAATTTGGACATCTTGCCAAGGCACCCTTGCAGAACCATGAAGGCACCCTGTTTGAGAAAATCTGTCCTAAAATACAACTAAAAGGCAAAACTTTTGTTTTCGATAGAGTGGAGATAGATTGAAACACTTGTCAGTTTTTATTGCTCTCATGCTCCGTACACACGATCGGTTTTCCTGGCGGTAAAAAAGTCCGCCGGGATCACCAAGGGGAAAACCTGCTCGTTGGCTTTTTTCCACTACACACGACCGGTTTTCCTGGCAGGAAAACTGCCCTGAGAGCTTTGGTCGGCAAACCCAGCCGTGTGTATGCTCCACCGCAGGCTTTCCCCATAGAAAAACTGCCGGCTTAAAAACCCCCAGGAATCCCGGCAGGAAAAAAAAAACATGTTCTTATTTTTCCCGCTGAGATTCCAGGGGGTTTTCCTGTCGGGAAAACTGCCATTGAGCATACACATGGCCAGTTTTCCCAGCCAAAAGCTGTCATGGCAGTTTTCCCAACGGAAAACTGGTCGTGTGTACGAGGCATCAGTGTCCCCATAGGGAGATCCACCCTCTCTATTTGTCCCATTTGCCATTATCATTGAAAGTGAAAAAAAACTAACAAAAAAAAAAAAACATTTTGAGTTATCCCCTGAAAAGTAAAAGGAGAAATCTTCCAATAGGGATGCTAGTTCTGGTGACTTGGACATCCCCAGGGTATTCCCTTAATTTGTAGGGATTTCCTCTTGCTTCCTGTTTTGGATATGATATAGGAAGTGAAGGTAAATCTTCCCATTTGGGACACAGAAGGCAAAAAAACTGACAGGAGTTCAAAATATTTTTTACCCACAAAGTTATTAGGATATTTCTCACACATAGCATAGGTACAGTTAGAGCTCATAAAGAAGCTGAGATTACATAACAGCCTATGTGGAGAAGAGCTGTAGTTTTGAAAACAGAAGAAGTGTGTCCCTGGAAGTCAATAAAGCTCACCATACACAATACAATATGACTGTACAAACTCCTTTAGATCTACCATCCACTATGTAGTGCAAGGGCCTGTCTGGTTGTATATAAAGCGATTGGATAGATAGATTTACCAAAAATATATTAGTAGGAGGGCACACCTAATGGAGAATGTACAGAGGTTGTACAATGGAATTGTATAGTGTATGGTCACCTTTATACACAAAGTGAACTAGTTGCCCTTTCGGTGCCATTAATTGTTAACAGCAACGTAAATGAGAGAGCAAACATGCATTTTGTCGAGTGCAAAAATGTGTGACAAATGCCTGGTAAAAAATGTGCAAACTTCATCCGCCAAAATGCCCCATGAGCTACTCTGCAGCATTTGCCACACGTAGGACAGCCCATTAAAATCAAAGCCCAAATCAAGTCTTTATAAAACAAATGCACCAACAAAAACGTGCGCTCCGAATACACTATGTGAATGGGGCCTGAAAGTGAAATTGCTGTGTTTACAACCTCCCTCTCCCTGAGCTGGACCTCTATTACAAGAAAACAAGTGAAAAACATTAGTATTAGAGTCCATAAACTGTCAGGAAAGGAACACCCAGCCACTAAGAAAGATGAAAAGCTGCAAAGGAGGTATAACGTGCAATTCCACAACCAGATTAAAAGGATGGCCTGCTAACTAAATGGCAAGGACTACTGAACAGCAGTCTCACCCAGCATAAGGAAATTGGTCTCCCCAAAACCTATGCAGTCTCTGGAACAGCCGCTACTCACTAGCAGTATTGAAACATTGTGCACTGCACAATCTTTATCTTACTATATTTGCCATCCGCAAAAAATCATAAAGTAGAAATCCAGTTCTTGTAAAGGGAAACTTGAGGCTTACTGTGTCCAATTAAAACCTGGGATGGAGCCAAACATGTGAAAAGGAGCCGAGAGCAATAGTTCTTATTCACCTGGTCCTCCTGCTTCATACTAGCCACAGAGAACCTTCCTCCTCTCTGACACCATTACTCCAATACGATTTCCCTACGCTGGGTGAGACTGCTGTTCAGTAGTCATCGCCATCTGGTAAGCAGGCCATCCATTAATCTGGTTGTGGAATCTCAGAGGAAACTTAAATATACTAAAAAATTGAGACAATTGTTTGATAAAAACATGCACAGGGTATCTAACCACCGTCATTTGTATCCAATATATATCACTTTACTATGGAATAATTCCTCATTTGAAAAAACAAAGTTAAATAACATTGTCATATAAAACAATAAAAATGTCATTGCAGCCACCTTTCAATAGACACATATCATCCTGAAACCCTAATACAATGTATATAATCATGATAACATTTTATAAGAATCTGAAATTAAGGAATTTGGTCAAATTCAACATTTAACCCTGTCCGCACAGCTACTTTTGTCTCATAAATCCAATATGATTCACGACAACTCAGCTGCCGTATAGAATAAAATAAAATAAAAGACAAGGGGCGCTCGTGAAACAGTTAATAAATTAATGGTGAAATAAATAAACAAAAATAACCAAAAATAGTTCTACAAAAAATCAAACAAACAAATCTCAAATGTGTACAGTGTATGACATCCATTAAAATAGGGATGTTAGATCAAAAAGTACAGTGGTGCAATAATCACATGCATAAACTTAGTACATAAAAAAGAAGAAAGTAAAAAAGTGTCCATAAAAAGCTTGGTATAGAGTGTTCAAAGATTCCTTGCAATCCGCACTGTGCATGCAATAAAGCAGAGAGGGTTTCCACCTTCACCGATACAAGACACCAAATAGTGCATATATCCACAAATTGTTGACCTTTCTCGTTAGAAAGAGGTCAAAAAAAGTTTGTTGTCACCATAGACAGATATGCAACACCTGAAGTTTCCTTTGGATCAGCTTGTTAGAGTGTCATAAGGCATATTGAAAAAGAGAGAGATACCGCCATGGCATAATAACGTTTTATTTAAAATGAAAACACAGTGCCGAGTGGCTCCTTACTTTGGATGGTGCCCTCGTCCCGGCACTGAGGCTATAGGCTTAAAGGTCAGATGGATCAGGTAGAGATGTGTCCGTGCTGGGGAGGCTACAGCGTGTGCTCCACCTCTCACTGCTGAGAAACCAGCTGGACCGGAAGGTGCTGTGCGTGTTCACGTACCGCCCCGTTTGAGGCACCTTCCGGTCCAGCTGGTTTCTCAGCAGTGAGAGGTGGAGCGCATGCTGTAGCCTCCCCAGCACGGACGCATCTCTACCTGATCCAGGTAAAAACTCTTCCATGAAAGGGAAATTAAAAAGACACGCGGTCATTCACTAAAATTAGAAGTGAAGCGGTTTAACCTTAACCACTTTCTGACCAGCCACCGTCATTATACAGCGGCATGTTGGCTGGTTCCCGCGAATCGCTGTACATGTACATCAGCTCCTTTAAGAGCCATAGCAGGCGTGCACGGCCAGGGACCTGATGCATGTGGCCGCGCTGGGCGTGAGAGCCAGAATGGGGATCTGTGTATGTAAACACACAAATGCCTGTTTTGACAGGGGAGGAGATACAGATCCTAGTAATTAGGAACAGTGATCTGTCTCCTCCTCCAGTCAGTCCCACCCCCCCTCCAGTTAAAAAAAAAGAAGAAAGTAAAAAAGTGTCCATAAAAAGCTTGGTATAGAGTGTTCAAAGATTCCTTGCAATCCGCACTGTGCATGCAATAAAGCAGAGAGGGTTTCCACCTTCACCGATACAAGACACCAAATAGTGCATATATCCACAAATTGTTGACCTTTCTCGTTAGAAAGAGGTCAAAAAAAGTTTGTTGTCACCATAGACAGATATGCAACACCTGAAGTTTCCTTTGGATCAGCTTGTTAGAGTGTCATAAGGCATATTGAAAAAGAGAGAGATACCGCCATGGCATAATAACGTTTTATTTAAAATGAAAACAAACACAGTGCCGAGTGGCTCCTTACTTTGGATGGTGCCCTCGTCCCGGCACTGAGGCTATAGGCTTAAAGGTCAGATGGATCAGGTAGAGATGTGTCCGTGCTGGGGAGGCTACAGCACATGAGGGAACAGAGTTAACCCCTTGATCGCCCCTAGTGTTAACCCCTTCCCTGCCAGTGACATTTACACAGTAATCAGTGCATTTTTATAGCACTGATCGCTGTAAAAAATGTCAATGGTCCCAAAAAAAGAATCAAAAGTGTCCGATCTGTCTGTCGCAATCCCAAAAAAAAAAAAAAACGTAGATCGCTGCCATTACTAGTATAAAAAAAATGCCAAAAATCTATCCCCTATTTTGTAGACGCTATAACGTTTGCGCAAACCAATCAATATACACTTATAGTGATTTTTTTTTTACCAAAAATATGTAGAAGAATACACATTGGCCTAAATTTATGAAGACGTTTTTGAACATTTTTTTTATTATTTTTTTTATAGCAAAAAGTAATAAATATCTATAGAGGGTTCTTTATTTATTGTGAGAGCGAAAAGGATGTGTAATTCTCTTCCACAGGCAGTGGTTTCAGCAGGGCGCATAGATAATTTAAAAAAACTATTAGATAGGCACCTGAGCGACCACAACATTCCGGGACTTGCCTATAGTCTCTGCTCACCCCGATTGTGGGTAACCCGGCTTTCAGTCCTGGAGTCAGCGACTCTCGATTCCAGGAATTGAAGATATTAGAGAGGTCACAGGTATGACATTTTCTTACCAACAGCCGGTGGAAAACTAGGCAACAAATCATTGATGACCCGTCCTTATAATTTCTCCTATTCTGGCAAAAACTACAGCTAGCTCATTTTATCGGCTCTTTACCTCCTACCGGTAGCTTTTGGGCAACAATTGACCTCTTTTGAACTACTTTGCCTAGAGAAGTCTCCAATGAGTCATGCGATTTCCCAAACTTAACAACTATTGTTATCGCAACGTCCAGACTTTAGACTTCTATATGTTGCCAAATGGGATCAAGACCTGGGAATACAATTTACTGAAAAACAGGTCAATAGACTTTTCCTCTTCTGCTACAAAACATCCATCTGTGCCAGACATCAAGAGTCAGGATTTAAGGTGCTAACCCATTGTTACTACACACTGGAGAGGATTTATAAGATGTTCAGGCCTCTCTTGGTTCACTCCTCCACATCTTCTGGTCTTACCACCTCCTTTAATCTTTCTGGAAGGAGGTCCACCGCAAAGTCCAGAAGTTTACTGACAGAGAGCTACCATGGACTCCCGAGTTCTTTCTTCTGCACCACCACAAGGTTCCGACCAAGATTTACAGGAGATCCATATGGCCTCTCCTGCTCACAGCGGCGAAAGGCTGCATCCCGCCATTTTGGAAGCAGACGCAGCCACTACCGATCACTAGTTGGTTGAAAAAAGTGGCAGACATTAATGCAATGGAGGACTTGGTGACCACGGAGAAGAGCCTTTGTGAGAAATTTCTCACAAAATGGTTCTATTGGCACAAATTTGTCTATTCTGAGGAATATGCGGAACAGGTGGCTTAGTTCCCTGGTTGTGGGCCATCTTGCAATGCTTCCCCCGGACATGGTTGGGTGAATGGATGGTGGCACCCCTTTCCTCCTTACCCCTCCCCCTTTTGTTCTCTCTCTCTCAGTAGTAGAGACCCTTTGGGTCATCTTTACCTTATTTTTCTACCTTTCATTTATAAATACAGTGACAGCCATGGAAAATTGTCAGGCGGGCTGCAGAGATTCCCTAGACTCAGTTCAGTGATGGTTTCCCTGAGATTGTGGTTCATTTACTAATCTGAAGTGGTGTTTATATGCTGGATCTTGTATTTGGACGGTTTCTTTGTATGCACACCAATGTGCTGGATTCTGTATTTCCGCATGTCTTACACAAATAAAGAAAAAATAAATAAATGCTTACTTGCATTCTGGACATCTAATATTTCTAAAATCTCCAGGTTCTGTTTTTTTTTTTTTTTTTGTGGCTCTATTCCACACGCAACACATTAGGTGATTGATGCAACGCCCTACAGTTTCTGGTAATAGAAAATAGATTACAAAATGCTGGCATACTCAAGACATCAAAAATCTAGCATTAAATTGCTTTCTCTTTCATTAGGACAACAAAACGTAAAGTAGAATAGATAGAGTTGGGAATGTTTAAAGCCTTTATTAGATACGTACTGCTGTCTATGTGCGAGAGAGTGCTCCACTCATTTCCTGTTTGTTTACTACAACGGTAAATTAAAGGAAGAAAATGGGCAGAAAGATTGCAACAAACACCTGGCCGATGCTGGCCATATATTATACAATTTGACTGCACAAACTCTGTACAATCTCCTTTAGAGATTTACTAAAACTATGTAATATGAAGACAATTCTGTCAATATATATCAAATCAGGCAGGCCCTTAAACTACATCAACTATGGTAGACTTAAAGGAGATTGCATAGTCACATTGTAGAGTGTATGGTCAGCTTAAGGTTCTTTGCCGTAACCATTGTATGCAAAACCATAATAAAGTTTGTCTGGAGTTACTCTTTAATTTGCCATGATCAAATAATCTAATCTGTACATGAGATTAAAATTTGAATGTTAATGGGAAACTTGTTTAAAAACTGCATTACAAGTACTGCAGAATATTAGTTACAGGTTTGTACTAATTAACTTCTATAATAATATTTGCCTACAACAACCTATGAGAATAGGTTGCTGTGTCCGTTAATATCATGTACTATTGTCATTTTCATCTATGGGGAGATTTTGTTGCTGACAAAGTGTGATGACTGCACTTTTAAACAGATTATTATACTTCAAAGTGGTGCTTACAGCTTTATTAAAAACATATCAATAAATACAGCTTGATTACTGACTTATGAAAAAGGGCCTTTTCCAGTAAACAATAGCCCTATGAGACTACTTTCTAAAATATGCCTGTCCACATTTTCGGTGCACAGGAGGCTTTAAAGCGGGAGTTCACCCGAAAAAAAAATTTTAACCTTAGATTAATGCTCATTTTGTCAAGGGTAATCGGGTAGTTTTTTTTTAAATCTAAGCAGTACTTACCGTTTTTGAGAGCGATCTTCTCCGCCGCTTCCGGGTATGGTCTTCGGGACTGGGCGTTCCAATTTGATTGACAGTCTTCCGACAGACTTCCGACGGTCGCATCTATCACGTCACGAGTAGCCGAAAGAAGCCGAACGTCGGTGCGGCTCTATACGGCGCCTGCGCACCGACGTTCGGCTACTTTCGGAAAATCGTGACGTGATAGATGCGACCGTCGGAAGACTGTCAATCAAATAGGAACGTCCAGTCCCGCAGCCCATACCCGGAAGCGGCGGAGAAGATCGCTCTCTAAAAACGGTAAGTACTGCTTGGATTTTAAAAAAACCACCCGATTCCCCTTGACAAAATGAGCATCAAACTAAGGTTAAAAATTAACTTTTCGGGTGAACTCCCGTTTTAATGTTTAGCAGATACAAACCAATAAAATATTGAACATTCAAGCCTACCTACCCTACTATATAAATAAAAGTGGAAAAACTGAACAAAAAAGCAAAAGCAAATTAGCAGCCTACAAAACTCAAACAAGCTACAGACCATAGTAGAAATTAAAATTACACAAAAATGGGCCCAGATTTACAAAGAAATTACGCCAACGTATCTATTGATACGCTGCGTAATTTCTACGATGCTCTGTCGTATCTTTGTTTTGTATTCACAAATCAAGATACGACTGAATGGGGGCTAGATCCGACCGGCGTACGTCTTAGTACGTCGTCGGATATAAGGTGCATATTTACGCTGGCCGCTAGGTGGCGCTTCCGTAGATTTCCGCGTAGAGAATGCAAATTAGCTAGATACGCCAATCCACAAAACGGACGTCTGCCCGGCGCATTTTTTTACGTCGTTTACGTAAGGCTTTTTTCGGCGTAACGTTACCCCTGCTCTATGAGGCGTATGCAATGTTAAGTATGGACGTCGGGCCAGCGTAAAAATTTTCGTTGTGTACGTCGTTTGCGTAAAACGTTCGCGAATAGGGCTTTGCGTAAATTACGTTCACTTCGAAAGCATTGACTATTTGCGACGTGATTTCGAGCATGCGCACTGGATTACCCCCACGGACGGCGCATGCGCCGTTAAAAAAAAACGTAATTTACGTGGAGTCAAGTAGAATTAACATAAAACACGCCCACATCTTTGTCATTTGAATTCCGCGCCCTTACGCCGACACAGTTACGCTATGCCGCCGTAACTTACGGCGCAAATTCTTTGTGGATACGGAAAATACGATGGAAGTTCCGGCTGCGTAGTGAATCTGAGATACGCTATGCCGGCCTTAGCTATGCGCCGAGGTACGTGGATCTGGCCCATGGTTTTTATCCAGACCAGACAGACCACAGCAAAGAATTTTTCTGAAAGAATAGAATTTTAGAAACAATTGCAAAGAGAGTACCAAACTGCGTACCGTGCAGACTGTTTTACCCTAGGTTCACACCCATGCACTTTTTGGTGCGTTTTGCAATTTTCAGAGACGCACTACAGTCCATTTAACATGGTTTCCAATGGTATATGTTCACATCTATGCATTTTTCAGCCGGTGTGTTTTTGGAAACTTCTTCCCTCAGAAGATTGCATTTTGCGTGTAATAGACTTCAATGGATTCGCATCAGAAACACAAGTGTTGCGGTTGATGCATTTTTTTATTTCTCCCTTTTAAAAACACTGTATATATCTGGTTGTTAAGGAGTGGGCCGGGAAGTCAGCCGCCACGTCCTTAACGTCTTCCTACCCGGCCACTGCATATAAACATCCAGATGGGCCCTTCCTGCTTCTGAGTGGACATCCCTGAACGTTCCTCAGAAGGAAGGGGATCACGCAGCTGTGCAATCCTGATGTGTTCGTGTCCCCCTGACAGGGCGCATCGCCGATCGTCAGGAGAGCTCTGATTGGCTTTCCTGATCACATGATGGCTGTGTCCAATCACAGCCATCATTTAATGTAAATAGAGAGCTGTTACCAGGCGATCGGCTCTCCTCACATGAAGCTGGTCAGTGAGAAGGGGAGCAGATCTGTGCCACGAGCTGCTGATCAGTGTGTATGAGCTTTTTTTTTATTTTTTTCCACACCAATCGCCCAGCTAGTGTCCCCAAAACAGTGTCCTGTAACAGTGTCCCCACACAGTAAAAACCACCTCTCACACATCTGTCCCACTAAAATTATCTGTCCCAGTGCACATCTGTCTAGTGATCAACATCTGTCACACATCTGACAATTATGTCACATCTGTCCCAGTAATCTGTCAACATGGCTTAAAAACTATTCAGCAGCGAGGAGGCTTTCCATATACTCCAGAGTATGACGAACGAGAGTAGTGGGAAACTCTCCGCCAGACTCGGATAGCGAGTATGAGCCAGTAGAAAGCAGTGGCTCTGAAATGGAAACTGAGGAGGACAGAATCCTAACAAAGAGGCACAGGAGCCTTCAAAAATGTGATAGGCAGTCAGGAAATTTAGAACGATGGTCTTTAGAACGTCTGATGGTGCTCCTTGCATATTGGGCCTCTGTGGCCAGGCTGTGTAAAAGTCTCACACATATGATATTGCCATACTCAGAAGGAGTAGCAGAATGTATTTTGGGGTGTAATTTTTGCTATGTACATGCTTTGTGTAAGATATATATATATGTATGTGTGTGTGTGTGTGTGTGTGTGTGTGTGTGTGTGTGTGTGTGTGTGTGTTTTATATATATATATTTATTATTAAATGAGGAAAAAAACAAAAGTCTACTCAGGAATCCCACACAGGGGTTTAAACGACATTCAGAGATAAATGAAAATACCACTAGTAATTTCAGTTACGAGATGGAAATTTGATGCCACATTGGTAATGTAGGACAAATCCAAAGACAGAACAATATCATCCTGGAATACAATGAAATAAGATTTACTTATAAAGGACAACTCAATATCCCCCTTTTCTATTATCAGTTCCGATGGCTAGGAGAAAAGCAATCTTGACTGTCAGGAGTTTGAGAGGCTTGGTCATCAAAGGGGGTTTTTGTCAGTCCTTTTAAAACCCACTTTTACAATAGAAACAGTGCAGCACAAAAAATAAAATAAAATATCAATAAGAAAAAGAAGAAGTCCATAAGTGAATGTGAAAAGGAAAAAAAATCCAATCAATTTTCAATCACGTAGTGCAGGTATGTATAAGTGACCAGATAGACATCCTCCACAGTGCATAAGGATGGCCTCTCACCTCAAAGATTCGACCTTGAAAGGTCACTGAGCATAAAGATCAATCACAAGATCCTGGTAGAATGAATCAAGAAATTGCTTGGCAGCTCCATAAGCATCAACACGTGACCCATAAACGGCAGAAATGATCCAACATAAAGGACAAAGAGAGAGATCTAATGCTCTAAGTAGCAACAGTTTTTATTAAAAGAACACATTAAAAAACACTCACATGTTAGGACACTCTATGCCGAGTGCCAGCTGACAGGCATATAATGTGGACGAGTGCAAACTGTGGCGATCGCGGGGGACGTCATGCGTAGCTCCTCCCCTCGTACGCGTTACATCCTGTGGGCGGGACTTCTTCAGCGTGGGGCAGGGAGATACACAGACGTCCCGCTGATGGTAATATAAATAGACGCAGTTAAAGCGACGCAGTGCCGAATCACAAAAACTGGCCAGGTCCTTTAGCTTTAACTGACAATTGCGCGGTTGTGCGACGTGGCTCCCAAACAAAATTTACATCCTTTTTCCCCACAAATAGAGCTTTATTTTTGTGGTATTTGATCACCTCTGCCGTTTTAATTTTTTTGCGCTATAAAAACAAAAATAGAGCGACAATTTTGAAAAAATATCAATATTTTTTACTTTTTGCTATAATAAATATCCCCCAAAAATATAAAAAAATATTTTTTTCCTCAGTTTAGGCCGATACGTATTCTTCTACTTATTGGTTTGCGCAAAAGTTATAGCGTTTAAAAAATAGGGGATAGTTTTATGTAATTTTTTATTTATTTATTGTTCACACAGGCCGCCACCACTACCACCAGCAGTACCATTACGCAGGCCCACCAATAAGTACTACCATAATGTCCCAAAGGCTTTACACACCCGAGGAGGCATTTGCCATGTCAGATGATGAGAACAGCAAGGAGCTCCCATCATCCGATTCTGATTCGGGATACGAGCCAGTGGAGGATAGTGGCTCAGAGTCCGAGTCCCCGGAAGAAACCGTACCTCCCAAAAGAATGCAATCAGTACCAAGACCAGGACCAAGATCAGGAGATCTGCCCAGCACCAGCAGCACCATACCCCAGGAAGAGGAGCCCAGTACAAGTAATGGAAATACATGCCCAACCCGAAGAATCCTGCCCCAGTCCTACCTTCCCGATGCCCTGGCAAACCCCTTATGGTTACCTGCCAACTCAGGATCCGCACAGCCAGGTGTGTAGCCCGACACTACAAATTTTTCTCAATTTGATTATTTTTGTTTATTTTTCCCAGAAGATTTTATGCAATATATAGTGGATCAAACTAATATATATGCATCCCAATTTATTGCCGGCAACCCAAATTTTTCCTACGCCCGCATGTTCCAGTGGCGGCGTCTAACATTGGAAGAATTTAAAATGTTTTTGGGCCTTATGTTCAATATGGGGCTTACACAGAAGAACAAAGGCCATTCATATTGGTCTACACGCCCCATCCAACACATGCCTATATTTTCCGCTGTCATGTCCAGGACAAGATACGACATGATAATGCGTTTTCTCCACTTCAATGACAATTCACAGTGCCCTCTCCGAGATCATCCCCACTATGACAAATTGTACAAGATACGCCCCCTAATCAATGCCTTTTCCCAGCGATTTGCAGAAGTTTTCATCCCAGACCAAAACATTTGTGTGGACGAGTCCCTCATACATTTCACTGGCCGACTGCACTTCAAGCAGTACATCCCAAACGAGAGAGCCAGGTATGGGTTGAAATTAAATAAATTATGCAATCAAGCCACTGGATATGTGTTCACATTCAGGATCTACGAAGGCAAAGACTCCCAGCTCCAGCCCCATGATTGCCCCACATATATTGGAACCAGTGGGAAAATTGTCTGGGAGTTGGCATACCCCCTGTTCGGAAAAGGATACCATTTATATGTCGATAATTAATATACCAGCCTGCCCCTTTTTCGTCACCTTTACAGCAAGCAAACCCCGGCCTGCGGTACCTTAAAAAAAAAACGAGGAGGTATTGGCCATGTAGTGGAGGGACAAGAAAGATGTCCACATCCTCTCTACCATCCACAATGACACCGTGGTGGATATCCAAAGAAGACGCACCCCTATTGTAAAGCCTGAATGTGTGCACGATTACAATTTGTACATGGGGGGGGGGGTGGATTTAAACGACCAGATGCTACAGCCCTACTTATCTACCAGAAAGTCCTATAATTGGCACAAGAAAGTTGCGTTTTACCTGTTTCACATGGCCCTTTTTAATTTGTTTGTCTGCTACCAAAAAGCAACTCAAAACCCACAAATCTCCTACCTCAAGTATAATCGAAGATATCATTGAAGCCCTCATTTACCAACAAGATCCCGTCCCAGGAAACATTCGCTCGGATTGTGTGAGTCGTCTTCACGAGCGACACTTTCCCTTTAGCATCCCCCCCACAGAATCTGGAAAAAGACGCCAAAAAAAATGGTGTATGCAGCAGAGGAGGAGTAAGAAGAGACACCACCTATTACTGTCCCTCCCAACCTGGCCCGTGCGTCGGACAGTGCTTCAAAAAGTATCATACATCCATCCAATATTAGTTCCCCTTATTATTAACAGACTGACATTTCCCCATTTGCCTGCTACCATGTTACTACCTTCCATGTTAATTAACTGACCCTGGCCTGTTTACCGACGATGTCTTTGCTTGCCGATTTAAACCATGTTACTGACCTCCACGTGTACCAACCTCAGCCTGTTTACCGACAATGTCTTTGCTTGCCAATTTAAACCACGTTTCTGACCTCCACGTGTACCAACCTCAGCCTGTTTACCGACGATGCCTCTGCCTGACGATTTAAACCACGTTTCTGACTTCCACGTGCACCGACCTTGGCCTGTTAATCTACCATGTTTTTGCCTGCCACTTGGACTGATCTTTTGGCCATTTACTTTTAGTACACAGGGGTCTCACATATTTGCCAAAACCTTCTGGAAAAAAATGAACTGTTCAAAAGACTCATAATGCTTCATAGATTATACGTTGGGGTGTGTGCTTTCCAAAATGGGGTCATTTTGTGGACAATTCCATTGTCCTGGTGCTCCAGGGCCTTCAAAAGTGTAATAGGTGGTTGAGAAAGGATATGTGCAATTTATGCTTGTAGAACGCCTGAAAGTGCTACTTCAATGTTGGGCCTCTGTATGTGGCCAGGCTGTGTAAAAGTCCCACACATTTGGTATCGCCATACTCAGGAGTAGCAGAATGTATTTTGGGGTGTAGTTGCAATTATGCACATGCTGTGTGGGAGAAATAACCTGTTAATATGACCAGTTTATGTAAAAAAAAAAAAATCTTAATTTTCCTAAGAATTGTGGGAAAAAAATACAACTTCAAAAAACTCACCATGCCGCTTAGTAAATACCTTGGACTGTCTACTTTCCAAAAAAGGGTAATTTGGGGGTATTAGTACTTTCCTGGCTTGTTATTGTCTCAAGAAATGAGATCAGCCTTCAGTACATTAGGTGTGATCAATTTTCAGTGATTGGCACCATAGTTTGTAGACTCTATAACTTTCACAAAGACCAAATAATATACACTAATTTGAGTTATTTTTACCAAAGATATGTAGCAGTATAAATTTTGGCACAAATTTATGAAGAAAAATTACTTCTTTGCAAAATAAATTTCACAATATAAACTAAAAAAAAGTTTTTTTCTTTTTTAATTTTCGCAGTTTTTTTTCCTATAGCGCAAAAAATAAAAAAACCCAGTGGCGATTAAACACCAACAAAAGAAAGCTCTATTTGTGAGAATAAAATTATAAAAATTTGGTTTGGATACAGTGTAGCATGATTGAATAATTGTCAAAGTGTTAGAGCGCTGAAAGTTGAAAATTGGTCTGGGCGGGAAGGTGCATAAGTGCCTGGTATGAAAGTGGTTAACTGGGTCCCCTATCCGCCGCCGCAGTTATACAAACCCGCAGAGTTTCCCCGGAGCCGATCGCTCGTGACAGAGCGAGAACCGGGATCTGTGTGTGTAAACACACAAATCCCGGTTCTCTCAGGGGAAAGGAGACAGATTGTGTGTTCATACCAAGTACTAACACCGATCGGTCTCCTCCCCTAGTCAGTCCCATCCCCCAATAGGGAACACAGTTAACCCCTTGATCCCCCCATAGTGTTAACCCCTTCCCTGCCAGTGATATTTTTACAGTAATCAGTGCATTTTTCTAGCACTGATCACTGTATAAATGTCACTGGTCTCAAAAAAAAAATTTCAAACGTGTCCAATTTGTCTGCCGCAATATCGCAGTCCCGATGAAAAAAAAAAAATCATTGATCGCTGCCATTACTAGTAAAAAAAAATAAAAATAAAAATGCCATAAATCTATCCCCCATTTTGTAGACGCTGTAACTTTTGCGCAAACCAATCAATATATGCTTATTGTGAGTAAGTAAATAAGTAAAATAAAATAAGAATAAGTAAAATAGTGTTTTTTTCTTTTTAAAATTGTCACTCTTCTTTTGTTTATAGCGCAAAAAATTTAAATCGTAGGAGGTGATCAAATACCATCAAAAGTCAGCTCTATTTGTGGGGAAAAAAGGACGTAAAAATGTCTTTGGGTAAATCGTCGCACAATGCGCGCAATTGTCAGTTAACACGACGCAGTGCCGTATCGCAAAAAATGGCCTAGTCAGGAAGGGGGTAAATTTTTCCGGGGCTGAAGTGGTTAAGTGATCATTTACCAACATTCCACACACCCACGGTCACATTTAGAAATAATGCAGCTTTTTAGGGCTCATATAAAAACAGACATATATAATAATAAAATAAAAGACAATATACTGTTAATTTAAAGATTTACATTTTCATATTGGAAAAATTGATATAGCCAAGACATGTCCCCTATGGTTTCCTCACTCTTATGCCATGGATATAGTTCAATACCAGTTGCTAGGATACAGGACAAAGGGGGATTCTGTTTTCACATGGACAGTGATGAGTTAAATAGTTATCTGGTTAGTGACATACTTTGCATATATTTTCACATTGGGTACAGTACTTGTTCAATACAAATTGAGAGAGACAATGAAAAAACATTTTATCTGAACATTTGGAGTGCAATACATCTGACTAAAGCAGCCTTATTTTCCATTATTTTTGTTCTATTAGACTTTCAGAAGTTTTAAGATAAAAAAGGTCATATCCCAATTAGAACCACTGAAATGGCATTTATGATGAGCACAAATGCCTGGCTGTTGCAATGAATCTTAAACAATGAATATCCTTTGCTCATTACACAATTATCTTAGTTTTCAGATGAACCAGAATGGCAATCTAAAAACGGAAGGTATAAAACAGTACCTGCTAAGTGGCTTGGCTGATCACTATGGAGGATTAGCAGTAAATGTGAAAATCGGAATTTGATTACATTTGTGCAGCTTGATTTAAGAGACTTGCTGCTACAGGGAAGGGAGGGGGAACTGCTGTAGATGTTAACACCAGGTGCCTGCACATACCAGCAGCAGACCCCCAAACCTAACAATCACTGTCATGCCTAGTACACACGACAGGAAAACTGCCATGAGAGCTTTTGGCTGGGAATCCCAGCCGTGTGTATGCTCCATCGTAGTTTTCCCGACAGGAAAACTGCGAGAAAAAAAAAAAAAAAAAGAGAACATGTTTTCCTTTTTCCCGTCTGGGAAAACCCGTCGTGTGTAAGCTTTTTCGAGGGGAAAAAAAACATGCATGCTCAGAATCAAGTATGAGACGGGAGCGCTCTTTCTGGTAAAACTAGCGTTCCTAATGGAGATAGCACATTCATCACGCTGTAACGGACTGAAAAGCACAAAGACTGAAAATCGTCTCTCACCAAACTTTTACTAACACGAGGATCAGCAAAAGCAGCCCAAAGAGTGGCGCAGTTTGAATGGAACTTCCCCTTTATAGTCCCATCGTACGTGGTGTACGTCACCGCGCTTTGGACGGGCGGTATTTGGCCTGAACGTGTGTATGCAAGGCAGGCTTGAGCGGAATCCTCTCGGGAAAAACGTCAGTTTTTTTTCCTGCCGAGAAAAAGGGCCGTGTGTATAGGGCATAAAGCCCCATTTACACTGCTGCTGCTAAAACGGACATTAAAGCGGTGGTTCACCCTGTTTAATAACATCCTCTCTATGCAAATGCGCTGCAAATACAATGACTAAACGATTTTTTTTTTGAGTCCTCCTTACCCGTTTCCAGGTCGTATTAACGACCTGTCAATCAAAATCCCCCGCAGGGAATGGGCGTGCAAGTCCATTCTCCCCCGTCCTGTCACTCGAATTGTGGCACTCCTCCGTCGACGCGCTGTACTCTAATCGCGCGACATCTCGGCACAACGGGGCGTGAACTTCTTACGCCGGCCGTTGTTATGGCAACCATGCAGTGTTGACAGCGACGCTCGCCGTCAACACTGCACATGCGCGGGATCGAGCGGTGAATGCTGGGAGGCCAGCATTCGCCCTCTCCCGGAAGAAGACCCTGTCGGCTTCAGTATGCCCACAGGTAAGATGGAAACGTCCATCGCCTCGGGATCAAAAATATAATTTAAAGAAAAACAGCGCATAGCACGGCTTAAGGAGTGGGACACCCTGTTAGTGCGGGCTTAAAGGTAAGAGCTGGGGATTAGACAAAAAAAAAAAAAAAAACGATATCCCGCGGAACCACCGCTTTAAGAGGCAATTGGACACTTTTTTCAACTGCCCCTGAACTCATTTAATGGTATCTTATGTGTACATGTTTGTGCACAGGTTTGTTTACTGTCGTTTTTAGGCAGTTGTTTTTTTAGACCTTTTTTTTTAAACGCTTCTAAAACGCAAACACGGCATGTAAACGTGCCAAAACTGACGTTTTAAACGTGGGTTACTATCTGTCAAGTTAAATCGTTCAGGAGAGGTTGTAAAAACATCCCATGTACATGAAGCCTTAGGCCTCATGTACAGTGCCCTGAAAAAGTATTCATACCCCTTAAAATTTTCCATATTTTGTCGTATTACAACCAAAAATGTAAATGGATTTTATAGGACAGACCCACATAAAGTGGCACATAATTGTGAAGTGGAAGGAAAATGATAAATGGTTTTCAAATAATTTACAAATATATATGTGAAAAGTGTGGCGTGCATTTGTATTCACACCCCATGAGTTAATACTTTGTAGAACCACCTTTCACTGCAGTTACAGCTGCAAGTCCTTTTTGTCTCCACCATCTAAAGTGTGACATATTTGCCCATTCTTCTTTGCAAAATAGCTCAAGCTCTGTCGCATTTGAAGTGGAACTTCCGTTTTAAGCACTCCTCGCACACTTACGTGCCACATTTGGCATGTATTTTTTTGGGGGGGGGAGTGGGGGCTTCGGTAGGAGTGGGACTTCCTGTCCCACTTCCTACTAGGAAGTGGACGACTCCTCTGCCCCTAGGCGGCCCCTCCCTCTAGGCGATCTCTTGGAACATGCGACAGGTCCCAGGAGATCGCCTGTCCATTCCCAGCCGTGAAGTCGAAAGCGGTCGCGGCTGGGTGCCCAGAATGTGAATGGAGGCACCGAGCAGAGGAGCAGCGTTCCGTGCGGCTGCATTGCTGGACTGTGGAACAGATCTCCGTTTATTAAGTCAGCAGCTATACTTTTTGTAGCTGCTGACTTTAACATTAAAAGGCTGGAACTCCGCTTTAACAGCAGTTTTCAAGTCTTGCTACAGATTCTCAATTGGATTTAGGTCTGGACTTTGGCAGGGCCCTTCTAACACATGAATATGCTTTGATCTAAACCATTCCATTGTAGTTCTGGCTGTATGTTTAGAGTCGTTATCCTGCTGGAAGGTGAACCTCAACTCCAGTCTTAAGTCTTTTGCAGACTTTCATAGGTTTTCTTCTAAGATTGACCTGCATTTGGCTCCATCCATCTTCCCATGAACTCTGACCAGCTTCCCTGTCCCTGCTTAAAAAAAGGATCCCCACAACATGATGCTGCCACCACCTTTCACGGTGTGGGTGTTCAGGGTGATGTGGTGTGTCATTTATTTGCCACACATAGCGTTTTGCTTTTAGGCCAAAAAGTTAAATTTTGGTCTCATCTGACCAGAGCACCTTCTTCTGCATGTTTGCTGTGTCCCCCACATGGCTTCTCGCAAACTGTAAAAGGGACTTCTTAGGGCTTTTTCAAAAATGGCTCTCTTTTTTGCCACTCAAAGCTTGGGATATTTTTTTTTATAACCTAGCCCTGCTTTAACCTGTTCTGGACCGCCCACCGCACATATAATGTGGCAGGGCAGTCCGACTGTGCGAAACAATGTACCTGTACTTTGTCTGTGATCCCTGGTCTGGGACACGTGCCGTCATTTCCGCTGTGATTGGATGAGCGCCGGCAACTCACGATCGTTCTCTGGAATGATGGAACGGCGGTCTGCCTATGTAAACAAGGCAAACCATCGTTCTGTCACAGGCAAAGAGAGATCTGCAATTCCTACTTATCAAGATCACAGATCTCACTCTCTCGGTCTAGTGTCAACATCCCCCACAGTTAGAAAGCACTCCCAGGGCACACATTTAACCCTTTGATTGCCACTGATGTTAACCCCTTCCCTGCCAGTGTCATTTATACTGTGACCGTGCATTTTTTTAGCACTGGTCACTGTATTGGTGTCACTGGTCCCCAACAAGTGTCACTTGGTGTTCAATTTGTCCGCCGGAATGTCGCAGTCCCACTAAAAATCACTGATCCGCCATTACTAGTGAAACAAAAAGTTCCCAAATCTATCCCATAGTTTGTAGATGCAATAACTTTTGCGCAAACTAATCAATATACACCAATTGGGATTTTGTTATACCAAAAATATTTAGCAGAAAAATATATATATATTTTTTTTTAGAAACTGTTATTTTTTTGGGGTTTATACCTTCATGACTTTTAATAAACTAAAAATAGCCTGGAACTCCGCTTTTAGTTGAATTTGTATGCAATGCTCCATGTACACTGGCTTAAAAATTGTTGCTTCTTCGGGAGTTGTGTTTTGCAGAAGTGGCTCAAAGAAAAAAAACTTCTGGTTTGCCTTTCTGACAAAAAAAAATGCTAAACTCTCCTAAACTGTATGCAAAAATAAGAAAAAGAGATTTGTTTTCTGCTAAGGGAACTGGCTTAGTTAGAATAGGTAAATTTTTTAAGTGTACGCCAATTTTTTTTTATTATTTTCAAGTTTTGGATAGCATAGGGAAGGGCTAACTGGTCATGTAGTGATGTGGGATTGCTGAAAGGTCCACAGGACAATAGGTGGCAGCATGCGGTGAGCAGCAAGATGGCCACCCGGTGGTTTACGGGACCAGTGTGACATCACGATGCCTTCGTTCTTAAGTAAGAGTCGTATGTAGGGTAGGGAAGGGTAGGGTGGGAAGGGGAGGGCGGAAAGGGAATTTCCACGAAGATATAGATGTATTAATAACCCCTTTTTCTCTCTCCTTATTTGGGGGAGGAAAGAAAAAAAAAACACACATGATGCGAAACCATAGAAGAGACGTAATGGGCAAATGATCTTTGAGCAAGCCTCGCTGCCTTCTTTCTGTATTTGGTGGAGTCTGAAGTGGAAAAAAAAAAAAAAGTAAGAGTCGTGTGTAAGCTGGATGTTTAACTCTGGGACTGCCTGTACCTGAAATCCAGGTCTTCCACAGACTACCATGAATGTATTTGAGAGTAGATGCTTGTGTCATTCCAAGTATAACATACTTTGATCTTTGCACAGCTATGCTTTTCATTTCTTTTTGGTTTGTTTTTTAATATCTTCTGAATCTAGTTTATTTGATCTTTAAATTCAGCCATGCATTCATTTTAGGAAATTACAGTTCAATTATTTATTTAAATTTTTATTCCTGTACTTTTTTTTATTATTATATCCCCTTATTACTCTGACACTCTTAAAAACTCTTATGCCCCGTACACACCATCACTTTATGTGATGAAAAAAAACGACGTTTTTAAAAACGTCACTTTAATTGACCGTGTATGGGGGAAAACGTCGTTTTATGTCTTGTAAAAAACGACCAAAAAAAAATTGAAGCATGCTTCAATTTTATTTGTCGTTTTTCAAAACGTCGTTTTTTACTTCACAGAAATTGACCGTGTGTAGCAAAAAACGTCGTTTAAAACGACGTTTTTTCACCCGCGCATGCCCAGAAGCTACTTATGAAGCAAGCTTCAATGGAAAAAGTGGTGAGAACGTATCCTCGCTTTGCTAGAACATTGTGAGAAAAACGATGGTGTGTAGGCAACTTCGTCTTTGAAAATTGAAGTTTCAAAAACTTCATTTTTTACTTCACAGAAAATGTCGTGTTTTTTTCATCACATAAAGTGATGGTGTGTACGGGGCATTAGACTATACAAAATAACCACCTTAAGTTTGCAATAAACACAGTTTTGATTTTATTTTTCCTCATTTGAAAAATTTGTATTTTGACTTTACTTCATATTTACTTCATAATTTTTCCACCTGATAAGCATAATACCAACACATTGACGTCACAATAAGGCTGGGTTCACAACTTATGTGCTGAGCTTTGGGTAAAGCATGATTGCATGCATGTTTTCCACAATGTTTTAGGTTTTCTTCCGTTGACTCCTATTAGACTGTGCATTTTCATGAAAGTGCATCAAAGTCCTGCACTCTGCAACTTTTAATGCACTTTCAGAAAACTCATGGTCTAATAGAGGTCAATGGGAGTGCACCTAAAACCACATGTAAAATGTGTATACAATCGCGCTGACAGCACAATACTTTTTGTGACATCCCAGTAAGCACAACTGCATTATATTCTTGACTCTGCGATAACAGTACCATCTTTAACATTGTGGTAGCTAAAGCAAAATGCGGTGTCTAGGCAACACAGAACCAAGGAACGTCTGTTATAAAGAAAACTGTTAAGAGTACAAACTGACAGGAAACAAACCCAATTACATAATGACTGCTGGGAAGTGTACAGGAGTATACATGATAGCGTGTACAATGATAAGTATACGGTTTTCCTGTACTAATTTAACATCTATACTCAGTCCACACTGAAAGCCGAATTCCAACCAATTGTTGAAAAAAAAACACAGTACCGGTACCCCCAAGTCCAAATATATATGTATAGAGGTATTGAGGTCATTAATTTATGGTTGCGCTGTAAACAGGAAGCGACAGGCGCTACTGAATTAGAAGTCTTTGCAATAGACTTCTATCATGCCCCGTGGTTTTGGTGCGCTTCCATAAAGTGCACCAAAACTCCTGCATGCATAATAGAAGTCTATGGCAAAGCATAGCTAACCAGCATGAAAACCATAGGTACACTGTGCTGCACCTGAACTGCAGGACAAGCACACAAGATCAGTGTGAAAGGTGCCTAAAAATATATAGTTTAATAACCATAGGCTGGACAGAGGTGTACTGCATCTGCATCTTTGAAATGGGAAAAAAATATCTTATGTAGCAGGCATGTTGTAATGCAATTTCTCCTTTTGGCCACAAGATGGAGACAGAGAGATGATGACTTGTCCTTAAAGAAAACTCAAAGACACAGAGAACACTGGGAAAAGGGGGAGTTTCAGGAAGTGTTGAGGTGATTGAAGGGAGGGAAGTGCTGAGGTGATTGAAAGAGAGAGACAGGTTTATCATACAACACTACAGAGAGAGTGCTGACAGCAGAAGAGGAGAGTGTGGAGGAGAGGCGACAGGACTGTAAGGTGAAACTCCATCTGAAAGAAGAGAGCCACACTGTCTAGCGGCACCTGCTAGCCACACTTTCCCTGAGACTACTGCGAGTGCTGAGGGAAGCCAGGAACAGTAACAAATACACGGTTCCTCACCATTCAGCCCAGGCACCCTGCTCAGCAACCAAGTGCTGCCCAGCAGAGACAAGCCACACCGCTTCAGGGATCATAATATCCATCCAGGTGTTCAGTCAGCCATTGTCTGCTCACCTTGTCAGTTGTCTGGTGCCTCACAACAGTGCTAGGAGCCTGAACCAGCATTTATAATTGGACAGCTATGATCTTCTCTTCCTTATAATATGCATGACCTTAGTGTTAAGACTGAAATCAGTGTAGAAAGCAGCTGCTGCCACAACCGAGGTATCCATCTCTTCAGGCGGCGGTCCTGTAAACGATAATGGTGGTCTCTGCAGCGGATTCTTCGTGAGATCATCATTATGGGCGGCGGGAGAGGGCCCCCGCTCCCGCCGCTCTCTCACGCCCATTACCGGAGCCGTCGGCAGCAGCGGAGGCGATTGAATCCTTTCTGGTGCTGGTATGGATAGGAGTGAGGGCAAGATGGCCCCCACCCGTCTCCATACCATAGCAGGGCGGAAACGACGTCAAAACGTAAATAATATATATATATATATATATATATATATATTTTTTTTTTTTAAAGCGCCCCTTCCCAACGAGCTTGTGCGCAGAAGCGAACACATACGTGAGTAGCGCCCACATATGAAAACAGTGTTAGAGAGAGCAATAATTCTAGCCCTAGACCTTCTCTGTAACTCAAAACATGCAACCTGTAGAATTTTTTAAATGTCGCCTATGGAGATTTTTTAAGGGCAAAAGTTTGATGCCATTCCATGAGCGGGCGCAATTTTGAAGCGTGACATGTTGGGTATCAATTTACTCGGCATAACATTATCTTTCACAATATAAAAAAATTGGGCTAACTTTACTGTTGTCTTATTTTTTAATTAAAAAAAGTGACCGCTGCGCAAAAATGGTGTGACAAAAAGTATTGCAATGACGGCCATTTTATTATCTAGGGTGTTAGAAAAAAAAAAAAAGTATAATGTTTGGGGGTTCCAAGTAATTTTCTAGCAAAAAAAAATGTTTTTAACGTGTAAACACTGAGTCTGAAAAACAGGCTCGGTCCTTAAGTGGTTAACAAAAGAATTCCACATTAATATTTATTTTACCATAGTGTGTGTGCTGTAAACTACCTCTAGTATTGCTCCGGTTTCTTTTTGCTGGAGGCCGACATTTTGCGAAAGCCCTGAGCAGTCATTTCCTTATTGGAATCTCTCCCCCCTCTCCTTGGTTTCAATGTCACTTTCTGTAATTAAATTATGTTCATTTCCATCCTCGATTGTATGTCTTAGTGAACTTTGACAGAAAGGCTTACAGATCCTGCACAGTGAAGACGTTCTGAGGTTGCCAATGAAGGAGAAAGGAGAGATTATCAGGGGATAATACAAGACACTATACGTGTAAATTTAACTCTTGTGTCTCTCTGGCATAAGAGTTTGTCCCATCACCACTCCTGATTTGCTTTCGTTTTTCCTCTCTCCCTAATCTGTTTCCTCAGCATAGTCTGTCATTCCTGTTGCTTTCTTCCTCCATCAGCAACAGTAAATCTTAAAGCTGTTAGCTAATCGGTCTCTAGTAGCTCTGATTGTAGGCAAAGTGCTGAAAATAGAGAGCAAATGAGCATGTGCAGAGCATGGTGAAACAGTGACTTACTGGACTTTAAAACAGTACAGGCACCGATTTTTTATGTTTTACATAACTATACCTGCAAAAGGGGCCAGCATGGAGTGATCTATCAGGACCTTTCCTGATAGCATTTCCTCACTAAAGTTCAACTTGAAAAGTTTAACAACTTCTTTATAGCGTCTCAACAATCACGCTACTAAAGCTATTAGCAGCAGCAATCTATAACAAAACAGAAGAAATGGTTCCCTATGGCGTAAGCTACACAGTAGCAATGTATCTTGTAGTGATCAATCATACATGATTGGGGTATTATGAGACCATGCCAGAATAATTGCTACAACATACTTATTACATAAAACTATTCTTTCCATCTGTTTAGTGTTCAGTTCTGACCCCTTGCAATTAATAGTTACCCAAATCCAATTTTAGGGCCAGTTCACACCATAGAAACGCAGTCCGGATGCGTTCCAGATGCTTTTCAGCACATTTCGTCCCCCTCATTTTTCTTAATCTTAAATAGAGACATATGCATTCCAGTGCGTTTTTGGTACGACCCAGTGCATTTATGCATTTTACAGCGTTCTCGTACGGTCCAGTGCAGGAAAAAAAATTCTACTTTTTTTTCTGGAATGCACTGGTACTGCAAGCACAGGTGTGAACTATGTCGTGGAAAACCACATAAGCTACTTTTTAATGTGTTTTTGATGCAGAAAAAAAAAAACGCACTGGACTGCATGTGATGTGAACTAGCCCTTATGAACATAAACTTTTAATGCATTACTGGGTTAAATACTGTGCAATTTTTAAATGTTTGGAGATCAGCTTTAACCTTTTGTAATCACTACTTAGGAATAACTATCTATATAGATTTTATTTATTTTTATGTTTTGGCAAACTACGTTGTATTAATGGCACAATATGTTTGAGAGAATACTGTCATATACAGTATACTAAAAAGCAAAATATTGCTAACAGGATACAACACTGTAGCCTAACAACAGATTGACAACTGTTAAAAGCTGCTCTTTTGATCAAACATATTTTTATAAAATCTGCATACGATTTTGGAAAACTTAATTACACATGCTAGCCAAATCTACAAAAAAATGGCTTTAGACCAACCTCATCACTGCAGGCTTTGAAGTTAATGTTGCCAACTTGAAAATGAATTAATAATTAATTCTGGTAGTACATTATGGTTGTTCAATTCGGTAAAACAACAATGATTTTTTGGTCAATTACATTTTTTATAATTTTTTTGCCTAAAGACAATCAAAGTGGTATTTAAAGCAAAAGCGAACATTATATTGCAGCTTACAAACCCTTAAGGCCCTTACACACGATTGGATTTTCCAATGGGAATTGTGTGATAACAAGGCTGTTGTCAGAAAATCCGACCATTTGTACGCTCCATCAGACAATTGTTGTCGGATTTTCCACCAACAAATGTTGGATAGCATGCTTTAAAATTTTCTGACAACAAACCTCCAAAGTACAAACACACATGCTCAGAAGCACTGCTAACCCTAACACAACATTAGCAAAAGCTTCCCAAAGGGTGGTGCTAGTTTCACATAGTTTCAGGTTTGTTGGCCGACAATTCTTTGCCGTTTGTATGCAATACAAGTTCACGGCCACCCCTGGGGAAAATCCGATCGTGTGTACCAGGCTTTAGATGCGATTGCTGCAATAGTTTTTTTTTAGGCTTTCTTTCCTTTATTTTCACCTGGTGATCCAGTCAGTAAGTCTGTTTTACAACAGAATAAGCTGTCCTGCAGATGGATGTACCAGTTACATAGTTAAGTGACACCATTTACAGTAACACTGACAGGAGTGCTTACAAAGATCAGCTTTAATCCATTTAATGTAAAACTTTTACCACAAAAGGAAAAACCTGTCATTGTAACTGTTTATAAAGCGTTAGATGGAATTTGGCTTCAATTTGTTGGAGTATCTAAATCTGCTAGTGCATCTTGCTCTACTCACCCCCAAACTAACAATGCTGCTGTCCAAAGGTATCTCTGTTGCTCCTTAATCTAGGTCGGAGCAGCCTTTCTCAACCTTTTCAACACAAATAACTATAGCTACAACTCATGATACATTAGTGTATTGGTCAGTGGGGGAAAAATGCTCCTTACACTTGTGGTCACTGGGAAGTATTACCCCCTTACAGATAGCTAAAAAGATCATTGATGCCAGTGGGAACTTATCTGAGAGGCAGAAACTGCTCATTGCTTAAGGAACCCCTGGAGGAACCCTAGGGTTCCATGGAACCCCAGTTGAGAAACCCTGATCTAGAGTGTAGGCAACCTAACGCAGGTGGTGTGTTACTAGCCAGATCATGAGGTAAAAACAGAGGGGAAAAAATTCAGAGCAAAAGAAAACTAATGCAGCCACCATATTTAATGATTGGTAAGCTGCAACCTATTACATTTTGGTTTTGGGTTTAATAACATTTTAATAAAGCATGAGTCACTTACCAATAGTGAGAAAATGCATCCCGTGTAAAAGGAGACTAGAGAGCTCCATTCAACACGTGAAATTCATCTGATAATTAAAAAAAAAAAATCTTAATTCTGACCATAATAAATACCTTAAAAACAAAATACATTCCTTTCAAGACACCAAGTGAATTAACCACTTCAGCCCCGGAAGGATTTTCCTCCCTTCCTGTCCCGAGCATTTTTTTGCGATTCTGTACTGCGATGCTTTAGCTGATATTTGCGACAATGTAACCAAACAAAAGTAAATTTTTCCCACAAATAGAGCTTTCTTTCAGTGTTTTTTGATTGCCTCTACAGGGTTTTTTTTTTTGCGCTATAAACAAGAAAAGAGCGACAATTAAAAAAAAAATGCAATATTTTTAACTTTTTGCTATAATATCCTCCAAAAATATATATATATATATATATAAAAAAAACGAATTTCTTACACAGTTTTATTCTTCTACATATTTTTGTTAAAAAAAAAATCACAATAGGTGTATATTGATTGGTTTGCCCAAAAGTTATAGGGCCTAATCCTCAAAAACCCGGTGCAACATAACTTTTGGCATTTAAGTTACACCGCCGCAAAATCTCTACCTAAGTGCCCGATCCACAAAGCACTTACCTAGAAATTTTGAGCGGTGTAACTTAAATCCGTCCGGCGCAAGGCGTTCCTAATTTAATGGGGCGAGTCCCATTTAAATTAGGCGCGCTCCCGCGCCGGATGTACTGCGCATGCTCCCGACGTCATTTTCCCGACGTGCTTTGCACGGTTTTACGTTGCGCCGGGTTTTGAGAATCGCGACGGGCGTAAAAAAAAAAAAACGAGTTGCGGCGAAAAAAAAAAAAGAAAGACAGCGACGCAGGATAGAAGGGTCTACTTTTACAAGGTGTAAACAGTTTAGGCCTTGTAAAAGCAGCCCTAATATTGCGACGGCAAACTAATATTTACAGAGAAAAAACTAAGCTGAAAAGCTTCGTGGATCTCCGTAAGTGCTAATTTGAATACCCGAAGCGGCAATTCGACGAGAAATGCCCCCAGCGGCGGCTGCGGTACTGCATCCTAAGATCCGACAGTGTAAGTCCCTTACACATGTCGGATCTTCTGTCTATCTATGTGAAACTGATTCTGTGGATCAGTTCCATAGATAGAAACAGGGATACGACGGCGATTTTTATTGGGAATGCGACATTGTGGCGGACACATCGGACACTTTTGACACCATATTGGGACCATTGTCATTTATACAGCGATAAATAGCCTTTGATTACTGTATAAATGACACTGGCAGGGAAGAGGTTAAACACTAGGGAGCGTTTAAGGGGTTAAGTGTGTCCTAGGGATGTATTCTAACTGTAGAGGGGAATTGTCTCACTACAACATGACAGAGATCACTGCTTCCGATGAGGTCATGTTGTTTATATAGGCATCCCCCCCATTGTGCCTCTCCGTGTCACGATCGTGGGCCAGCGGCGAACATCAAGTTTACTAGACGTGCTAGGCTGCAAATACAGGTATGTCCATTTGCCTGCCTGTGCCATTCTGCCAATGTAAATCGGCATGCGGTGGTCGGCAAGTGGTAAAATAATCTATCAAAATGTATCGATGTGCAAGACTAGCAAACAAAATAAAAATTCATAAAGTGAACAATAAATTTGGAAAATTTTAGGTGGAACTTCTACCTTAAAAATAAAGATACATACTCCCTACCTGCTGCAGCTGTCCCCCATCAGTTCTAAGACCAAGAAGCGTGCGATCACGTGACTGCTGATTGCTCAGTTCTTGGGTCCGTTCTGTGCTAGGCCCCGTACACACGACCGAACATGTCCACTGAAACTGGTCCGCAGACCAGTTTCAGCGGACATGTTCGGTCGTCTGTACGTTCGACCGGACAATTTTCCGGCGGATCGGACAGGTTTCCAGCAGACAAATGTTTCTTAGCATGCTGGCCCAGGTTCTCAGTGGAGCGTTAAGAGGCTGGGATAGCTGCTGGTCAGGAATCTGGGTAGATCCCGACATTATTGTGCACTTTTGTGTCCCACATGGGAAGTATGGCCAAGAGAGCTTTGGTCATACTTCTCTTTTAAATGGAGCAGAGAAGTGTGTGAAACATCTATTTCTATCTGTGCAACACATACAGAAATAAAGACATAGCTTCTTTATATCCAAGGATTAATCACAATTACAACAAAAACAAAACTTTAAAACTCTGGAGCTATACACTGATTGATATTTGCCATCAAGATCCTTGGGTTACCTACATACCCAATGGGCAACTGATATGTTTAAGTAGAAATGGTACAAAACAAGTTACTTAAATCAAGCTAGTCAAAATGAAAGAAGGTTCAATTGGGGTATGATAACAAATTTATTCAAGATAAAATTAAAGATGTGGCCAATATGGCTAGATACTCTAATTGGAGATGTGAATGATGTTGATGTTGAACAGTGGCAAGGAAGAATTACAGATTATATTCGATTATAACGTGCAACAAAAAAAAAAGTTGAAAACATCAAAAGACATTGGTCAGGGAGGACAGACATATTGTAAACAAATCTTGTGGTTTTTCTGGTAATATTTGTTGTAGAGAACCCCAATAATTTGGGACAAAATTATGAAAAGGAGTTATAGACCCCCCCCCCCTTCCAGTTAGAACTTGGTTATTAATTTTTTTTTAACAGGAAAGTGTTTTACCCTTGTAGGAGGTGTTTCGTATGTAGCCATACCTGAAAGCAGATTTCCAAGAAATAGGTTTTTAAAGCAACTAGTACAGGCAGACAATCCAAAATGTCATCACCTGCAATGCATGGTGATCTCTCTCGTGAATGCTGTCTGTCTGTGACTGTTTCAGATGTAATTACACCACTGCCAGTTTGGGAGACCCTGGGATTGTGGGATATGTAGTTTCTTCACAGAACATGTCAGTTCTTAAACTATAGACAGAGGTCATGCATTAACCTGTGTATTGTCTGCATTTTTGTTACATTTAATGAACGGAAGATAAAAAAAACAGATGTAAAACTGGTATAAACAATCTGTTTTTTCTTGGTAAAAACATGACTGAACAGGTGATGCCGTGTAAAAAGGGGCCTAACACTTGAACATCCAATCACAGGCTTGAAGAAAGTAAGTGACCTAGCTGTGTAATGCTGATCTGAATCACCAACCTGGCCCTATTGTCTGCAAGTGCTCTATCTAAGAACTGGCTGGTCAAAAACACAAATTGCATGCAAAACAGCTCACACACATTTCAATCATACTGTATATTTAATTGTTTGCCTGGAGTTCAATTTTAAAGGAGAAGTTCAAATTTTAAAGATGAACTTAACCTTTTAAACCAGACATGAAAAAAAAAAATACACCCTTGCAGTGGCTCCCTTCCCCAATCCTACACATTTATAAAGTAGCCTTTACAAGCCAATGAAACCCTTGAGTCTGTATGGATTGCCCTGCTAGGCTGCTAAAGTAAATGGCACAAATCCAGTGTATTAGACATGCAAATTATGTACTGAGAACTGGACATCTGATTTTTTGCAAAATGTATTGCCTCATTTGTGTCAATACAATTTCCTTGATACAAATTGTTAAAGTTCCAACATGCAGCTTCCTAAACACTGCAAAGCATGGCAATTTAAAGGAAACAATTAGCGTTTATTGAAAATTTTAAACAATGCAGTTTACTTTGCTTAACAAATTCTGTTTCATTGTGTCATGAAGCCATTTGACTTTTTAGTTCTGCAACAAAAAACATAAAATCCTTCTTTCATCAAAATGACCAAATGTAAATGCTGAAATCTGAAGTAACAAATGAATGTAGAACTACAGACAAAACTTTGTTTTCTTCCTTTGAGTAAAGTTCCGTCGGTTCAGCAGGAACCAGACAAATTTTAATACATGTATGGGCTAGCTGGTTGTATGCAAGTCGAGCTATTGATTGACCTGTGTAAAGCCTGCCTGTTGGGGTTTTCCAGAACGATCAGTGCTTCTGGCTATAACCAGATTGAAATGTATCCAGTTCAGCAGGGACCAGACAAATTTTGAAGCATCTATGTACAACTGCCCTGTTGGATCTTTTATGCTTGATCACACCGCCAGCTAAAGCTTGCAGTGCTGATCACTGTATTCCAACGGCTGTCAGAATACAATAGCTCAACGGGAAGAATTCCCCCATCCACACTCAGTGTGTGGATGGGAAAATCTAGTCTCATTTTATCAACCTACTGTTTGAATGAAAAAAAAAAAAAAAAAAAAAAACGACTTATCTGTTGACTGTCAAAGTCCTGTAAGTAGGGCACCTACTTAAAGTGTTAATAAACCTTTAGATAACCCTACTTAAACGCGGACTTCCAGCCTTTTTTGAGGTTTATTAAAAGTCAGCAGCTACAAAAAGCATAGCTGCTGGCTTTTAATAAACATACACTTACCTGCTCCACTGTCCAGCGACACACGGAGCTCCACTCCTCTCCTCCCCCCCCCTCTCCGCCTCCATTCTAACTGTGGGCACCCGGCCATGACAGCTTTCGGCTTCACGGCCGGGCACTCACTGCGCATGCACGAGCGGCGCTGCACTACCTGATTGGACAGGCAATCGCCTAGGACCTGTCAAGTGTCCCAGACGATCGCCTACAGGGAGGGGCCGCCAAAAGGCGATATGACGTATAGCCTTAGCGGTCTTAGCGGTCCCTGGGCGGAAGTGGGACAGGAAGTCCCACTCCTCCTGAAGCCCCCACTCCCCCCCCCAAAAAAATGACATGCCAAATGTGGCATGTAAGGGGGTGAGGAGTGGATTAAGTGGAAGTTCCACTTTTAGGAACTTTTTCCTCCCTTGCAAGCTGTACCTCTTTATTTGTAGCTTTCTTTCCTCCAGAGCCCTCAGAAGTAGACAGGGCAGATGGCATTTGTCAGCTTCCAAGAGACAGAGGGCAGGGATCTGACATCACAGACTCCAGAGAACAGAGATATATGACACCTAAGTGAAGGAAATTGACAGACATGCACATCTGAGACTGCCAATTACCTGCTGGGGCAGACAGTCACCATTTATTGCCGGGTGTTAACGAAAAACTGCCAGAAGTGGCATACACAGATTACAGAGGAAGGAGAGAACAGTCAGGATTCATACTTGGCGTTATTGATTGAGGCAAGTACACACTTTTTCAAAAGGTTTACAACTACTTTACATGTAGGAAAGGATAATTTCACTTTCACTCAGATCAATGTAGCTTGATTGTTGTTGGTCTTGGAAGATAGTGGGTGGCGAGGTCTGGCTCTGAAACCTCTCTGCATACTTCTAGGATAAGGAGCAAAAGAATAGGCTGGGGATATTCCTTCCGGGTTAAGGATTTGTACAGCCCAGATACCCGTCAAATTTTCCCCATGGTAAAGCTGATGGTAGTGGAGTAAGCTGAAATTTTTTCTCCATGGCTCAGGAATTAAACTGAAGTGTGGCCATTTTTCACCAAACCAGGCCTCTAGTTAGTCATGGTTTTTTACTTTTATGTTTTTTTTTAATGAACAGTAGGAGTATTACATTTTACCAGTCTACACAAATATCAAAGTCTAGGCATCACTGCTCATGGGGCAGAAGATTGCATCTTCACAGTATATAGCGCATACTATTGCGACTCAAGTCATATTGTAAATGAATGTTAATAAAAATTACCTTTCCTTATCAATCTGCAGCGCTCTAATTTTCTGTAAAATGCAATGCAATATGGCAAACTGGAGGCATTCTGTACACAGATGGGCATATATGCTCAAAACACAGCCAGCCAGGTCTAGGTGTACAGCCCAAATGTGATTGGTTGGATTTAGCCACCTATTTAGTATCAGGAAAGAAAAAATAGTCTCCCAATGCACCAGCTTAATTTATGTGCCAGCTTCAACTCTGAGCCAGCAGAGACTCTTTTAAATAGCAAGCAGCAGCTCTTGATGTGCCAGCCCCATCCCTGCATTAGAAGAGTCTGAGAAAAGGAATAGGAAGCCACTGTTGGCTTTTAAGAAGAGTCCCCCTGTGCTGAGATGCGGCTAACACAGGAGACTGGCCAAGTCAGAGATGCCCCCCTTGCATCAGGAGCCTTCTTCACCAGAAAACAGTGGTTCTATTCCGTTATACAGACCTTATCAAAGTGGCCATCAGAAGGTAATGCGCCTGTATGTGGCTAGGACCGACACCTGTAAAAAGCCCTGCAGAGGCCATCAGTTCAACATTAACCTGAGAATGAGAACTGAAGAGAAAGACAATCAAACTATTGTAAACGAAAATATAAAACTACATTAGGGCCCACTCACACTACCCGTTGTATGCACGCATCCCAAAACACATTTAAAATTCAGCTGCACTACAACAACCCACAACACTTGAAATTTGTTTTGCAAAGCAGGACCTATATTCATGCTATTGGGGGGTCTTCTGGACACGTGGGAGCTACAGGAGGCCCTCTACAATAACCAAGTTCATCAGCACTATATTATACAGTGCTGTGTGGAAATCACTCACCCGTGCACATAAATGGCTGCCCCAGAGTTTAAATAAAGGCAATTTAAAATATCAGCATGGTTCTTGAACTATGGAGGAAATTGGAGCTCCTGGAGGAAACTTACACAAACATAGGAATAAAAGAAATCAATGCATAAAGCTCATCACTTCTACAGTACTTCACCCTTTCAGATTGTGCACAGTACTATAACACTAATGCCTATTTGCAGACATGTACATCGATGGCCAAAAATGTTGAGAATGACACAAATATTCATTTTCACAAAGCCTGCTGTCTCAGTTTTCATGATGGTGATTTGCATATACGCCAAAATGTTATGAAGAGTAATCAGGTGAATTGCAGTCCCTCTTTGCATTCGTGAAGAAGTCTTCAGGGCACCCAAGAATGTCAGCAAGTGCCAGGACTGACTCCTACAGTTGATTCACCTGCAAGATCAGGGCACCACCAGTGCAGAGCTTGCTCAGGAATGGCAGCAGGTATGTGTGAGTGCATCTGCACGCAAAGTGAGCAGAAGACTTTTGGAGGATGGACTATTGTCAAGAAGGGCAGCAAAGCAGCCACTTCTCTCCAGGAAAAACATCAGGGACAGACTGATATTGTGCAAAAGGTACACGGATTGGACTGCTAAAGATTGTAAAGATTTGATTTCCGATTGTTTGGGCATCCAAAAATAAAAACCTTGCCTGGAGAAGAAAAGGTGACCGCCACCATCAGTCCTGTCTTTATTTGTGGGGTTGCTTCTCAGCCAAGAGAGCAGGCTCACTCACAATTTTTGTTAAGAACACAGCCATGAATAAAAGATGGTACAAAGAAAATCCTCCGAGAGCAACTTCACCCAACCATTGGTGAGGAAAAATATCTTTACCAGGACGATGGAGCATCTTGCTATTAGGCAAAAGTAATAACTACAATGTATATACAAATAAAAGTGTGTAGTGCTCAATGAGTGGTTAATAATCCAATGTGAAAATTACAGTGTTTCTAGATATTTCATAAAAAAATCAAAGCACAGAAACAGAAAACACACGTGTGTGTGGGTGTGTTCCGTTTCTGTGCTTTGATATGCTCTGTTTTTGATAAAATATCTAGAAAACACATTTTCACCACTCATTGAGCACTACACACTATTTGTATATACATTGAATTTAGCATATTGTTCTAGTGCCCCCAATTATTACACACCCCAAACTTTACAAAGTCAGCAATACAGCACTTTGAGGGGAGCAGCTTTAATTTTTTCATACTTGGCACAATTATTTCTAGTTCACTCATAGCGCGGGCTTCTCTATTGTTTTCAAAAGTGATAACCAAGTGGCTTGGGGAACAAAACATTGACATTTTGGGTCCATGGCCAAGAAACTCTCCAGACCTTAATGCCATTGAGACCTTGTGGTCAATCCTCTAGAGGCGAGTGAAAAAAAAAAATTCTGACAAACTCCAAGCATTGATTATGTAAGAAAGGCCTGCAATCAGTAAGGATGTGGCCCACAAGTTGATTTACAGCATGCCAGGCCAAATTGCAAAGGTCTTGAAAAAGAAGAGTCAACGCTGCAAATATTGACTTTGCATAAACCAGGGCTCAAAATTACAAATGGTTGTGAATGTCACCGGCGCAAAAGAAAATAAATAAATAAATAAATAAATGTGAACCGTGATCTGCTGCAGTACTGTGTGCCCTTAGTGGGGGTCAATAGTGCATGAGGAAGAAAAGTGTTACTGCGCTGATCTAATTATCCAGAGGTATTAAATCTCTGGGAGTATGGACATAAGTGAAATATCAGGGCCACAATGTACCCAATCTTAAATGTGAATAACCTGGATACAAACAATATATAAAAAAATATGAGAAATATATGAGTCATACAAATGTGACACAGTGATTTCAAACTTGAATCGTATATCTAGATCAGTGTGTCAGCATACAATCCATATGCCACAGTGCTTCTATGAGAAAAATGGCTGTTGCTGCTACTGACCAACCAAATAGTGAAAACAATACGAAAGATATTACAAAAAATATTGTGTATATATGTGTATAAAACTACAATATGCAGTATACCAACTGCACCGTGAGTTGTCCAATAACCGGTATTGGAACAAAATAAATATAAAAAAAGTGAAATAATTATCAAACAACCATACAAATGTGCAATGTGCTGACTGCACTTAAAAATAGTCCAAATGGCAGGCAATCTTGCGCTTATACAATAGGTTCCAGCAAACACAAGGTTCAATGTTGGTAGTACTGTGTAGAGGAAAGTGCCGCTATCTCTTCCACCCGACAAAGATGTGCCACCATCACCAATGGTTAAAATCAACACTCACCAGACCCCAGATATTATTAGGCTCCAAAGTGGTGTCTTTTCTTTGTCCGTCAGTGGGTGTTGCCTCCTTTTCCCTTTTACAAGGTGTCATCAATTCCTCAAAAACAAGGGGCTCATCATGGTGTAGTATATTAAAATATGTATTTATTTAAAAAAGGTAAAAAAATAACACTTACAATATAAAGTGCCTCTGACCGGCACTGAGTGTCTTTGGCAGTGTCAACCGTTAAAAGCCGCTGACCAGCATTTAAATGGCGTCCTAAGAGGTGTGCTTGCCCCGCTGTGCTCCGCATGTATTGCTACAAGGGGTCCGGGCGCGCTGGTGTGCTGCACCCTCTGTGTGCGTGTCCAAACAGCCTCTACGCGTTTCGCTAATTGCGTCGTCAGGAGAACAGCGGGGCAAGCACACCTCTTAGGACGCCATTTAAATGCTGGTCAGCGGCTTTTAACGGTTGACACTGCCAAAGACACTCAGTGCCGGTCAGAGGCACTTTATATTGTAAGTGTTATTTTTTTACCTTTTTTAAATAAATACATATTTTAATATACTACACCATGATGAGCCCCTTGTTTTTGAGGAATTGATGACACCTTGTAAAAGGGAAAAGGAGGCAACACCCACTGACGGACAAAGAAAAGACACCACTTTGGAGCCTAATAATATCTGGGGTCTGGCGAGTGTTGATTTTAACCATTGGTGATGGTGGCACATCTTTGTCGGGTGGAAGAGATAGCGGCACTTTCCTCTACACAGTACTACCAACATTGAACCTTGTGTTTGCTGGAACCTATTGTATAAGCGCAAGATTGCCTGCCATTTGGACTATTTTTAAGTGCAGTCAGCACATTGCACATTTGTATGGTTGTTTGATAATTATTTCACTTTTTTGATATTTATTTTGTTCCAATACCGGTTATTGGACAACTCACGGTGCAGTTGGTATACTGCATATTGTAGTTTTATACACATATATACACAATATTTTTTGTAATATCTTTCGTATTGTTTTCACTATTTGGTTGGTCAGTAGCAGCAACAGCCATTTTTCTCATAGAAGCACTGTGGCATATGGATTGTATGCTGACACACTGATCTAGATATACGATTCAAGTTTGAAATCACTGTGTCACATTTGTATGACTCATATATTTCTCATATTTTTTTATATATTGTTTGTATCCAGGTTATTCACATTTAAGATTGGGTACATTGTGGCCCTGATATTTCACTTATGTCCATACTCCCAGAGATTTAATACCTCTGGATAATTAGATCAGCGCAGTAACACTTTTCTTCCTCATACTCAAAATTACAAATCCTGAGCTACTAGCCAAGCCTCAAGGGTTACTTGCCACCAGTTGCCCCACCCAACCCCTACCCTACCCTGCCCCTAATCCCACCCCTAAACACGCCCTCGTAAATTATCTCATAAAATGTCACTTAAATGTAAGAACTAAGTTACAAAAATAAATATTACCAAAAACTTTATCGGTGACCCTCAGTACAGCCTCACCTGTGTCCACCATTGCAGCCTCACCTGTGCCCACCACTGCAGTGCCCACCATTGCAGCCTCACTGTGCCGACCATTGCAGTGCCCACCATTGCAGCCTCACTGTGCCTACCATTGCAGTGCCTACCATTGCAGCCTCACTGTGCCCACATTGCAATGCCCACCATTGCAGCCTCGCCTGGGCAGAGGAAGAGAGAAGGTAGCCGGATAATGAGTGGAGGAAGAGGAATGCTGCGGGATCACAGAGTAGGATAGCACCCCCGGAACAGCTTACATTACAATTGCCTCCACTCTCCTCGCTGTCATACACAGCCCCGCCTCCTCCTGACCCTGCGCCTGTGATAGACAGAATGCATCCCAGCATTGGACACGCGTTCTGTCCATCACGGCTCTGATCGAGCAGCTTTCCTCTTCCTCCATGCTCTCTCCCCGGGGCGATCGCTGGGAGAACAGCTCCTGATATAACCCGCCGGCGGTGCTCGCACCCCACTCCCAGGCAGCCCAGCCCAGCTCCTCGCCAGCTCATATTTTTTAACTGGGGAACTTTCTCTCAAGGCTAATATTCTAAATACAGTCATACATGTTTTCAAAAAAGGTGCAAACACAAAACGTACACTCAAGTCCCAAGATAAAAATCCACAAACAAAAGAAATGCAGAACTGTCTGAAATAGACTATAACCACCAGTGAAATTTAAAACTGCACTGGAAAATGAATCTTATGCCGTGTATACACGATAATTTTTCGGCATTTAAAAAAACAACGTTTTAAAAAATTTTAATTTTAAAACGATCGTGTGTGGGCTTCACATCAATTTTCGGGTTCTGAAAAACGACAAAAAAAAAAAATCGAACATGCTGCATTTTTTAACTATGTTTTAAACAATGTCGTTTTTCGGGTTGTAAAAAATGATCGTGTGGGCTTAAACGACGTGAAAAAACCTGCGCATGCTCAGAAGCAAGTTATGAGACGGGAGCGCTCGTTCTGATAAAACTAGCGTTCGTAATGGAGTAAGCACATTCATCATGCTGTAACAGACAGAAATCATCTTTTACTAACAAGAAATCAGCCCAAAGGGTGGCGACATCCGAATGGAACTTCCCCTTTATAGTGCCGTCGTATGTGTTGTACGTCACCGCGCTTTGCTAGAGCATTTTTTTTAACGATCGTGTGTGGGAAACTTTGTTTTAATGATGAAGTTGGAAAAAACTTAGTTTTTTCTAGAGGCTGAAAAACGTTGTTTTTTTTACAAGCCAAAATATTATCGTGTATACGCGGGCATTAAAAGAGGAAGTAAACCTTCCTGTATTCTTTCTACCTATAGGTAAGCCTTGAAAAAGGCTTAGCTATAGGTAGTGTAAATATCTCCTAAACGTGCGCTGTTTAGGAGATATTTACTGTATACTGTGCCAATGATGTAATCGGCGCATGCACTCTGAAGGAACGGCGCCTGTACCGTTTCTACAAAAGCCTGTGCCGTGACCGGCGGCTCCCACGTGCATGCACGGAAGTGACGTCACTCTGGCCAATCACACGGCTGGAGTCCGCGGCCCCGGAAGGAAGACAGGCAAAGATGGATGTGGCTTTGAGCGGGGATGACGAGGGCTTTGTTTGCAGGCACGTTTAACATAATGTGCTAGTATGCGATGCATACTAGCACATTATGAATTTACAGGTAAGAAAAAAAAAATCAGCATTAACTTCCTCTTTAAATGTCTTTAGTGGTTAGGTGGCAATGTGGGCTGCTTGTGAAAGATTTTTCCTATAAAACTTTGTTACACAAGGATGTTGAATTGTAATATGATTGTAATAAAAGCTCAGTTTGTACATTTACATACAGCAAACCGTTCCATATTTCTAGGAAGATACAATTCTCCAGTAGAGCTAGACAAAATTCAACATACCATGGGAGTCATTAAACAGTATTCAGACAGGGTCTTGTTAAACTCACACTATGAGCTCATATTATTACTCCTTGACTTTTTGAAGCATCTGTCAGGGTACCTTTTTTTTTCTCACACATTGAGCTAGTTGTATCTCATGTACCATGATAAATAGCATAGCACCTTTCTGCAACTATAACAACTTTATTGGCATTATACCAAAACTTTCTTCCATCCGTTGACTCTAATTGGCAGATTGACCTTTTCTAGCTGTTTTCCATCTAACTGAGAGGTATGTTCCTTATTAGCAACAAAAAGCCTTGACACAGCCATTTCTATAGGTCGACTGTTTCTTTAATGTCTGTTTTTCTGGGTTTTTAACTTTGATAACTCGTCCTAAAAAAAACATGAGGGAAGATATGTGATCATTTAAAAATCTAAGCTTCAATAAGAACTGTAAATAAAATTAAATTCTGGGCACCACAAACACTATTTAATTCATAGCAAACTCCCCTATCCATACATGTCTCCATACTTTAATTTGTTGAGAAAAACAACTCTTCGCACTGGCAGTAGCCATCTTGAGTAAGGGCAAATGATTCATGTAGAATTTACTTTAGGGAATCCATTTGTCTTAGCTGAGAAAACCCCTCCTCCCCTCCTGAAGACTCCTGGGATGTATGAAATAACTTGGCTAGGCAAGAAACCAGGAATTAACTGAAGAAATGTTTTAATGTTTGTTTAAGTTTTTTTTACAAGTAAATTTGATATATTTTCCTATCTACTAATGCTAGCAGCATGAATATTGATAGGGAGAGTGACGTTCTACTATAAGGGACAAATAGCTTTAGCCACAACATAACAGACATATTTATGGTACTTTCAATTAAAGGGCTTGTGCCCGACGATCGCTACAAGACGTTTGAACTATGCCGCGGGGCACGAAGCCTCACAGCATGTAAAAACCCCTGTCCACTGCCTATTGCAGCTTAAGGATGGGGGGGGGGGGGGATTGGTAACAACAGCAAGTCTGAACAAGGCCTCAGCTTTCAGAGTTGTTAAAGAAAGAAAAAAAAAAAAAAAACAGAGTGGTAGAATAAAATGAAAGTGGTACCGATTTTTTTTTTAGCTCCCATGTAGTTGTGCAAATGTCTATGCACACAATATTCTTGCTAAAAATATACAAATATACACAAATACAGTAAAACTTACTTAAATACCTGCTATAATCATACTAAATCTAAAGGGATAAAACTGCATTGAGTTAATCATTAAATATTTGTAAATTGTATATTGTGCCTTTTTGTAAAAGGGTGAAAATCTACAGTACACAAAAACTGTACCAAAGACAAATTACTCAAAATCTGGAGGTCATCTTTTTTCAGTTACAGCTTTCAGAGTTTGAAAAAAAAAACAACCCCCAAACCATATATTTTCTGAAATCACATGATCTGCAGAATTACAACAAGCTGCTACTGATTTTTTAGATCCCTCTATAGTTGTGCAAACATTTATCAAAACGATATTCATGCTAAAAATGCACTAAAATCACTTTTAGGGGACAAAAACACAGTAAAACATACACAATTCCTTCTAAATTCCTACTAAATCAAGCCTAAACTGTATTGAGTCAATATAAAACAAATGTTTGCAAATTTTAAATTGTGCCTTTTTGAGAAACTGAAAAATCGAAGGTATGCAAAACTGTTACTAGAGGTGGGATTTTACTATGCATTTTGCTACTGCTCATTTGCAGTGCCATTGGTGTAGGTTGTGATAAAATGATGCAGGTATACATTTTATTGCAATGCAGTGTGTTACAATGCCCAGCAATGTACATTTGCACTGTGTTTTAGGCCTCATTTACACAGCCACAAAGGCCTGCATAGCATCAAGAAGCAGCTAATTTATGTGCCCAGGAGTCCAAGGTGTTTGCGTACAGCTGTGAGAAGCACCCTGTACAAATCAATGATTCGCTGACAGATACCGTGGCTGTACACATGCAATTGCACATCCTACTGTAGAAATGTAGCCGGCCAGTTTGTGTCCAGGGTGTAAGATCACATATTTACAGCCCCAGTATCTGTCAGTCTGTCATTGATTCATAACTGCTGACTAAAGCTATACGCAAACATGATGTCTTGGGGCTTATTGACAAATACACTGTGGCCTGTACAGCATGATACGTGGTTTTCCTGTGCAGCTGGAGCTTTGTGCAGACAGCCTATGTTACTCAATGGGGATGCAGCGGCTGTACTTGCATAGCAGCAGGTCCCAATTTAACAGGCGTGCGGGTGCATAGCCCCAAATGCAGACAGTGTGCATTGGGGGTTGCTCACCGGCACCTTCACATCTGTCAAATTAGGACCTGCAGCTGTGTTCTGTGCATTCCTGTACAGACAGTCCCAATCACGTAAATTAGGATGTAGCAGCTGCACAGACACAGCTGCCCCTCCCAATTTGAAAGCCATGCAAGTGCAAGGCTTAGAATGCAGACAGTGTATGCTCGGGGCTGTGAAATTCTGAGTAGTGACTACCTGTGCAGCCACTGCGTCCCAAAATAAATAAATGGGAATTCTTACATGGGGATGCACGGAACACCCGTGCAAACACGGCCCTCGCACAGGTGTATGTACTCTGTAGTATTCCTGTGTGAACAAGGCTTTCATTATGTTTCTATATATATATATATATATATATATATATATATATATATATATATATATATATATATATATACATATACATATACACACACAATTATTATTATTATCATTATTATTTTAAAGTCATATTGTACAATGTTTTTTAAAATAGCCCTATTGGTGAAGGGGGATTATGCAAAACATCAAGGGTCTAAACTGACCCCTAGAATAAGGCTTACCTATAGGTAGTGGAAATATCACCTAAACGTGTGCCATTTAGGAGACATTTACCTTGTAGTGTGCCGATGATGTCATCGGCACATGCGCTGTAAAGAAACGGACTACTGTGCCGTTTCTTTACTCGTATGTGCTATGACTGACAGGTTCCGCACACACGAGCAGGAGTGACGTCACACGGCTCTGGACAGTCACAGAGCCGGAGTTTGCGGTCCCGGAAGAAAGAGGGCAGAAGATGGATGCTTCCACCAGCAAGGACAGTGTGGGCTTCGATTGCAGATAAGTGCCACATTATGCTTTTACTTTGCAGGGAACAACACAGGAAGTAAAACCCATCAGGGGGAACGACCGGAGGCCGAGGATCGCACTTCGGTTGCTTACGCGCCCGAGAGAGGCAGGGGGACTGGGTCTCCCCGATATTCAGAGATACCACAGGGCGATTATCCTACAGAGGATACTTAATTGGCGCTTCCACACTACCTCTAAGATCTGGGTCTCCATGGAGAAATGTATGGCGGGCAGGAACCTTTCCTATGCCCCTTGGCTGTCCCGGGGGGATAGAGGACTGTCGGACTCTGTTTCCCCGCTGACGGTCCAGACCTTGAGGATCTGGGATCGGCTCAATGCTCGGCTGGCATTGGCCCCCCGTGTCCTCTTTAGCCCCGCTGGGTGGTTTCCTGTGGTTCGCACCGGGAGAACAGGCGGGTTTTTTCGGGCCGTGGGTGGACGATAGTAATGCTAGCTGCGGTAAATTGCTACGAGACGGTAAGCTTTTGACCTTAGAGACACTTAGAGGACGGTATGGGTCCTTTCCCATGGACTTTTGGCGCTATCGACAGCTTCATCACTTTTTTGAGACCCACGGGGACTCGATCAGGGACACTTCCACGCTTAAAGCCTTTGAACGCCTCTTTATTGAAGAGGAACCGATTCCACATATGATCTCTGAACTTTACCGCTTACTTAGCCTTGCGACCCCCACGCGGAAGCCCGCTTTTGTCCGGACATGGGAACGAGACTTAGAAATAACTTTTACCCCCAGCCAGCTGACGCAACTGTACCAATTCACCCGATCTAGCTCAATTGACTCCAAGACCCAAGAAACAAATTATAAATTGCTGTCGCGTTGGTACCGTGTACCTGCGGATCTACCCTTCGGTGTCTGACAGGTGCTGGAGGGGCTGCGGCCACAGGGGCACGCTCTTGCATATTTGGTGGGACTGCCCGGTGATCAGACCTTTCTGGTAAGATGTACAATCCCAGATTAAGGATATACTAGACCTGGACGTCCCTTTCTCCCCGACCCACTTTCTGTTGCACATTCCTCCCATGCCGACGAGCCAATATAAGCACAGTCTACTGCCTCATCTCCTGAATGCAGCAAAACGGCTACTTCCAATATATTGGAAGCGCCCACAGGTTCCCAGCAGGGAGGAATGGATTCGTAGAGTAGATGAGATACGGGAGGCAGAGGACTGGATTGCCACCTGTAGGAATACGCGGGAGCGCTACTCTAGCACCTGGTCGGCCTGGACGGAGTACTTCTTGGACTCGAGACTTGTGTCATCTAGCTTAGATGTGGCATTGTTGGAGTTAGCAGACCCCTCCCTTAAGCAAAGACCTCGGGCCCAATAACCTGCAGCTCTACCCTTGGCTGAGCTGCTCTGAATTTCTTGAGTGTTGTCCTCTTTTAGTCGCTATCATTGTGAGTTGGTGGTGGCGTGTGGCGCGGGGGCGGAGCTGGATGTCTGGTCTCAGGTACGTTCCTTCTGATTCTAACCCTTCTCTATCCCTTTTTTCTCTCCCTATCTTTACCTCTTGTTCCTTCCCTTTCCTCCCCCACTTCCCCTTTCTCTTTGCTCTCCCCCTAGGGGCCTAAGGGCGTTGTGGTGGCACTGGGGGTCCTGGTGGCTGGTGCGCTGGGGGGGTGGGTGCTGGGGGCCCTGACTGGTCGGACGGACTCGGCAGCCGGCTCCCGGGGGGGCAGCCTGGCCTCTTCTGAGGTGAGGCCCCTTTTTTGCCGCCCCGGGGCAGATCTGTCGATTGCTGAGGGGGTCGGTGGGGGTTACCGCAGGGAGGAAGGAAAGTTGGAGGTCCTTGGAGGCCCCCCTTCCTTCGTGCGTGCCCGGCCGGCTTCCCCCTATACCTTGCACAGTGCAATTGGTTTCGTTTTTCTTTTGTCCGTCGGGCGGGTTGGGTCGGCCCTCGGCTCCCAGCCCCTCCTTGGGGCCCTTAAGGTTCCGGAAAACCCCTTTTAATACCTGGAGGATGGTGTGCCACCTCTGTATCTTAAATCTCAACGTAGGTGTACTGTATGGGGGAGGTGGGCCCCGTCCTCGGTCCACCACCCGATTCTCCAGCCTCCCTTTGTGATGTTAGTACGGCTACTAAGCCCCGGTGGGAATATGTGCATCCCCTGTCTTTTTCTCTGTTATGTTGAAAAGAAATGACAAAAATGGATGGCTTATTGTTTGATGTATGATGCCTTTGACAATATAAGTTGTAATGTATTATCATGCCGTCCACAAATAAAGATTTTACAAAAAAAAAAAATGGATTTTTCCACAAAAATTTCCATTTTCGTGGAAACTCAGAATTTGTGAAATTGTTTTTAAAAAGTAAAAAAAAAAAAAAAAACCCCATCAGGGTTTACTTCCTCTTTAAATTGTTTGTGTGAAATACAATTTTTTTTTTTTTTAAACCTATAGATTTGGTAAACCAATGAGCAAATATAAGGGCAGTAGTTTAAGGGCAAGCGCAGCGCACACACACACACACACACACACACACTTTTATTCTACACGGTCTTTACGTTCAGAAAATATTTAAAAATGTTATCGTTTTTAACCACTTAAGGACCCCTTCACGTCGATATACGTCAGCAGAAGGGCACGGCTGGGCAAAGGCACGTACCTGTACGTTGCCTTTAAGAGCCCAGCCGCGGGGCGCGCTCGCGACCCGGTCCGAAGCTCCGTGACCACAGGACCAGAGGACCCGATCGCCACCGGTGTCCAGCGATCCCAGTTCTTCTGTGTGGCAGTGACACTGATCGTCTGTTCCCTGATATAGGGAACAAGGATCAGTGACGTCACACCTACAGCCACGCCTACAGTAAGAATCACTCCCTTAGGGCACACTTAACCCCTTAGCGCCCCCTAGTGGTTAGGTTAACCCCTTCACTGCCATTGTCATTTTCGCCGTAATCAGTGCATTTTTATGGTCCCAAAAATGTGTCAAAAGTGTCCGATGTGTCCGCCATAATGTCGCAGTCACTAGGAAAAAAAAAAAATTATTAATAAAAATTACATAAAAACTATCCCCTATTTTGTAAACCCTATAAATTTTGCGCAAACCAATCGATAAACGCGTATTGCGATTTTTTTTTACCAAAAATAGGTAGAAGAATACATATCGGCCTAAACTGAGGAAAAAAAATGTTTTTTTTATCTTTTTTGGGGATATTTATTATAGCAAAAAGTAAAAAATAGATTTTTTTTTTCAAAATTGTCGCTCTATTTTTGTTTATAGAGAAAAAAAAATAAACGCAGAGGTGATCAAATACCACAAAAAAAAAGCGCTATTCGTAGGAAAAAAGGACGCCAATTTTGTTTGGGATCCTCGTCGCACGACCGCGCAATTGTCAGTTAAAGCGACGCAGTTCCGAATCGCAAAAAGGGGCCTTAACCTGCATAATGGTCCGGGTCTTAAGTGGTTAAGTACCTTTATAGCCCAAATCCGGAATTTAAACGTGTGTAAAAACGGAAAACATTGCTCCAAAGGAACAGGTTAAAATGTAGGTATGGTAAAAATGTAAAATCATATATTCATTTCCCCATTGCCATTTAATTATTTCTAGCCCACTCCTATCAATTCCTAAAATTATTGTAAACCCTCACCTTGTAAAATAGCCCAATCATTTTAAAATTGAAATAAAAAAGGCAAAACATGTGTGCATAGATCTAAAAAAAATAAAACAAATACCCTTTTTTCCTATTTTTATAAGTGATTGCATACTGTATCCTCTGTTTCATCCGTTCTCAGCTGCATAAGAGCTGGGAGGAGGAGAAGCAGCAGCACACTGAGATTCCCAGTGAATGGCTGTGCAGCGGGGGCGTGTCAGGACAAGTCTGACCACTGGAGAACACACTTCGCTCCCAGCATAGCTAGAGAACTAGCTACAGTGTGCTCTCCTGCTTAGTGTGGTCAGTTTTTCATAGGAAAGCAGAGGGCCCGACAGGAACACCAGAGATTTCACACAAAGGAAGTAATACAAAGAGAACAGGATACTTTTTTTTTTATACATGTACAAGGTACAGAAGGCACAAATCAGGATTATGAAATGTTGGGTTTATATACACTTTAACGATCTTTAAGTATGTAAACCTACTTTGTGAGAAGCCCCACACATTAACAGTGGGAAAAATAAATTATTTGATCCCCTGCAGATTTTGTAAGTTTTCCCACTGAAAGGTCCAAATGAAAGGTCTATAATTTGTATCATCATAGGTGTATTTTAAATTATAGAGATAGAATATCAACCAAAAATCCAGAAAAAACACGATACAAAGGTTACAAATTGAGTTGAAGTTCAGTGAGTAAAATACTCGAAGTATTTGATCTCCCAAGCAAAACATGACTTAGTACTTGGTGGAAAAACCCTTGTTGGCAAGCACAGAGGTAAGACTTTCTTGTCGTTGGTTACCAGGTTTGCACACATCTTGGAAGGAATTTTGGTTCACTCTCTACAGATCTTCTGTACATCCTTAAAGTGGAAGTCCATGGAAAAAACTACAGACACCACAGATCTAACACTAAGCTCTCTATTCCTGTAAAGACTAAAATGAGTATACACACACCTTTTTGGAAGCCGATCTGATCTCCTGCGGCAGAAGCTCTGCAGAGGACAAGGTCGGTAGGGTTACTATGGGGATTCCGTTGCCATTTATCTCCTCTGCACCTGCCTCAACAATGAAGCAGCGGCTGACAGCTCAGAGTGGGATCCGGTTGGAGCAGGTCAGATCGGCTTCCAAAAAGGTATGTATACTCATTTTTTCTTTACAGGGATAGAGAGGTTAGTGTTAGATCCCTGGTGTCTATAGATCAGTGTTTCTTAACTCCAGTCCTTAAGGCCCCCCAAACAGGTCATGTTTTCAGAATTTCCCTCAGATTAAATGGCTTTGGTAATTACTAAGGCAGTGAAACAGATCAAATCACCTGTACAAAATACTGGAGAGACTGAAAACATGACCTGTTGGGGCGCCTTGAGGACTGGAGTGGAGAAACACCGCTATAGATGCAGGGATTTTAGTTTTTGCATGAACTTCCACTTTAAAGTTTCTTGGCTGTCACTTTCGAACTCATAATTTCATCTCCCTTCATACATTTTCTAAAGGATTAAGGTCTTGAGACTGGCTAGGCCACTTAATGTGCTTCTTTTTGAGCCACTCCTTTGTTACCTTGGCAGTAGGTTTTGGGTCATTGTCATGCTAGAAGATCCATCCACGACCCTCTGGCTGAGGGAAGAAGGCACTCATCCAAGATTTTACAATACATAGCCCTGTTCATTGGCCCCTCAATGCAGCAAAGTCACCCTGTACCTTTAGCAGAAAAACCGCCCAAAAGTATAATGTTTCCACCTCCGACAAACAATGCCTGCCAATCAGTGGTGCCCATTTTGGGCACTGATTGGCATCCATTGTGGGCACTGATGGCATCCCTGGTGGTCTAGGGTGGAATACCTGGTGGTGGGCATCCCTGGTGGCATCCCTGGTGGTTAGGTGGCATCCCTAATCAATCCGCACAAACCCCCCTGTCAGAGGAGCAGCCGATCGTCTCTACTCGCGTCTGACAGACGCGAGTGAGGAAAAGCCGATCACGGCTGCTCTTGTTTACATCGTGATTAGCCGCGATTGGACAAATAATTATTTTTCCCACTGTACTTCTTAAATTCTGTGACATTTATTAACTATGCCCTGTGCAGCGCTGTGTCACATAATTCACAATGTCTGGCGTTTGAAGTAAAGAAAGGAGGAATTTCAGAAGGCAGAGTTAGTACAGCAATTACTGCTTGCAGGCAGCATGATACCATGGGTTATATAGTCCTTAGGAATGCAATATAAACAGCAGAGGAAAAAGCTGCAAAGCATGCAGGGAACAGGAAAGTGAGGTCAGTGGCTGGTGAGGTAGTGGCTTACGCTTAAAAATCTGCACGTCAGGATGCAGGCAGTCAATCAGATTCCCCCAGACAAATAAGCGTCTGATGAAAGAAATCTATTGGACAGCAGATTTTTATTTTGTAATTCTAAATTCTGTAACAGCCCTGTAAATGCTGAGATTTCACTGGTCAAGAACAGGGCTGTTACAGAATGCAGAAATAAAATAAAAAAAAATACACTGTGCTCTATATAGCTACCAACAGTCCCGATTTAATTAAAACAAATCCTTATGTTTGTGAAATTAGTAAACTTTGAGAACTAATGAAAGTGCCATATATACCGGTAATCTATAATTTAAAATAATAGAATCTGAACCATTCTCTGATTATATATAGCACCTTCATTAGTTCTCATAGTTTTCTAATTTAACCAGCATGACGACTTGTTTTGTTTTAGCATATGTAAACGGCATTCAAAACACCACATGTGAGGTATCGCCGCCAATGTTCGTACAAGACCAATAATTCTATCACTAGACCTCCACTGCAACTCTAAACATGTAACCTGTAAAAAAATGTACAGCATCACCTTTGAGTAGTGAAAGTTTTGTGCCATTCCACAAGTGTGCACAATTTTAAAGCGTGACGGCATAACATTATACCTTAAAAATTATGGTTAACGTTCATATTTTTTTTTTTTTTTATTCGTAAACTGCTTTTTTCCCAAAAAAAGCACTTAAAAAATTGCTGCGCAAATACCGTGCAACAACCACCATTTTTTTCCCTAGGGTGTTTTATTCATATAATAAGAGTAGAAGATTCTCATTCTCCCTCTTAACTGTGTGGCAAAAACATGGGATTATGGGTTAACCTTATACCCATAAACCCATGTTTTTACCTTGTACTTAAGAGGGCTGGGCTGGAAGGGAGCATATTTCTTTTAGACACATGCCCCCTTCTATGACACTGCAGTGAGAGGAGAGCCTCCACTGCAGCATTTTTATTGGACAGCCTGAACCGATGGTGCTTTACCATTGGTCCGAGGCTCCAAGCTGTCCATTGAGCTCAGTGCCTCGGACAAGAAGTCAGAGGCACTGTGAGAGCATTCTCTCAGTCTGCTGCAAAAAGCATGTACCAGCTTGTATTTAAACTGGTCATTCTGTATGTAGCTTCTGACAGGCTGCGCAAGGAGCCCCATATCTCTGGAACCATAGGTGCAAGGAGCCCCAAATGTTGACCAGTGGCGGTATGACTTTAGCTACCTATCCCCCAAATGTGGGGTCTATGTGAACCCAGGTCACTAAGCTACAACCCTCAATTGTTTTTTTTATTTTTTATGTTCATGACAGGTGAGGCTCTGCCTTACCTGCCTCCCCTAACTAAACGTGGGAATCCAGAAAGATGTGGGAGGAGATGTCCAGCAGACAGTCAGCACTCAATAAATGAAAGAAGATTTTTCAAGTAAGCTTACATTAGATTGTTAAAAATAAAAAATGTTTATATTGCTTTTACAATGCAATATAACGAGAAAATGTACACCAACTATAGAACTTCTTTAATAGTTGTCCTTACTTTTACATATAAAGTGTAACATACACAGTACATGGCTGAGGAGCCAAACACACGTTTCAATAGATTTACTGACCTGCACCTCCTTTTTCCTCCTCATCAATACTATTCTTAATGCTGTCATACTCTTCATCAATTGTTTGGTTCCCCCGAATTTGAGATAAAACTCTTCGGGCTTTCTGTGTTTGGCCTTTTTGTATAAGCCAACGTGGACTTTCTGGTAGAAACAAAAAGCCAATAAACTGAAACACAGCTGGAACTGCAGACAGGCCAAGCATGTACCTGTAAAAAGAAAAAGAAAATGGCTGCATAAATAGAATAGCACCACATTTCTAAAATATTCAAATGAAAGACTACAGAAAATAGAAAAGTATTTACAGATCCAAAACCACAACATATACAGTATCTTACAAAAGTGAGTACACCGCTCACATTTCTGTAAATATTTTATTATATCTTATCATGTGATAACATTGAAGAAATTACGCTTTGCTACAATGTAAAGTAGTGAGTGTTCATCTTGTATAACAGTGTACATTTCCTGTCCCCTCAAAATAACTCAACACAAAGCCATTAATGTCTAAACTGCTGACAACAAAAGTAAGTACACCCCTAAGTGAAAATGTCCAAATTGGGCCCAAATTGTCAATATTTTGTGTGGCCACCAGTACTGCCTTAACCCTCTTGGGTATGGAATTCACCAGAGCTTCACAGGTTGACACTGAGTCCTCTTCCACTCCTCCATGATGACATCACAGAGCTGGTGGATGTTAGACACCTTGCGCTCCTCCACCTTCCATTTGAGGATGCCCCACAAATGCTCAATAGGGTTTAGGTCTGGAAACATGCTTGGCTAGTCCATCATCTTTACCTTCAGCTTATTTAGCAAGGCAATGCTAGTCTTGAAGGTGCGTTTTGGGTCCTTATGTTGGAATACTGCCCTGCGGCCCAGTCTCCGAAGGGAGGGGGCTCATGCTCGGCTTCAGTATGTCACAGTACATGTTGACATTCATGGTTCCCTCAATGAACTGTAGCTCCCCAGTGCCGGCAGCACTCATGCAGCCCCAGACCATGACACTCCCACCACCATGCTTGACTGTAGGCAAGACACTTGTCTTTGTACTCCTCACCTGGTTTGCCGCCACACACACGATTGACACCATCTGAACCACATAATTTTATCTTGATCTCATCAGACCACAGGACATGGTTCCAGTAATCCATGTCCTTAGTCTGCTTGTCTTCAGCAAACGGTTTGCGGACTTTGTGCATCATCTTTAGAAGATGATGCACAATAAAGAGGCTTCCTTCTGGGACAACAGCCATGCAGACCACTTTGATGCAGTGTGCAGCATATGGTCTGAGCACTGACAGACTGACCCCCTTCAACCTCTGCAGCAATGCTGGCAGCACTCATACGTCATATTTCTCAAAGACAACCTCTTATCCTCTGGATATGACGCTGAGCAAGTGCACTCAACTTCTTTGGTCAACCATGGCGAGGCCTGTTCTGTGTGGAACCTGTCCTGTTAAACAGCTGTATGGTCTTGGCCACCATGCTGCAGCTCAGTTTCAGTATGAGAGAGTGAGAACAATAACACCAAATTTAACACACCTGCTCCCCATTCACACCTGAGACCTTATAACACTAACTAGCCACATGACACCGGGGAGGGAAAATGGCTATTTGGGCCCAATTTGGAAATTTTCACTAAGGGATTTAATCACATTTGTTGCCAGTTGTTTAGACATTAATGGCTGAGTGTTTTGATTTATTTTGAGGGGACAGCAAATTTACACTGGTATACAAGCTGTACACTCACTATTTTAAATTGCAGCAAAGTGTAGTTTCTTCAGTGTTGTCACATGAAAATATATAATAAAATATATACAAAAATGTGAGACGTGTACTCACCTTTGTGAGAGACTGTGTGTGCGCGTATATAATAATTATATATATATATATTAGGGCTGCGGAAATTAACGATTAATTGTTCGATTAATCGTTAATTTCTTTGATCGACGAAAATTATTTTGATCGATCGACGATCCGCGGAGTGAGCTCCGCGGTCTCGCCCATAGGAAAGGCCGCGGCTTCGGCCTAGCTCCGGAGCCGCGGCCATCTTGGCCCAAGTAGCGGCGCACTGACGTCATCATCGCCCGCCCTGCTAGTATTATATTCCCGCGCGCGCGTGTCCATCAGCCTCTCTGCCGACGGGTCTGCCTGATGTAGGTAAGAGCGGACGAAGCATTCTTTATATTAGAGCTTGGGGGCAGATGTGTGTATAAGCATGGGGGCAGATGTGTGTATAAGCATGGGGGCAGATGTGTGTATAAGCATGGGGGCAGATGTGTGTATAAGCATGGGGGCAGATGTGTGTATAAGCATGGGGGCAGATGTGTGTGTATAAAAGCATGGGGGCAGATGTGTGTGTATAAAAGCATGGGGGCAGATGTGTGTGTGTGTGTATATAATAGCATGGGGGCAGATGTGTGTGTGTGTGTGTGTGTGTATATAAAAGCATGGGGGCAGATGTGTGTGTATATAAAAGCATGGGGGCAGATGTGTGTGTATATATTATTAAAGCATGGGGGCAGATGCTGTAATATACACATCTGCCCCCATGCTTTAATATACACATCTGCCCCCATACTGCAAGAATATACACATCTGCCCCCATGCTGTAATGTACACATGGGGGCAGATGTGTATATTCTTGCAGTATGGGGGCAGATGTGTATATTACAGCATGGGGGCAAATGTGTATATTACAGCATGGGGGCAAATGTGTATATTACAGCATGGGGGCAAATGTGTACCGTATTTATCAGCGTATATCGCGCACTTTTTTCCCCTTCAAATAAGGGGGAAATCGTGGGTGCGCGATATACGCAGATAGCCGCTTCCCCGCGCTCAGTTTGAAATCCTGCGCCGACATATACCGAGTGCAGTACACTCGGCTAGTCTCTGCTTCGCTCGTGCTCACGCATAAACGTCACAGAGCGTGAGCGCGAGCGAAGTCGAGCCTTGCCGAATGTACCTGAGTGTACTGCACTCGGTATATGTCGGCGGAGGCGTTCGAACTGAGCGCGGGAAGTGGGGACTCGACTCGGCTGGACTTGAGGCGCGCGCTGGAGAAGCTGGGAGGACACCACCGAGGCCGCAGACGGACGCCGGACCGGACGATGGACGCTGGGAAGACACCAAAACTGTAAGTAATAATAAAATCAATCATATAACATTTTTTTTTACAGGAATTAGTAGTTGTAAAGTAGTTGTAAAGTAGAAAAAGTAGTTGTATCTGTATGTGCGTTAATTAATCGAAATTAGTCGATTAATCGATTAAAAAAAAAAACGATTAATCGAACACAAAAATTTTAATCAGTAGCAGCCCTAATATATATATATATATATATATATATATATATATATATATATATATATATATATATATATATATATATATATATATACATACATACACACACACACACACACACAAAATATATATACTGTATATATATTATATACACACACTTAAAAAGTATTTAACCCCCTACGTTTGCCTACTGACAAAGAAATGATCAGTCTGTAATTTTGTTGGTAGGTTTATTTTAACGGTGAGAGACAGAACAAGAAAAACGCATTTCCAAAAAGTTATAAATTGATTTGCATTTAAACCACTTAAGGACCGCCTCCTGCACATATACGTCGGCAGAATGGCACAGCTGGGCACATGTACGTCCTGTACTAGTACCCAGCCGTGGGTCGCGGGCGCGCCCCCGCGACCCGGTCCAAAGCTCCGTGACCAGGAACACGGGTCCCGCGGACCCGATCGCCGCTGGAGTGCGGCGATCGGTCACCGGGGGTTAAGAACGGGGAGAGCCGTGTGTAAACACGGCTTCCCCGTTCTTCACTGTGGCGGCTGCATCGATCGTGTGATCCCTGTTATAGGGGGACACAATCGATGACATCACTCCTACAGCCACACCCCCCTACAGTTGTAAACACACTTCAGGTCACACATAACCCCAACAGTGCCCCCTGTGGTTAACTCCCAAACAGCAACTGTCATTTTCACAATAAACAATGCATTTTAGCTGTGAAAATGACAATGGTCCCAAAAATGTGTCAAAATTGTCCGAAGTGTCCGCCATAATGTCGCAGTCACGTAAAAAAAAAAAAAAAAAAAAATATTTATAAAAAAAGCAAAAAAAATATCCCCCCATTTTGTAAACGCTATAAATTTTGCGCAAACCAACCAATACGCGCTTATTACGATTTTTTTTTACCAAAAATAGGTAGAATACGTATCGGCCTAAACTGAGGACATTTTATATATATATATATATATATATATATATATATATATATATATATATATATATATATATATATATATATATATATATATATATATATATATATATATATTTTTTTTTGGGCGATATTTATTATAGCAAAAAGTAAAAAAGATTGAATTTTTTTCAAAATTGTCGCTCTATTTTTGTTTATAGCGCAAAAAATAAAAACCGCAGAGGTGATCAAATACCACCAAAAGAAATTATGTGGGAGAAAAAAGGACGCCAATTTTGTTTGGGAGCCATGTCGCACGACTGCGCAATTGTCAGTTAAAGCGACGCAGTGCCAAATCACAAAAAGGGGCAAGGTCCTTTAGCTACATTTTGGTCCGGGTCTTAAGTGGTTAATGAGTGAAAGTATTTGATCCCCTGTCAATCAGCAAGATTTCTGTCTCTCAGGTGTCTTCTATACAGGTAACAAGCTAAGATTAGGAGAACTCTCTTAATCTCAGCTTGTTACCTGTATAAAGACACCTTGTCCACAGAAGCAAATCAATCAGATTTCAATCTCTCCACCATGGCTAAGACCAAAGAGCTGTCCAAGAATGTTGGGGACAAGATTGTAGACCTACACAAGACTGGAATGGGCTACAAGATCATCGCCAAGCAGCTTGATTAGAGGATAACAACAGTTGGTGTGATTATTCGCAAATGGAAGAAATCAATCTATATATATAAAACTCAACGTGTGTGTGTGTGTGTGTGTGTGTGTGTGTGTGTGTGTGTGTGTGTATGTATGTTCCAGCATCACGTCCAAACGGCTAAAGATATTAACATAAAACTTGGCACACATGTTACTTATGTGTCAGCAACAAACACAGGATAGGTGGTTTAACCCTTACCCACCCCCATTTGCCACGGTCGGGGTTTTCCTTTAAAGTCCCATTCAACTCTATGGGAAATACAGGTTACTTCATAACTTCCAAACGGCTGTAGATATTTCGATAACACTTGGTCACATGTTACTTATATGGCCACTTAAACGATAGGATAGTTAATTTATCCCTTAACTACCCCCATTTGTGAGGGTCGGGGTTTTTTGTTTAAAGTCCCATGCAAATCAATGGGAAATGTATGTTCCCACATAACTTGTGTACGCCTGGAGATATTTCAATAATACCTGGTACACATATTACTTATATGCCAAATAAAAATATATGACAGTTAAATTAACCCTTACCTACACCCTTATATAAAAGATGGGTATATTTATATTACTATGATTTTCCTCCCCAAAAGGTTAAGATAGGAAGACCGGGCAACGCTGGGTATTCAGCTAGTGCTAAATAATGGTCAATCTCTCTCAGTCTGGGGTGCTATGCAAGATCTCACCTCGTGTAGTTTCAATGATGAGAACAGTGAGGAATCAGCCCAGTACTACGTGAGAGAATCTGGTCAATGATCTAAAGGAGCTGGGACCATAGTCACCAAGAAAACAATTAGTAACACACAACGCCGTAAAGGGCTAACTGCATCGCCCGCAGGGTCCCCCTGCTCAAGACAGCACATGTACAGGCTCGTCTGAAATTTGTTAATGAACATCTGAATGATTCAGAGGAGAACTCCGAGAAAGTATTGTGGTCAGATGAGACCAAAAACGTAGCTCTTTGGCATCAACTAAACTCGCCATGTTTGGAGAGGGAATGCTGCCCTATGACCCCAAGAACACCATCTCCACAGTCAAACATGGAGGTGGAAACATTATGCTTTGTGTGGTGTTTTTCTTCAAAGGGGAGAGGACAACTTCATTGCATTAAAAGGAAGGAAGGACAGGGCCATGTACCATCAAATTTTGGGTGAGAAGCTCCTTTCCTCAGCCAGGGCATTGAAAATGGGTCGTGGATGGGTATTCCAGCAGGACAATGACCCAAAACATATGGCCAAGGCAGCAAAGGAGTGGCTCAAGAAGAAGCACTTTAAGGTCCTAGAATGGCCTAGACAATTTTCAGACCTTAATCCCATAGAAAATATGTGAACGTTTGTGTTACCAAATGTCAGGCTCGAAACCTTAACGACTTGGAGTGGGACAAAATCCCTCCTGAGTTGTGTGCAAACCTGGTGGCCAACTACAAACGTCTGACCTCTGATTGCCAACAAGGGTTTTGCCACCAAGTACAAAGTCATATTTTGGTAAGGGGTCATATATTGATTTGCATTTTAAATGAGTGAAATAAGTATATAATTTTTTTGAAATGTGTTTTTTCTTGATTTGTTGCCATTCTGTCTCTCACCGTGTTACTACGCAAAAATCCCTTACAACGCAAATGCCACAAAGTATTCCGCTTACAACATGCCAAACAGCACAGAGACAAGCCTCAAACCTTCTGGCACAAATTCATTTGGAGTGATTAGACCAAAATGTTGCTTTTTGGCCACAACCATAAACAGTACACTTAGAGAGGATCAGTGCCCCCCCCCTCCATCATACAGAGATCATTGCCCCCCATCCATCATACAGGAATCAGTGCACCCCCTCCTCCATCATATTCATGGTGTGCCCCCATCCAGCCTGTGTTATGTAATACAGCCAGCCTGTGTGTCCATTGTGAGCCCATATCCATGGTGTGCCCCATACAGCCTGTGTTATCCAATACAGCCAGACTGTGTCTCCGATGTGAGCCATCGCCATATCCTGCAGCTGCTGCGGCATGTGAGGGGTTAATACGAGTCAGCTATAGTGGTGTGCCCCATCCAGCCTGTGTTATCTAATAGTGTTCACTTTACATGGTTGAAATATTATTCTGTTATATTTTAATAAATATTTCAGTAGACCATTTGGGTCAGAATATTTTTTTTTCTCATTTTCCTCCACTAAAACCTAGATGCGTCTTATGGTCCCAAAAATACAGGACTTATTTACAAAATTACAAAACAGAAACAAAACAAAAACTTCTATTTTTTTTCTAAATATTCTGTCTTTTTGTTTAGGAAAAAATAAAAACCGCAGAGGTGATCAAATACCACCAAAAAAAAGCTCTATTTGTGGGAACAAAATTGTAAAAATTCTGTTTGGGTACAGTGTAGCAAGACCGTGCAATTGTCATTTAAACAGTGACAGCGCTGAAAGCTGAAAATTGGCTTGGGCAGGAAGGGGTGTGCAAGTGCCTGGTACTGAAGTGGTTAAACACAATGTAAACACACTGTAGATAGCTGGTTGCTAAGCAGGGCGCTAGAAAGCAGACCGATGTATCCTTAACAGCCGATGAGTCATCAGCTGTCTGCGGGGTTCTCCGCTGACAGCTGAATGAAACAAAAAAAAAAAAATGGCTTGGGGTCCCCCCCAGGTCCATACCTGGTCCTTCGGGTCTAGTATGGATTCGGAGGGGACCCCCATGCCAATTTTTTTAAATGACGTGTGTCCCCCCCCCCCAAATCCACACCAAACCCTTATCCTGGCAGGTCAGGAAAGGGAGGGGACGAGCGAGCGGCCATATCAGGCCACATGCCCTCAACATGGGGGGGATGGGCAAGGTACTCTGCCCCCCCCCCCCCCCAAGCACCTTGCCCCCATGTTGCTCGCTCATTCCCCACCCCCTTTCCTGACCAGCTGGGCTGCTTGCTCCGATAATGGTCTGGTATGGACTTTGGTGGTGTCGTGTAGTACCAGTGCGAACCCAGCCTAAAAGTACTACTATTTCAGAAGTTTAAATTTTGTTTCAATCTGTGTACTATTTAACTGATTTAAGTGCGAAAAAACTGTCACAATTAAAAGTTGGTAGAGATTAAAATGCCATTCTTGCACATAGCTTGAATATTTATTGGTAAGTTCACATAATGCAAAATATGTCAAGAGCTGAGATATTGAGATTAGGATCAAATAATTAACATGATATAAAGACTGTATTAAAGAGAAGAAGAAGTGAATCTTTAAGGTTGAGGAACCTTTTGTATATTTTATATACAAAATTACTTAGCCCTGATAATGCAATTTCATAACAAGACATCATAGATTAGTGTTTCACAAGAAAGAGGACTAAAATTTAGGCCAAGAATATAAGCCAAGAATAGAATGAGTCACAATGATTTCTATTCATAGGTAGGTGGTTATCCATATTCATAGCTCATTTACATAAAGAGGATGTTTCACCATATGACACAGAGGTGTATTTAAATGTCATAGAATGCACACGGTTTATCACAACATTTTACAGGTTTTTTTTGGGGGGGGGGGGGGTTAATGCAAGGTTAGAAATGTAATTTGAACAACTGTCTGTTGCTTTGGTTAGAACTGTATTAAAAACTCAACTGTTACACAACAAACTCATTACAGATAAGTGCAGATTACACGAGTTGCTTGTTTTTCTGGCTTGTAGTTCTATTTAAAAAGAAGGGAAAAGCTAAATGTACCCATAGAAAGAAGATAAGGAATTTGCAGCCCCCATGCTTTAGGTCAAACAGGCGTTTTTAATGAAAGATGGGCTCTTACACAGCTAAAGCACTCACAGGAGAGGAAGAAATATGCGAAACGCTGTTTCTAAAACAGAAATAGCAATAAAAACATTTCCTGCAAAGAAGAAAATAAAATACTTACCGTATATACTCGAGTATAAGCCGAGTTTTTCACATTTTGTTGTGCTGAAAATGCCCCCCCTTTGGCTTATACTTGAGTCACCTTTTTGCGCCTGATCTCCTGGACTTTGAGGACCCGGGAATGACCGGCCGTAGGTCCCCTGGACCCCAAATCCACATCCAACTGGCACACACATAGCCCCACTCTTCCTCTACGAGTGAGTGAGTAACTTGTATAGCGCAACAAATGCGAACTTAATCGCCTCAAGGTGCTTTGCATCCAGTGTTGTCCTGATCCATTCGAAGAGTACAAAGTGTGCAAAGTTTGCTGTCTGGGCGACCTACGGCCGGGGAGCACCGATTTTTCAAAGTCAGCACCCCTTCCATAGACTCACATGTTAAACGTAAGTCTAGTCATGGGCACAGTGAGGCATGCAGATGGACACCCTAGGCTTATACTCGAGTCAATACGTTTTCCTATTTTTTTGTGGTAAAATTAGGTGCCTCAGCTTATATTCAGGTCGGCTTATACTCGAGTATATACGGTACCTCTCTGGCTGCCCCAGCTTAACGCCACTTCAATGAACAAAAATAGTCACCTGCACTTCTGGGAGTGTTGTTCAGCATGAGAAACCACTTTACCCAATGTTAGACCAAGAGGTGAGCAGGTATTTATTTTCTTATTGAAAGGAATTTTTTGGGGCTTTTTTATTTTAGCATCAATTTAACCTTCTACTTCCTGTAACAATAAACTAGTAAAGGGGTCTTTCAGACCCCTTAGGCTGGCCATACACTGTACAATTTTCTTTAGATTAACCTTCAACTATGTAGTGCAAGGTAGGGCCTGCCTAATTGGATACAATTTAAAGTGTTGTTTATGGTTTTTGGTAAATCTAAAGGAAATTTGTACAAGAAAATTGAACCTGTATGGCCAGCCTTACTTTTACTATAACACTATACTGCAAATAAAAGAAACATTTTATTTAACGTTTTTAAAGCGGATGTAAACCCGAAAAAAAAAAAATATGTCACAATGTACAGTATAATGCCCTGTACACACGATCGGTCCATCCGATGAAAACGGTCTGATGGATCGTTTATCGGTTAACCGATGAAGCTGACTAATGGTCAGTCGTGCCTACACACCATCGGTTAAAAAAACGATCGTGTCAGAACGCGGTCACGTAAACCACGTATGACGGCACTATAAAGGGGAAGTTTAAATCCAATGGCGCCACCCTTGGGGCTGCTTTAGCTGATTTTGTGTTAGTAAAAGACGATTTGCGCTTTTCTGTCTGTTACAGCGTGATGAATGTGCTAGCTCCATAACGAACGCTAGTTTTACCAGAACGAGCGCTCCCGTCCCCCAATTTAGCCTGAGCATGCGTGGATTTTTAACCTTTTAAATTTAAAACAAGATTGCTTTTTTCAACCTATGGATAAATAACCGATGGGGCCTACACACGATCGGTTTGGTCCGATGAAAACGGTCCATCAGACCGTTCTCATCCGTTTGACCGATCGTGTGTACGTGGCATAAGATTTCCTATCATCTGTGCCCAGTCTTGCCACACAGAGTTTAATCCAGCTCTGAGCAATCCTCTTATTGTTCAGTGAAATAAAAACAGACTTACAGAGAAAAACCTTAGTCCGTTACACCCCTTGCTGTGAGTGACAGGTTATTTACATATCTCATGCACTAGCCTGGAGACAGGCATTATTTTTTAATTCCCACCCCCACTCCTTTTCTTAAGTCATGTGGTTACTTTTCTGGATTTTGACTGAATGTTAGTGATCATAGCAGAATTTAGTGTAAGGAATACAAAGGAAAAAAATGCATGTTGACAAGGGGAGTGTAGAGGAGGGCGGGGGAGTCTTCTGACATCACGACTCCACCCACCGAGCTCCAGACAACAGATCCACCCACAGAATCTGCAGTTTTTCAGTTCTATAACAGACAGAGGGGAGACATGTGACAGGTAAGGATACATGCAGGAGGCATCTATATCCTTATAGATCAGCACTATGACAGTAGTTTAGAAAGAATGAGAGTGGGTTTACATCCACTTTAAACTTTTTTAAGAAACTTATTCCAAATAAAATCCTCTCCCCATTTTTAACCCATAAAAAAAAGTTAGCTGCAGAGAATGCCCTTCTTTGTGCACACTGAATTCTGGGACTGAGGAATTCATCTGCAGAAGTTTATATGTTGCTCAGAGCAGTGTCTGTGCAGTGTGATCTGGACTGAAAGCATATGTAACAGGCAGCATACTGCTATCTGGAGGTGAAAGCTTTATCTGCAGAGTGCACCTTCCAACTTGTCCCTGTGCACACTGAATTGCCAAACTCAGGAATTCCTGTCCTCCAGGGCACAGCAGAATTAAATGAAACAAGGGTGGTCACGTGACCCCTTTCTCACCAGTTTTAAAAGTAATAAAATATAGGCAGGAGTCTGCAAATCAGCCTGAAGGGAAGTATAAACAAACACATTACATATACACATACATGAATAAGCCCCCAATAACCTAGTGATGATCTCTCAGCACTAGAGGTCGACCGATATGGGTTTTTCTCTGGCCGATACCGATGCCGATATTTAGAATTTGGGGCGGCCGATGGCCGATATATGATGCCGATTTTTGCAGCCGATATTTTAGGCCGATTTTTTATTTTTTGGCAGGTGGCGCTAATTGGCACTGGCAGATTGCACTGGATGGAACCAATTGGCAAAAGCAGATAGCACTGAATGGCACTGGCAGGTGGCACTGGTTGGCACGTGGCACTAAGGTGGCAGTGGCAGGTGACACTAATTGGCACTGGCAGGTGGCACTAATTGGCACTGGCAGGTGGCACTAATTGGCACTGGCAGGTGGCACTAATTGGCACTGGCAGGTGGCACTAATTGGCACTGGCAGGTGGCACTAATTGGCACGTGGCACTGGATGGTACTGGCAGGTGGCACTAATTGGCAATAGTTAGCACTGGCAGATGGCACTGGTTGGCACTGGCAGGTGGCACTAATTGGCAGGTGGCACTGGATGGCCTTGGCAGGTGGCACTAGTTGGCACTAGCAGGTGGCACTGGATGGCACTGGCAGATGGCACTGGATGGCACTGGGTGGCATTGGCAGGTGGCACTGGATGGCATTGGCAATGCCAGGTGGCACTGGATGGCATTAGCAGGTGGCACTGGATGGTATTGGCAGGTGGCACTGGATGGCGTTGCCACTGGCAGGTGGCACTGGATGGCATTGACAGGTGGCACTGGATGGCATTAACAGATGGCACTAGTTGGCATGGCATTGGCAGGTGGCACTGGATGGCATTGGCAGGTGGCACTGGCTGGTTGGCATTAGCAGATGGCACTGGCAGGTTTCACAGCACATAATGTAGCGGATATGTGTGAAACTCTATACAGTTTCACAACTGCTGCAGAGAGAAAGAGGAGCTCAGATTCATTGCGATGTTGAAGGTGGGCGGGACCCGGGTTGGGCGGGGCTCAGCTGTCCACCAGCCAATGGGATGAGATCATTGGCTGGGATAACTGCTGAGTCCCACCCACCCCGGGTCCCGCCCACCTTCAACATCGCAACGAATCTGAGCTCCTCTTTCTCTCTGCAGCAGTTGTGAAACTGTATGAAGAGAGTTTCACACATTCAGCTACATTATGTGCTGTGAAACTGTGAGAGCAGAGAGAGAGAGGAGCTCAGGTTCATCGTGATGTTGGAGGTGGGCGGGACCCGGGGTGGGCGGGACCCAGCAGCTATCCAGCCAATGATCTCATCCCATTGGCTGGTGTTGGACAGCTGAGTCCCGCCCACCCCGGGTCCCGCCCACCCCGACATCAGTCGACAGCTCCATTCTCCTTCACACACACGGCACTGCTCTGCAGACAGTGTGGAGAAGGGAGGGGGAACCCCATGTTCTCCTTCCTTCTCCACACTCTGCTGATGCAGATCTGCTAAATATCGGCCACATTTGGATAATAATCGGCCGATGCCGATTTCTCCAAAATGACTGAATATCGGCCCGATATATCGGCCGTCCGATATATCGGTCGACCTCTACTCAGCACTGCTAAAAATGCTGGCCTACATACATTTCACCTTGGCCATTTATTGGTGGAATTGAGCATCTTGATGAAGAAGCTACACCCGTACACCCACTACAATAAACCTCAGACAAATCTATTTAGGATTTCAAGAGTACCTTAAGACTGTTTTACAAATGTTATTAAAAAAAATAATTATATATATATATATATATATATATATATATATATATATATATATATATATATATATATATATATATATATATATATAAAATTTATATTTATTATGCATTAGTGACAGTGTTCATTCTTCACCTGTTTAGTTATGCTGTCAGCTTGCAAAAATGTTCTTTTTTTACAGATGACTTATGAGCAAAAAAGAACAGAGCTATAAATAGAACTGGCAACATCCAGTAACTATTTCTGGAACCCATTTGTACTAACACTCCAGTTACACATCACATGATATCTTTCTTCGCATTGTCGTGTAAAATGCTAAAATCAAATGTCCACAAAAGTACATACAATTGTAGTGTGTGACTTTCACTTAACTCCATTCAACTGTCAATCAACCTTTATGCTTAAAAGGGAATTTCAGAGAAAGCTTCATGCCTAGTAAACGACATTGGTAAATAGACTACTGCAGAAACAAGAAGAATTACCCATTACTTACCATGCCAACGATGGAGCTTTATCATGGAAGCTAAATTTAACAGAAACAAGGTCTATGACATACCCAAACAAAAAAACATGCTTTTGTTGGTTGACAGTAGAGCTGCACGATTCTGGCCAAAATGAGAATCACAATTTGTTTGCTTAGAATGAAGATCACGATTCTCTCACGATTTTCACGGCGTAAAATCTTTTACATTTATAAAAAAAAAAAAAAATGGCTAACTTTACTGGGCTAGTTTTTTTTTAATTCATTAAAGTTTTTTTTTTCCAAAAAAATTGCATTTAAAAAGACTGCTGCGCAAATACAGTGCAACATAAAATATTGCAACAACCGCCATTTTATTCTCTAGGGTCTCTACTAAAAAATTATATAATGTTTGGGGGTTCTAAGTAATTTTCTAGCAAAAAATAAATAATGATTTTAACTTGAAAAGAGCTGTCAAAAAAAGGTTTGGTGTTTAAGTGGTTAAACGCTCCTAATTTACATACAGAAGTCAATGTGATACAAGTTTAGACTTAACTTTCCACTGATAAAGAATGTTTTCAAAACTTGGCAGGCTGCCCAGACTTTGACTTTTGGCTGAGAGCAGAGAGGAAATTCTTTGCATACCAAAGTGCAGAGAGAAAATTATTTTCATGTCAAAGATCGTGAAACCCTGCGTCAAGAATTGCAACGGGAAAATGATCGCGATAACGATTCTTGACGATTAATTGTGCAGCTCTAGTTTGACAGGTAATATTGCCCTTAGAAACGATAACATTAGTCGTCTCGATTTTCTGTTTCAATTGTTTTTAAGTTTCTTTCCAAAATATAAAATAAATACAAAATATAGCAACAACAGTAATTTGCTAATGTAATATACACAGCAGCATAGGTACAAATAAGACAAGGAACCAAGTCAGACTGCTCATTATTTCGATTAAAAGTCCAGGTAGTTATTGTGGGCCAACTCACTCAGTTCCATGATGTGGAAAACCCTGATTGGAAGGGAAACAGGGCCTTTCCAAGTAGGAAACATAAAAGCCCTTAAAACCTAGGGCATAGTCATTTCAAATGGGTGTTCAGTTTTGTGTGACATAAGTCATGTTAGTATATTTAATAGTATTTCTCCATCCACTTTCAAAGTCCTGAGACACATTAATGGTGGGATGATCTGCGTATGTCAAGATAGCCTTTGTTTCAGTTATTGTTCTATTTATTTTTGAAAGCATAGAGTTTGAAATACAATGTAAATACTTTTTTTATGACCATGTTAAAAGATCATAATGGCATTTCACAAAAAGACAGGAAAAAATTAAAAAATAAAAATTATGACCATGGCACCTGCTGTCCAAGTATGCATGGAAAGCTAAGAAAAGCCAATTTCACAAGGTCACATCATTTTTTTTTTTTAAACACTCCCTCTGGAAAGAAAATATATACAATACAAAATATCAGAGTTATCACAGTTATTGTACATAAAAACTCAGTTCTCCTTAAATATTAGAGAGAATTATTAACCTTTTGAGAAATTCATTACGAACCTCCATCCATCTCTTGGAAGGTAGCTAAAAGCGCCATCCACAACTGCTGCAAAGAACTGTCCACCCGTAATGAAGAGTGTGTTAATTGTTACTAGTCTTCCTCTCAAGTGTGAGGGGAGCGGCTTCCGCTATATACACTGGGACAGTCATAGATGCATACCTTGAACAAAAGGAAAAAGCAAATATGCTTAAAAGAAGAAGCAAGGTTCAGCTCAACTAAAGTATAGTCGTAAAGCGTTTCTAAAGTAAACATTTTTAATTACCGTAAAATAATAAAATGTTATACTTACCTGCTCTTTGGAATGGTATTGCACACAGGAGCCCTGAACCTATCTTTCGGGATCCCCCGACGGTACTATCCACTCCTCCAAGTGCTTGTTATGGGGGCAGATGTGCAGGCTCAATCCAAGCCGGGCTGTGTGCATCAATTAACACACAACGTGTGGCTCAACCACCCCAGCGCACTCCTCACAGATTTATTTGATGGACAGCAGAAGGCAATGGCTCCCGTCGGCTCATCAAGGTCCCTGTGAGGGTGATAGATAATAGCACTTCTGGATCAAGATAAAGCTCAGGTAAGTATTTGGGTGGCTGGGGGGAGCTGAACATGAACTTTTTTATTATTTTTAAATTCAGATAGAGAACTAGGAAAAAAAAATTATATATATATATAATATAATATATATAAAAATCTTCAGCCACTTTAACTTTAGTATGCAAATCACATTCTCAGTAAATAAAAATAAGGTCTCCGTACAAGTTTAAGCACCAGTGATCAACTGAATTTTTTGACTAAGTGAACTTGAAGTGTATGTAAACCCAAAATCATTTTTTTATGTTTGGCATTGTGCCACATTGTATAATAATTTTTGTAAATATGCTGCACGGTGGTGTACCTGGATATCCTGCCAGTAACAGCACTTCTTGTGCAGGCCTGATAACACTAAGCCACTACCTCGATTAGTAGGAGCGCTGTCAGTCTGTCAAAAGTGCTCCTTCCATTCAGGCGCACTTGGTAGCAGTATTGTCAGCCTGTTCCTGTTCCTGTTGGCATCCTTTATCCTGCAACAGGAGGTGCAATTACTAGCAAGAAGTTTGCAACAGATAACTAAAACTTTGCTACAAGTTCATAAAAACGTGACAGTTGTAAAATGTACTGCCCATTACAACTTTAAACAAAAGTTTGGGTACCATATGTCACATTATCAAAGTAACTATGTAACACACTCAAACACACTCCTTGGTAGCCAACCATGCCCTTCTATCTATATCCTAAAGATTATTCTTCTCTGACTGTTCTTATACAGAACCATTATAAAGTAAGTACTAAATCCTCATAAATTTACATTTAAGTAGTAATAAATAGTTAAATTATCAATCACGGATTTCAAAACGGCTGTAATAGTATAGTTGAAATAATTTTTTTTGCACTTGAAAAAGACTGCATACCTCAGTTCCAACCCAGGTAGTTGCTGTTAGGCTGTAGTCTGGCTCTTCAATCAGCCATAAGAGGTGTTGATAAATAAGCTTCCTGTTGGTCACAAAAATGGTTCCTTTCAGTGTCTCCAATCAATCTACTGCTGTTCTTTCTGAGCCAGAGTGAAAGAACACATCTCCAGGCAACCTTTAGTTGTGAATGTTCCAGCAAAGCAGCTGGCCACTGGATGGTGTAGAGTAGACTTTAGCTATGCAGTCTACCCATCAGTTGCTTGAATACAATCTGCCAGACCTTCTTCTGGATTAGAGATCTAGCAACTGATCAGCACTGCTAAAATCTACACATCCAGGACCAGCAGGAAGGAAAATGCTCACGTAAAGCAGAATGAATTGGACACACAAGCATAAAAGAAATGAATACTGATGGGCAGGGCCGGATTTACATCTCAGGAGTCTATAAGCTATAAAAAAAAAAAAAAAAAACACAACACAGCACTAATGGTTTTTGATGCGTTTTGCTGCATTCCAGTACAGCGCAGGAAAAATGCAGCATGTTCTTTTTTTTTCCTGGAACTGGAACGCCCTGCAAATGACCACACTGGTGTAAACTATGCCATTGGAAAACATATAACCTACTTTTCATGCGTTTTTTTGTTTATGCAAAAATGCACTGGGGCTGCATGAGGTGTAACGGACATCACTATTTTGAATCGGCAGCACTGGACAAGAGGAGTGCCTTATTTCTCCTTGGCAAGTACCTATACTGAAGGCTTGGAGTCGATTCCTTTGAAGTCACTGACTTGTTTTAGCAAAGAAGGACATTTTTCCCTCCAAGTTAGGGTTGCCAACCCAAAGCATCTGTGTGTGAGCTTATTTTTTACCTATATTTTAGTATTTGTAAAAAATTTGAAAAAAAAAAAAAGCATATATTCATATTTAATTCATGTATATATATATTTTACCTTGTTTTTGAGTAAAAAAAAAATTATAAAAAAAGGCAAAAAAATTGACTCAAAGATTTATAATTAACAAAATTGGCAAGTACAAAAAAAAAGCAAACTAGCACAGGAAAAAACTATATAGGCCTAAGGATTTCTCTTCGCTCAAGTCCTTACGCAAACTTGGCAAACAAGTTCGCCAATTAAAAAAAAACAAATACAAAAACCCTATGAAAACGTTATAATACAAGTATTAGTGCTATTACGTGACAAAAAGTCTAACTGACAATACCACTAAAGATGCCAACACATCATTCAATGTTATTTGTAACAGAACCATCCTAGGGGGCAGTTCCTAAAATATACTGGCGCCCAGGAAAGTAGAATAAAAATACTTGGCAAAGGTCATAGCATTTATTTTTAACTAACGATCAAGCAATGTCATAACACTAAGGGGGTGCAGCTGTTTTTCTCCTTCACAAAATTGTTTTCTGTAAATGCTATTAATTAGGTGCAAGCGCTTGCAGGGCTGGGGTCAGTTTGTCAAAATCAGTTAGCAAATCTGAGCAGGAGTCTTAAAAGGATAAGCTTTAATTTAATTACAAAATAAATGCACATATTTTTGAAGGTAAAAAGAGAAAGGTATATATTTTTTATTTATTTTTTAAAACACAGGAGCCTACAACCCATGACCAGAATATTGTTGGTGTAATGTCAGGCTCTTGCACAAAGAGGAAAGATTTACTAAAATTGGTGCACAGTAGTCAATCAGCATCTAACCTTAGCTTGTTCAATTAAACTTTGGCAATAAAAACCTGGAAGCTGATTGGTTTCTACACAGAAGGGAGCCTGATTTTGCACTCTCCAACCATAGTACACAACCTTACACTGCCTACAGCTCTGTTACCAGTACCTATGTACTGACTGTCATTTTCAGAGCTGTAGGCAATGTGAATAGTGTGCTGATCAGCAAACCACAATTTGTTCAAATTACTATCTGCTGCGGCCGCAAATGGGACTTTTAACCTCTCCATTCACAGATTCCTGTAAATGAATGACGTGGAGTGCAAGCACAACCCCCAACAGCTGCCCCATTTTTCAAATTTGACAGCAAGTGTGGGGAGTGGGGCCCTTGCCCACCATCACACTGAAGGGAAGCAGAACAAGAAGAAGTTACACCCTAAATACTATAGCAGCAAATAAATGTTTATTTATATATATATATATATATATAACACACACATATACACATACACAGTTTATACTCGAGTATAAGCCGAGGTACATAATTTTACCACAAAAAAAACTGGGAAAACGTATTGACTCGAGTATAAGCCAAGGGTGAAAATGCAGCAGCTACTGTAAGCGGAAAAGAGGGTCAACGATGCCCATTTGCCACGCCTCACTGTGCCTATTGCAACCTCACTGTACCGATTGTCACTGTGCCCATCCTCACTGTGCCAATTGTCACTGTGCCCATCCTCACTATGCCAATTGTCAGTGTACCTGAAATTGACAGGCTGCGGGGGGTCCATTCGTTGTTTAAAACTTGCGGTCTCCTCCTGGTCCCTTCCGTGATAGGCGTTTCCTCAGCGGACACAGTTTCGCCTATCTCGGACGTTCTCTCATCCTTGGACTCAGTTTCCCAGCAGGACACTGTGTTCAGCCAATCACAGACGTCCTTTTGTCCGAGGATGAAAAGGCGTCTGTGATTGGCGAAACACTGAACCATAGTGTCTGCTGGGATGGGTGAGAATGAGAGAACGATCATGAAACGGCGTTTCTTTGCAGACACAGTTCCGCCTATCACAGAAGGGACCAGGAGGAGACCGCAAGTTTTAAACGATGGACGCCCGCAGCCTCTCAATAATTATTAGGTACACTGACTCGAGTATAAGCCAAGGGGGGGCATTTTCAGCCCAAAAAAAGGCTACAAAATGTCATATATTAGGGCTGTGGAAATTAAAGATGAATTCCTCGATTAATCTGTTAATTTTTTTGATCGATCAAAATTCTTTTGATCGTACTAGTGGTGCAACGGATCGTAAATGATGCATTTTAAGTGTGGCACACCACAACAAAGAGCATGTGGATTGTGCTGTGGCACTTATATGTCAACACCAATTTTAAGATTTTAAGTGTGCATTGTGTTGGGCCTTTCTGAAGAAAGCACCGACAGTGCACTATACAGACTGCTAAATGTGTTACCGTGTCTTACTACAAAGAAACACTGTGATGCCAGCCTAAAATGATAGTTGCCAACTTATAATAAGCATGTAGCAAATCCAGTTAAAAAATAAATAAAGCCAGATCTATTTACAGTTAGGTCCATATAGATTTGGACACAGGCATCATTTTAGTTGTTTCAGGAATTTACCAAAACATTTAAACTATAGCCAGATAATGGATACAGGCTGAAAGTGCACACTCTCAGGTAGGTTTTAGAATTACAGATGTTAAGAATAGCCATCACCCTTTTTCAAAAGGAAAATAACCCATGGTCAAGGTGTATGGAATAAACCAGATGGAACCTGACTAAGTGCCGGTCCATCTCCATAGAAATCCTCAAGAAAAAAAAAAAAAACGACTGCACACCTAGAGGTTCAATTGCCTTTTATTGATCACTGCGATAGACGAAGGACACAAGCATACAGTCACGTAGACGTGTTTCACACATACATCTTGTGATTAATCCCTTTTTAAAGAGACTAAAGGAATTGGACAATTGAATCAAAAGCCGTTTCATGGCCAGGTGTGGGCTACTTCTTCATTATTTCCTCATCAATTAAGCAGAGTTCCAGCCAAAAGTGGAACTTCCGCTCATTTGTCTCCTCCCCCCTTCCAGTGTCCCATTTGGCACCTTTCGGGGGGAGGGGGGGGGGGGACAGGATACAAGACAGGTATCATGTTCCCACTTCCGGGAGCCACAGCCGCGGCTAATTGACATCAACGCTCAGCTCCCTCCTCCTCCCCCTGTTGCTGGGCCAGTAGGAGAGAGGAACGGAGCCTTGCGAATGCAAAGCAGGGTTCCTGGCGTGAAGCCGTAAGGCTACACTGTCAGGTTTCCTTACCCGCAATGGCGGTGGCAGCACCCGACAGCTGATGGAAACATCAGCTGCAGTGTCGACATTGCTGGACTCCAGGACAGACAAGTGTCCTATTATTAATTTAAATGTTTGCAGCGGTGGGTGGACCTCCGCCTTAAGTATGGTATTTGCATTTGAAATCTATTGCTGTGAACCTACATCATGCATTCAAAAGGAGCTGTCCATGCAAGTGAAACAGGCCATTGTAAGGCTTAAAAAAATGAAACAAATCCTTCCATTCTTAGAGATAGCAGTAACTTTAGGAGTGACCAAATCAACAGTTTTGTACATTCCGAGGGAAGAACGCACTGGTCAGCAACATAAAAAGGCCTGGACGTCCATAGAAGACAAGAGTGGTGGATGATCGCAAGATCATCTCTATGGTAAAGAAAAACCTATTCACAACATCCAGACACTCTCCAGAAGGGTGACGTATCATTATCAATGGAAAAAAATGGAAAAAAACAAGATGCGCTACATATAGTACAATGTAAACAAGTGTCCAAAAAATGATGAAATGAATCATCGATGAATAATAGTGAGATATAAATAAACAACAAATATTCAGGAAAAAGTCCTTAGTGGAAACGGAAAAGTCCTTTCACCAGTGATTATGAAAAGCAATGTCCATATTGGTAAGTGACAATCCAAAAAAGAAAAGACCTCCACCAAACGAGTATTGAATCTGCTTACCAGATTCCCGGTGGTCTCTTAATTAAAAGAAGACCCCAGGTAGCATGAAGGTATTAAACTCTGCAGAGTCGAAGCTTGAGGGACAATCAGGCAAACGATCTTGGTTACACTCCAGTGTTAGGGGATACGGTGACCATACCACATAGAAAACATAGGAGGCCACAATAGTGTAAATCCGTAAAGAATTAGTTTATTAAAAGTTGGTAACAAAAACACACTTACAATTTAGCAGTGTTTGACAGGCATATCAAGTGACGCTCCGGCCGGAAGCAGACCAAACAGCCCATCAAATGGTGTGGAAATATGCAGACAGCGGGGGGTGATACCGGTGTAAATGCACGTTCCGCCCGACCTGGTTTCGCGACAAATCGCTTCCTCTGGGGCACGGGCAACACACCGAATCACCCCCCTTAAATAGCAAAAGGACGCCAGTATGGGAGGAGCCAGCGTCACCTGCCGCGCCTGCGCATGACTGGATGGTCCAAGCCTCGTTCTGGGACAAACCAGTGCTAATGCGCATGCGCCGGCGGGACGTATGACAGCAAACGCTTTAGTAGGCGCCAGCGAGCTCCCACAATGTATAATTGCGGCGTGAGTATAAAAACAAGGGCTCCCGCAGCATGACAGCAAACTACTGCGGGAAAACTTGAACTAAAAAAGTCTAAATTAAGGCGCGGGGATCGCTTCCGCATCACGTGGTCATACACCACCACGTGATTCGTCAGCAGCGTGATGACGTGACTGGGCGGAGGAGCCCCGCGTCATAAATGCAAATTAAAAACAGGCAGTCTGTATGTGGAATGCCAGCCAAGCCTCGTTTTGGTGAAAACCAAGAGAGCCGATCAGCTGGTCATATCCTGACCAATCGAGCAGCTCCGTTGGCAAAGGCCGGGCGAACAATCCGGAGACAGACTACAGCAAGAGAGCAATAAAATAAAATATAATGTAATGGAACGACAAAAGTCGGCATGGCTGCACACTATAAAATATTGACAATGGCCCCTAAAAAATATGAATAAAAATAGATATAAAAGTAAAAACCTGGAAAAGGAGGTATGTAAAAAACTGTGTCCCAATGTGAGTGTTAAGCTAGGAAATGAATCTAATCGCAAAGTATAAATGACTAATACATTGTGCTTTCACTCAGTAAGGGCCCTAGTGATAAACACATACAGGTACACAAAACAACACAATGGGAAGAGCCAACACATCCAGGGTACAGACCCTAGTCACCTTGTTCAAGACATGATTGGAACATTATTCAAAGAAACCAAATAATCTACCTAATACATGATATGGTGATAACATCAGATTAAAAGGAAAAAGACACATGGTGACATAATGTACGCTGGGTGAATAGATCTAAGAGTTGTTTATAAAGGCGTTAATATCTGTATCGATATTCAGCCCAAATGGCGTGTAAGTTTTGACTCTATATATCCATGCCATTTCTTGCTTAGATATTTCACGAACAAGGTTGCTACCTCTCCAATGCGGGCGGTATTTGTCAATCCCGACAAACAACGTGTTGGAGGGATCCCTATTGTGTTTTAAATCATAATGTCTGGAAACGGAGTGTTTGTCAAATCCTGCCCTAATTTTAGCGATATGCTCGTTTAGCCTAACTGACAAGGCTCTTTTGGTGCGGCCAATGTACTGCAAGCCGCATGGACACTGGATAAGGTATATCACCCCCTTAGTTGAACAGGTTATGAACGGTTCAACCTCAAAAGTTTTGTTGGTTGCTGTGGATTGAAAGGAACAAATCTTTCTATTTTGGCAACTATTTAGAGAGCAAACTTGGCATCGTTTGCACCTAAAATATCCCGTGAGGTTCTCAAGAAATGTCCTTGTAGCTCTAGGGGGATCATGTACACTGGGAGCAATACGGCTCCCAATAGTAGAAGCTCCCCTAAACACCACATTAGGTCTAACCGGAAGCAATGGCGCTAGGATCTGGTCAGTTGTCAAAATGTGCCAATGCTTCTGGATAAGTTTCTTGACGCTGAAGTGTTGAGCGGAAAATGTGGTGATGAAGGGCAGAGAAAAACCCTCAGTTGGAGGCCTTTTAACCTTATCTGCCAATAATGTAGGCCTCTCAGTGTTTCTAGCTCTCTCCATTGCCTGTGAGAGGGTAGACCTGTCATACCCCTTCTCCTCAAACCTCTTAGAGAGGATTAAGGCCTGCTCTTCAAACATCAGAGTGTTAGAACAATTGCGTTTGAGGCGCATAAACTGGCCCAAAGGGACAGATTTGAGCCATGCTGGCAAATGGCAACTGTCCAAAGGTATGTATGAGTTGCGGTCAGTTGGTTTAAAGAAGGTAGATGTCACAAATCTATCATTTTCGATGGTGATCTGAAGATCCAGAAAATGGATAGACTGTTGGCTGGATTCATAATTAAATTTAATGCCCCTGGTGTTTTGATTCAAGTGGGTCATAAATTCAAGAAGATCAGATTCACTACCGTCCCATAGGAGGAGGACGTCATCGATATACCTCGACCAGAGTATTATCTCCGGTCGACGTTGGTGATCGATGACGTCCTCCTCCCACTTGGCCATGAAGAGATTGGCCAAGCTGGGGGCGTATTTAGCCCCCATAGCCACACCCCTATCCTGTCTGTAAAAGATGTTATCAAACAGGAAATAATTGTGGGTGGCCGCATATTTTAATAGAGTCATAATGAACTCTATCTGCATCTGTACAAGACCAGATTGTCTTGTCAGATACAATAGTACGGCCTCAAGTCCCAAGTGATGTGGGATTATGGTGTAGAGGGAGGTCACATCAGCTGTGACCATCCAAATACCTGGCTTAGGAGAGATACTGGCTAGTGTGTTAATCACCTGTTTCGTATCTCTGATATACGAGGGGATTTTCTGCACAAGTGGTTGCAGATAGAGTTCATTATGACTCTATTAAAATATGCGGCCACCCACAATTATTTCCTGTTTGATAACATCTTTTACAGACAGGATAGGGGTGTGGCTATGGGGGCTAAATACGCCCCCAGCTTGGCCAATCTCTTCATGGCCAAGTGGGAGGAGGACGTCATCGATCACCAACGTCGACCGGAGATAATACTCTGGTCGAGGTATATCGATGACGTCCTCCTCCTATGGGACGGTAGTGAATCTGATCTTCTTGAATTTATGACCCACTTGAATCAAAACACCAGGGGCATTAAATTTAATTATGAATCCAGCCAACAGTCTATCCATTTTCTGGATCTTCAGATCACCATCGAAAATGATAGATTTGTGACATCTACCTTCTTTAAACCAACTGACCGCAACTCATACATACCTTTGGACAGTTGCCATTTGCCAGCATGGCTCAAATCTGTCCCTTTGGGCCAGTTTATGCGCCTCAAACGCAATTGTTCTAACACTCTGATGTTTGAAGAGCAGGCCTTAATCCTCTCTAAGAGGTTTGAGGAGAAGGGGTATGACAGGTCTACCCTCTCACAGGCAATGGAGAGAGCTAGAAACACTGAGAGGCCTACATTATTGGCAGATAAGGTTAAAAGGCCTCCAACTGAGGGTTTTTCTCTGCCCTTCATCACCACATTTTCCGCTCAACACTTCAGCGTCAAGAAACTTATCCAGAAGCATTGGCACATTTTGACAACTGACCAGATCCTAGCGCCATTGCTTCCGGTTAGACCTAATGTGGTGTTTAGGGGAGCTTCTACTATTGGGAGCCGTATTGCTCCCAGTGTACATGATCCCCCTAGAGCTACAAGGACATTTCTTGAGAACCTCACGGGATATTTTAGGTGCAAACGATGCCAAGTTTGCTCTCTAAATAGTTGCCAAAATAGAAAGATTTGTTCCTTTCAATCCACAGCAACCAACAAAACTTTTGAGGTTGAACCGTTCATAACCTGTTCAACTAAGGGGGTGATATACCTTATCCAGTGTCCATGCGGCTTGCAGTACATTGGCCGCACCAAAAGAGCCTTGTCAGTTAGGCTAAACGAGCATATCGCTAAAATTAGGGCAGGATTTGACAAACACTCCGTTTCCAGACATTATGATTTAAAACACAATAGGGATCCCTCCAACACGTTGTTTGTCGGGATTGACAAATACCGCCCGCATTGGAGAGGTAGCAACCTTGTTCGTGAAATATCTAAGCAAGAAATGGCATGGATATATAGAGTCAAAACTTACACGCCATTTGGGCTGAATATCGATACAGATATTAACGCCTTTATAAACAACTCTTAGATCTATTCACCCAGCGTACATTATGTCACCATGTGTCTTTTTCCTTTTAATCTGATGTTATCACCATATCATGTATTAGGTAGATTATTTGGTTTCTTTGAATAATGTTCCAATCATGTCTTGAACAAGGTGACTAGGGTCTGTACCCTGGATGTGTTGGCTCTTCCCATTGTGTTGTTTTGTGTACCTGTATGTGTTTATCACTAGGGCCCTTACTGAGTGAAAGCACAATGTATTAGTCATTTATACTTTGTGATTAGATTCATTTCCTAGCTTAACACTCACATTGGGACACAGTTTTTTACATACCTCCTTTTCCAGGTTTTTACTTTTATATCTATTTTTATTCATATTTTTTAGGGGCCATTGTCAATATTTTATAGTGTGCAGCCATGCCGACTTTTGTCGTTCCATTACATTATATTTTATTTTATTTTATTCCTTTAACAATTATACTTATGCCGGCTGCAGCAGATGAGAACGGTGATTAGGTTGTGCTATAACCACCGGTTCTCTTGCTGTAGTCTGTCTCCGGATTGTTCGCCCGGCCTTTGCCAACGGAGCTGCTCGATTGGTCAGGATATGACCAGCTGATCGGCTCTCTTGGTTTTCACCAAAACGAGGCTTGGCTGGCATTCCACATACAGACTGCCTGTTTTTAATTTGCATTTATGACGCGGGGCTCCTCCGCCCAGTCACGTCATCACGCTGCTGACGAATCACGTGGTGGTGTATGACCACGTGATGCGGAAGCGATCCCCGCGCCTTAATTTAGACTTTTTTAGTTCAAGTTTTCCCGCAGTAGTTTGCTGTCATGCTGCGGGAGCCCTTGTTTTTATACTCACGCCGCAATTATACATTGTGGGAGCTCGCTGGCGCCTACTAAAGCGTTTGCTGTCATACGTCCCGCCGGCGCATGCGCATTAGCACTGGTTTGTCCCAGAACGAGGCTTGGACCATCCAGTCATGCGCAGGCGCGGCAGGTGACGCTGGCTCCTCCCATACTGGCGTCCTTTTGCTATTTAAGGGGGGTGATTCGGTGTGTTGCCCGTGCCCCAGAGGAAGCGATTTGTCGCGAAACCAGGTCGGGCGGAACGTGCATTTACACCGGTATCACCCCCCGCTGTCTGCATATTTCCACACCATTTGATGGGCTGTTTGGTCTGCTTCCGGCCGGAGCGTCACTTGATATGCCTGTCAAACACTGCTAAATTGTAAGTGTGTTTTTGTTACCAACTTTTAATAAACTAATTCTTTACGGATTTACACTATTGTGGCCTCCTATGTTTTCTATGTGGTATGGTCACCGTATCCCCTAACACTGGAGTGTAACCAAGATCGTTTGCCTGATTGTCCCTCAAGCTTCGACTCTGCAGAGTTTAATACCTTCATGCTACCTGGGGTCTTCTTTTAATTAAGAGACCACCGGGAATCTGGTAAGCAGATTCAATACTCGTTTGGTGGAGGTCTTTTCTTTTTTGGATTGTCACTTACCAATATGGACATTGCTTTTCATAATCACTGGTGAAAGGACTTTTCCATTTCCACTAAGGACTTTTTCCTGAATATTTGTTGTTTATTTATATCTCACTATTATTCATCGATGATTCATTTCATCATTTTTTGGACACTTGTTTACATTGTACTATATGTAGCGCATCTTGTTTTTTTCCATATGTTTTCACTGTTTGTATATATTCAGTAAGGTGCAGCTTCACTTTATCACATTTGATTGTCACTCAGTAGTAGTCATTTTTTATCACGCTATTTATTAGCGCGGTTGCTTCTCCATTTTTTTCGTATCATTATCAATGTCTACAATCAATAGAAGACTTCAAGAGAGCAAAATAGAGGATTCGCCACAAAGTGCAAACCATTCATAAGCCTGAAGAATAGAAAAGAAAGATTATACTTTGCCAAAAAAACATCTAAAAAAAGCCAGACCAGTTCTGGAAAAGCATTCTTTAAAGGGATGAAAATAAGATTAATCTGTACCAGAATGATAGCAAGAAGCCGCATGAATTCTGCAGTGTTTAGAGATATACTGTCAGCCCAGATGCAGCAAAGTTGATTGGACAGCGCTTCACAGTACAGATGGACAATGATCCAAAACACACTGCAAAAGCAACCCAGGAGCTTGCGAAGGAAAAAAGTGGAATATTCTGTATTTCACCTGATCTCAACCCAATTGAGCATGCATTTCACTTGCTTAAAGTGGTTGTAACCCCACTTTTACAACCTGCACCTACAGGTAAACCTAGATTAAGGCTTACCTGTAGGTGCAAAAAGATATCTCCTTAACCTACATGGTTAAGGAGATATTTGCAGAAAACACTGCACCGATGTCTACGTGCACTGAGCGTCCTGGCATAATGAATGGGATTATGACGGTCCCACACGCATGCGTGGTAATGACGTCATCGCCGCTCCGGCCAATCACAGTGCCGGAGCTGCGATACCAGGAAAAAGCTCCAAGGGGACATGGTGGTGGGGAACGAGGAGCACTTCGGGGGCATCAATTTCAGGTAAGTGCCTCATAATGAGCTAGTATGCTATGCATACTAGCTCATTATGCCTTTCACTTTCTCTTGCAGGTAGTTTTTTTTCTGGATTATTTTAAGAGGGTTTACTTCCTCTTTAAGGCAAAACTAAAGGCAGAAAGACTCACAAAGAAAGAACTACTGAAGACAGCTGCAGTTGGGCTGGATTCATACCTATGCAGTTTCAGTGCTTTTTGCATTTTTCAGATTTGCACTACAGTCCATGTACCATGGTTTTCATATGGAATGTGTTCTGTGGTGCAAATCTGTAAAATGCAAAAAGCACTTAAAATGCATAGGTGTGAATTCAGCCCTAGAGCCTGACAAAGCATCCAAAAACGGGGGGGACTCAGTCTCTGGTAATATCCATGGGTTCCAGACTTCAGTCATTGCCAGTAAAGGATTCTCTACAAAATATTAAAAAAAAATGTTTTTATTTATGATTATATAAATTTGTCCAATTACATTTGAGCCCCTGAAAATGGGGGGATGGTGTATATAAATGGTTGCAGTTCCTTAAATTTGTATTGGATATTTATGTTCAACCACTTAAATTAAAGCTGAAAAGTCTTCAAAATTCATTTGGATTTTTTCCTTTTAAATTTTATTCTAGTGGCATACAGAGCCAAAAGTATGAAAATTGTGCCCGTGTCCAAATATATATGGACCCAATTGTACTTGTTCTAGGTCAGTGACACAATGCAATTTTTCAGCTTGACAGTCAGGAAAATGTGCACTTTCAAAAAGGACAGCAATGTTAGCCTATATATTTGTATCAGCATGGGTTTTCTTAAGAGCTTTGATAGCTATACCTCTAGAGCATAAGTGTCAAACACAAGGCCCGCGGGCCGAATCCGGCCCTCCAGGCAATTTCATGTGGCCCTCGCACCTCTCCTGCAGCTGCAGGGGAGCTCCAGCACTCCTCCAGACTTTTACTTTCTGCTTTAAAAATGCATCCAGCTTCTTCCCAGCAGCAGCATAAGGAAAGGGGGATGCACAGTGATGTAAGGGAGAGTAGGGGACTTAACTTCTGATGGTGGGGGTGGCTCTTGACATCTAATATAAGGGGAGGGGATGCGCTGGACATCCAATCTTACAGATACAACTGCCCCTTTTGAGGGCAATCATAATGCTGATGCGGCCCACACTAAAATTGAGTTTTTACACCCCTGCTCTAGAGGGTATGGACCTACATTTAAACGGTAATGCCGCATACACACGATCGGTCAAACCGATGAGAACGGTCTGATGGACCGTTTTCATCAGACCAAAGCGATCGTGTGTAGGCCCCATCGGTTATTTATCCATAGGTTAAAAAAAAGCAATCTTGTTTTAAATTTAACTGATGGATATCGAACCAATAGAAAAAAACGATCGTTTGTAGGCACGTTTAAAATCCACGCATGCTCAGAATCAAGTCGACGCATGCTTGGAAGCATTGAACTTCGTTTTTTTCAGCACGTCGTCGTGTTTTACGTCACAGCGTTCTGACACGATCGTTTTTTTTAAACAATGGTGTGTAGGCACGACTGACCATCAGTCAGCTTCATCAGTTAACCAATGAAAACGGTCTATCAGATGGACCGATCGTGTGTACAGGCTTTACCGAATCTCCATCACCTCCATAATTTTATCATCTGGTAAACCTTCAGTTTAAATTTCTTGCAATATTGAGATGAGCATTTGAATTTAGAAGCGGTATTAAAGCTTTCTGTTTTTTTTTTTGGGGGGGGGGGGTTAATAACAAACATGTTATACTTACCTGCTTTGTACAGTGGTTTTGCATTGGATCAGCTCTGATCATCTTCTTTGAGTCCCCCTGAAAGCTTTGACAAAAAAAAACCCTGGAAGCAGTGTTTGCCAACCTACCAGATTGAAATTTACTGGCACGACACCGAAATTTACTGGCGCAGCCACATTTTTACTGCCATTTCACAAAAAGTTACTCAATTAAATTTTTAGGTACAAATTTCAGTATTTAGGCTACAAACAAGTACGCTAGGCAAAAACAATGGGATTTAAGGTAAAAAAACTTGTTATTTTTGATATAATAAGGGCAAATTAATAATCTCCCCCTGCCTCCATCCCCTCTGCGGTGGCACCACAACCCCTGTCTCCATCCCCCACCCTCTGCGGTGCCCCATCCCCCTCTGCTGTGCCACCAACACCCCCTGCCCTCCAATCTCCCCCTGCCTCCATCCCCCTCTGCGGTGCCACCGCAGCCGCAATCACCCCCTGCCTCCAATCTCATGCGCAGTTCCAAGCCGAACCGATCTTGGCTATTTTTACTGGCACATTCCCGCAAACCACAAACATTTACGAACGGGGGAAAAAGTGTCCGTTTTTATGAACGGTCTGTAAAAATACGACACGGTTGGCAACACTTGCCTGTAAGATGATTTGTTTCTATGCAGAGCTGCACCAGATTTTGCACTCTCCAGTTTTAGTAAAATCAACCCTATGTTACTCCACACCATAGCCTCCATTTTAAATGACATTCATAAATTGCAGGTAGTGGTGTGGAGCTTTTGGTGTCCCATACAGTTTTACTATTTATTTATTTTTATTCTGTAAAAAGAGATCTGTAATTTGAGGTGAGGTCCAACAGGTCTGGAAATCAGGCTGTCCTCCCAACTTGTTTTTATTAATTAAATTTGAACAGTGTGCCAATTGCTTTGGAGTCCGTTTTACAAATCCTGTACCTAATAGAGAATCGGTTATTATAGTAATTAAATTCATTGTTGAGACGGCCCACTGTAAGAAAGATTGTGCCGGACATAATCATTAGGTGGTGCCCACAGAAGAAGAATGTCATATAGGCTTCTTTTCCCAACTACACACTATAGTGCAATAATACAAAAAAAATATGAAAAAAAAAAATACAATACAATACAATAATGTCGCGTACACAAACTTGGAAATTCCGACAAGAAAAGTCCGATGTGAGCTTTTGGTCAGAAATTCCGGCCGTGTGTATGCTCCATCGGACTTTTGCTGGCGGAATTTTCCGAAATTCTCGGCTCGTCGTACGTCTTGTATGTTACAAGTTCTTGACAGTCGGAATTTCCTACAAGATTTGTGTGACCGTGTGTATGCAACACAAGTTTGAGCCAACATTGCGTTAGAAAAAATTCACGGTTTTCTTGTCGGAATTTCCGATCGTGTGTATGCGGCATAAAACCTTGGATTGTGAGCAGAAATTTTTCCAGAAACCTGCTTTTAATCCAAAGCACTTGTGTATTCAAAACGAATTTCCCCATTAGAAATGATGGAACTCAGATGATTTGTTCCACAACCATTTATTCATAAATCCTTCAGTTTATAATCCATATAAAAAGATTATAGCAATGTGATAGGTTGTGTAACATAAAATGCCCATCACAAATGGCAGCCTCCACAAGAGGTTTAAAAAGAGAATAGAGGTGCTCCAAGTGTAGCAATATGGTTACATTTAATGCAAGTATAACATTTATCAACTCACATGGTTGATGATTTAAAGTGGCACATCGAAGTATGCAGGCACCCAGGGTAAGCTGTCCACATAGACCATCCTCTGCCCCACTGTCAATCTGCAATCGTGACCGGGAGACTTTTTGACGCCCTGCCAGCGCAGCGCCTCACTGTGAAAGCAGTCAGGCTTTCACATTATGATTGCAGATGAGGCTTCTTTCAGGAGCTTTTTTTAACGCTAATACCCTTTTCACACTGGAGCCTTTTTCAGGCGCTTTAGTGTGAAAGCACTCAGGCATTCACATTGGGATTGCAGATGCAGCTTCTTTCAGGCACTTTTTCTAATGCTAAAGTGCCTGAAAAACGCCCCCAGTGTGAAAGGGGTCTTACTGTATTTCAATAACTGTGTGTGAAGCAATGATGTTACTAGCCGATGCACTGAAGTAGATCTTTTAAAACATAAACTTCACAAATGCACCCTATTTTATAGTAGAAGTGTAGAGAGCAAAGGGTTTACCTCAGTGCTGAAGACTTCACTGTATGCTTACTTTCTATAGCTACCGTAATCATTTTGGAATACTGGAAATTAGCTAGGTTTATAAAGATGACAAGTTCCTTTCTCCTTTATTACACTCTAATGCCCCGTACACACGACTCACTTTTTGTGATGAAAAAAAAATGTAATTTTTTATCATGAAAAAAATGACGACATTTTTCCAACTTCATCATTAAAAATTATGTTGCCTACACACCATCGTTTTTGAAAAATGATGACCACAAGCGACGGCACTCTAAAGGGAAGTTCTATTTGCCTTGAGGCTGCTTTTAGCTGGTTACTTGTTAGCAAAAGACGATTTGCGCTTTTTTGTCTGTTACAGCTTGATGAATGTGCTTATTCCATTATGAATGGTAGTTTTAACTCCCGTCTCATAACTTGCTTCTAGGCATGTGCGGGTTTAAAACTTCATTTTTGCCCACACACGATAATTTTTTATGACACAAAAAATGACATTTAAAAAAATGACATAAAAAATTGAAGCATGTTCGAATTTTTTTTTTGGTCTTTTTTCAGAAGACAAAAATGATGTTTTGCCCACACACGATCATTTTAAATGACTTTTTAAAAATGTCATTTATTTCATCACAAAAAGTGATCGTGTGTACAGGGATAAGAATTCTAAAAGGTTGAACAGAATGCTGAAATGTCAAACTGAAAAGAATTGACAAATCACGCCACAGTGAAAAGTTTATTTTCCAGCTTACCCAAATTAAATTAAATGGTTCATTGTGGTTAAAGTGATATTATGGGTTCAGTTTTTATTTTTTTTAACTAACAAACATGTTATAATTACCCTCCACTGTGCAGTTCGTTTTGCACAGGAGCGCCCCGATCGTCTTCTTCTGGGTCCACGGCGGCTCCTCCCCACAATAGATAAAACCCTCCCCCCCCTGGGAAGCTCTATCCCAAGGGGGTTACCTTGCGGGTGCCGTCCCGTGTCATACACTCGGCGTCCATAGCCGCAGAGTGTATGACTCGGCCCTGCCCCCGGCAGCCGCCTAATTGGATTTGATTGACCAATGACTGCGCTGCTATCATACTATCCAATGAAGAGCCAAGAGGGGAGAGAGACGCGGGATCGCGCTCACGGAAATTTGGGGCTCAGGTAAAGTAAAAACGGGGGGGCTGGGGGGGCCAGGCACAGCAGGGTGTTTTTTCACCTTAATGCATAGGATGCATCAAGGTAATAAAACACGAGGGTTTACAACCCCTTTAAGGGTTCAGTAAATTACTAGTGTTAAAAGTGGTAAATGGACAGAAAAAATATATTACCTTAAATTGCAATTAGTTTCTTATTTTTATCTTGTTACAAATATGCAAAATATCCTGACCTTTGACAAGCTGCTGGAAGTCCCCTTTGACTCCACAGCACACCTTACATGTCTTAGGGCTCTTTCACACGGGCGAACCGTATGTCTGCTTTTTCATCCATCCGGGTACGGATGAAACAGGGACATAAATTGGTCCCTATGAGATTGCGGGTGTCATCGGATGAACATCCGCTGACACCCGATCTCACCCGACTCCGCAATCCTCCGATTCTGCAGACCGAGGAAAACCCTATTTTCCATCAGTCTTGCAGATCGGATCGGGTGAAGACGGACAGACGGTCCGTGTTCATTCCGATCCCCCCCATAGGGAGAGCGGAAAAAGACATGGCGGTCCCTGCACAGTGTGCGGAGGACCGCCCTGTCATCCGACGGCTAGCGGGGATCCCCCGCATGAGCAAGCGGAAATTCACGGAGCGGATCGTCACTGATCCGCCCCGTGTGAAAGAGCCATTAGGACTGAAACCCCTTTCACAGTCTTAAATTCATAGGCCAAAGACTGGCTTTTATGGGTGATCGGGAGTTGGGCGTGTCATGACTGACCACACTAGAGAAAATTAAAAAAACATTTTTAAAATTGAAAGATCTGACAGTTTTTGACCTGTTCTGGTGCCCCTTTCAGTGCCAAGTCATCCTGTGCCCAGGGCAAGATGCCAAAAACAAGCACTTTCTCCGAGTCTGTTGTAACTCCTTCCCACCGCTGCCTCCTAGTCCTTCAAAAAGTTCTAAATGCTGGGAAGCAGAGGTGGGCAATCAGATCATGTGACTGCTGTGATTGGCAGTCAAATAATCAGTTCCTGATTGCAAGTATGCATCGGAGAGCTTTCCGGTACCCACTGGTTACAGTGCCAGTGGTGTCTTTTGGTTTTGTGTTACCCCTGAGCAAGACTAAAATCAAGCACCCATCCCACCCACCCCCCCATCTAAATTTGTCCCACCCCAGCTGCGGTATAACCGTTCTTGTCCCACCAGTAATTACCCCACACACACACACACAAAAAAATCCCCTCCTTACCTAAAAACCCCTCAAGTGGACCCCTCCCTATAACAAAATTCTGACACCACAGCACCTCTTGTTCACTCCTTAACTCTGCAGCCCTGCACCCCCTCCTTCACCACTCTGTGATGCCTCCATGATGGCATCACAGAGCTGGATGTTAGGGACCTTGTGCTCCTCCATCTTCCATTTGAGGATGCCCCACAGACGCTCAATAGGGTTTAGGTCTGGAAACTACTTGGCCAGTCCATCACCTTTATCCTCATCTTCTTTAGAAAGGCAGTGGTCGTCTTGGAGGTGTGTTTGTGGTAGTATAAAAGTTGGAATACTGCCCTGCTGCCCAGTCTCCGAAGGGAGGGGGATCATGCTCAGTTTCAGTATGTCACAGTACATGTTGGTATTAATGGTTCCCTCAAACTGTAGCTCCCCAGTGCTAAAAGCAAGGTCCATAAAGATATAGATGAGCGAGTTTGGGGACAGGGCCTACATATTGACGTACATTGTGGCCATCTTGAGACCTATTGTGTCTGAAATGTGGTTTTCAACTTGTACGGCTTACAGCGCCATCTTTGTGAGTTTATACCTTACCTTTTTATAATTACTAAACATTTTATAAAAAAAAGGGAGGAGCACTAGATTCTGCCTTCTTTTGAATATCCATCATATTTGGAAAGATGGTCAGAGTTTTTATCCCATGGGAATAAGCGATTTGGAGGAGGAAAGTGATAAAGTGATTACCAGCACCACGTCAGCCTTCTCCATTAGGCTGGGTTCACACTACTACACTACTTTCATCCTACTTTGCTCTGCTACATTGGTCCTACATTTATCCTACATTGTCCTACATCCATCCTACTTTCATGAACAGGATACTACTTTGGTCCGACTTCAATGATATTCAATGGGCCTGAAGTAGGATTAATGTAGGACCAAAAGTAGTACAGGGAGCATTTTCAAAGTCGGACCGACTTGTGTAGGACGCTACAAGACGCTCTCATAGGGAAACATTGAACACAGAGCAAAGTAGGATGAAAGTAGTGTAGTAGTGTGAACCCAGCCTTATCCCCTGAGGCTGGGTTCACACTACTACACTACTTTCATCCTACTTTGCTCTGCTACATTGGTCCTACATTTATCCTACATTGGTCCTACATCCATCCTACTTTCATGAACAGGATACTACTCTGGTCCGACTTCAATGATATTCAATGGGCCTGAAGTAGGATCAATGTAGGACCAAAAGTAGTACAGGGAGCATTTTCAAAGTCGGACCGACTTGTGTAGGACGCTACAAGACACTCTCATAGGGAAACATTGAACACAGAGCAAAGTAGGATGAAAGTAGTGTAGTAGTGTGAACCCAGCCTAAGGGGAACACTGCTGATTTGACTCAGATGTGAGGTGAGCAGCCTGTGATTCTGGTGGAAAGTACAAGCATTTTGGATTTTTGCACCGTTGAAGTATGATTTTTGAATTCACTTCAATCAGTCACAGATACTACTTATGAACTTTCAGCAATATATGTTTATTGATTACCACTTTTATTATTATTGATGTTTTTATTTTATAGCGAGGCACGGTCTATTGATTATTTGCACCTTTTAAGTGAAGTGGGAACACTTGTTAGCGATATCAGCTATTATATTAATTGATAATCACTTTATACGCTAGTTCACACTAGTTTGATTTCTGGTGCAACTTGAGTCGGACAGAATTGCATGACAAGGGAAGCACACTATTTTTCATAATGCCTGTTCACATCAATGCAACAAATGTGCAGGGAGATTTTGGAAAAGGTTTCTGTGCTACTTTGGTGCAAATCGGCTCCAGAGAATATGCCAACGACATCCAAAGTCACACTACACAATCGCACTAAACAACTCGCATCAAAAGCACATCAGTCGTGTGAACTGAACAGACTCCTTTTCTGCATCAATTTATATTGCCTGTTAAAGCGGAGTTCCACCCAAAAATGGAACTTCCGCTTAATCCACTCCTCGCCCCCTTACATGCCACATTTGGTATGTAATTTTTTTGGGGGGGGAGTGGGGGCTTCAGGAGGAGTGGGACTTCCTGTCCCACTTCCTCCTTCCACCGAGGGGCTGGTAAGGCGAATATCTTAATCGCCTTACTGCAGCCCCTCCCTGTAGGCGATCGCCTGTCCAATCGGACGGCCCAGCGCCGCTCGCGCATGCGCAGTGGGTGCCCGGCCACGAAGCCGAAAGCTGTCACGGCCGGGTGCCCACACTTGGAATGAAGATACTGGCCGAAGAGGGGGGGAGAGAAGCGGAGCCCCGGCCGGCGCGTCGCTGGAACCGTGGAGCAGGTAAGTGTCCGTTTATTAAAAGCCAGCAGCTACACTTTTTGTAGCTGCTGACTTTTAAAAAAACATAAAAAAAAAGGCTGGAACTCCCCTTTAAATCAGTCACAAAGTCACATAAGTCCCTTATTATGTGTTTGTTTTCTACTTTTTTGTTAAAAAAAATACTTGCTTTTATTAAACTCTTAAACAAGGACACTGCTTTGTTCCTCCAAGTCCTTTTCTAAATAACAACAACTCTTTTTTATCCACATCATTTGTCCCTTTAGAATACGGTCTACCGATTTTAGATTATGACAAACTATTCTGTGCAAAGCTTTCCTCCATTGTTAAAAATGTAAATCTAACTACCAAATCTAAGAGATTACGGTAGGTTTTCTCATAGTCCCAGCTCCCGTAAAGGAGATTTCCCATTTGTTATTTGTCTAAAATATAAATTATATATATATATATAATCTTCAATGACTCCAGACCTCATTGAGATGATTACGATGTCATCTAGAAAGCATTTATGACATTTTAACTCTGGTCGCATCTTTCCATGTTTTTCTTCCGGTTTCCACTTTGCCATAAATAAGTTTGCTACGCTGAGGGCATATTTAGCTCCCATGGAAACTCCTTTTGTTTGCAGATAATTATTTTTATATCAGAAGTTGCTGCTTTTCATAGCCAACTACAAGCTCTCTATTAAACAATTTTTTCTTGCTTTAGTCGACATTTTCCTTCCACCTAACTGCATTTAACCGCTTCCGGAACGTCCCATGTACATTTACTGCAACAGAGTGGTCCTTCAGCGTGAAATTACATAACTACAGGGTGGATACATTTTAATTAAAATAAAGCGATGATTTAAAAAAATTAAAATCTGATTTATTTTTTTAGATTTAATCAAAATTTATTTTAATCGATTATTACTCCAAAAGGCATGTTATCTAAAGATCATTTTTGATTTAAGATACAATAATAATTTAGTTTAAGCATGAAATGGAACTTAGTTATGTAGCATGAGGCTGTCTATTCTCCAATATTTTAATTTTTGGTAAACTCATTCAGGCCTGTAGAAGGAGCTGAGCTCTGAGAGCGTAGCCCATCTGCCCATCCCATTGAACTGTAACAGTGATCCCAGAAGTAGCCCAGCTGCCCGTGATGCCGTTTCCGTGCGTTCCACGTTGATTCCGGACGCCTTCCTGACTCTCCGGCCACATTAGATCCTTTTTTGGACACCTGGCGCCCCTTGATCCCACTACAACATCAGATTACAGATGAGTATATGTTTTTACTTCCTCTTGTAAGTATTTACAGCTACTTTGCCATTAAAATGTGTTAGTAATACTGCACTTAGGTGGCGCTTCCTTTGTTCTACCTTCTTCCCTGCATTCACTATATCTGTTATCCCACAGTACACAGTACACGGAAATGCAATAGTTTTAGTAAATAAACTGCTAAACACCTTTTCTCATTCGCAGTATATAACAGTCTTGTGACGTCAATGTCTAGTTAAAGCTTGTAGGAGTTTTCATTCTCCCCTGATTGTCCTATGAGGCTTCAGAACCCCTGGCCCTCTGTCTGGCCCTGTGCCGATCACAAGCACCCTCCCAAGAAAAAAAAAAACCTCTAGCAATACACACCAAACTGAGCATGTGCACTTTGCCCCCAATGCTCTGCTCTAGATAGACTGGGGACTGTGGAAGATCAAACAGCATTTTTATAACAATGCAGAGGATTAACCCTTAGGTTCCAAAGTGAGTGCAACAAGCATGCTTTTCTACATATACAGAATGATTTTACGTCTGTGGGTTTAGTAACACTTTAAGATCTATTTCTCTACACTGGAAAAGGTATTTTGGCTTCCATGGATGAAGTGATATAATTTGAACTGCGTCGTTTCTGATAATCTCTTATGTGAATTATACACATCGTGCCTTCCTTTTTCTAGGTAGCAATCACAATGCTAAGCAGAATATACTTAGGCCTCATGCACACAATACTTCTGTTTTGAGCATGCGTGCAAACTTATTCTCATGTTCACAAATCGGCAAATACGATTGCAAGCAAATGTTCACATGCACATGTATTTGCGCGCATAAGGCGTAAATTGACCAAAAATGCAGATTCTAATATTTATTTTTTACTAAGGAACACACAGCGCTTGCTGTTAGAGGCACCTGTCAGGCACATTACAATTAATGGGCTGTATTTTAGCTCAGTAAAAAACTAAGCTGCACTGAGCTTTTTCAAGCTGCGGTGAGGCCAAAAAAAAAAATGAGACTATTAGGTAGATTCAGTAAGAGTTAGGCCATTGCATTGCCATGAAATGAGATTTGCCATGGAATGAGATGGTCCGCCTCCATCTCATCCTATTGGCTCACTCATGTCACGTGACAAAACATCAGTCACAGCTAGGCTATCATAGGGAGAGGATCTCCTCTCCCTGTGATAGCCCGATAGCACTGTCAGCAGCGTGCCTCCCGCCAGTGCTAAGTACACCCCGCGCCCGCAGCTCTACTCCCCGTCCCCCGCACCCCGCGCCCGCAGCTCTACTCCCTGTCCCCCGTTAAGGCTCAGGGAACGGGGCGAGTCTACGCTATTAGGAGTCTACGCTATTAGACCACCAGCTCTGCCATCATTCTAGGGCGAGTCTACGCTATTAGCGTAGACCTAGCGTTGGCTACGTTACGCTACTAACGTAGCCAACGCTAGGTCTACGCTAATAGCGTAGACTCGCCCCGTTCCCTGAGCCTTAACGGGGGACGGGGAGTAGAAATGCGGGCGCGGGGTGTACTTAGCGCTGGCGGGAGGCACGCTGCTGACAGTGCTATCGGGCTATCACAGGGAGAGGAGATCCTCTCCCTATGATAGCCTAGCTGTGACTGATGTTTTGTCACGTGACATGAGTGAGCCAAAAGGATGAGATGGAGGCGGACCATCTCATTCCATGGCAAATCTCATTTCATGGCAATGCACCGGCTTATCAGTAGATAAGCCGACCTAACTCAGAATCTACGCCGATTTATGTTTAAGTGTATTCTCAATCAGAGATACACTTAAACATATCTAAGATACGACGGCTTGCGCCGTCCTATCTTAGGTTGCAATATTTCGGATGGCCGCTAGGTGGCGCTTCCATTGCGGTCGGCGTAGAATATGTAAATTACTAGATACGCCGATTCACGAACGTACGCCCGGCCGACGCAGTACTTTTAAGCCGTTTACGTTAGAGATAGGCCGCCTAAAGTTAGAGCTAGGCCTTAGTTGGAATAGTAAGTATGGCCGCCGTTCCCGCGTCGAAATTCGAAATTTTTACGTTGTTTGCGCAAGTCGTCCTTGAATCGTGATTTTCGTCGTTTACGTCCACGTCGAAATCAATAGGCCCGTGCGGCGTACTTAGCCGCAATGCACACTGGGGAATGTAGGCGCATGCGCAGTAAAAAAAAAAAAAAGGTCAAGCCCCATTAACATAAAACACGCCCCCTTACACAGATTTGAATTAGGCGCCCTTACGGCCGCCCGCTTTAGACTACGCCGCCGCAACTTAGCAGGCAAGTGCATTGTGAATCATGTACTTGCCTCGCTAACTTACGGTGGCGTAGCTTAAATGCCTTAAGCTACGCCGCCGCAAAGTTGTGGCAACGTACCTGAATCTAGGCATATTTATCCAGTACAAGGTCTGCAGTTTTAGGTTTACAGTCCTTGTTTATATCTTGGGAAATGACTGGTACTGCTTTTTCTGGTTTATGTCAGCCACAACACTGAAAATGGATAAAAATGGATCTAAAATATCATGTCTATAGTGGATATAGAAAATAATCACTCACTCTTTAAAACAAACAATTACATTGTGTTGCTTTGCAGCCTGACATTAAGACAGACACATTTTTTTGTTTTATCCAGCTGTATTTACTCAGTGCAACTTATAACATCCAAGTAAAAGATATAAAACACCAATATGTTCTATTTTTTTTTTAAATAAAACACAGAATAACCGAGTTGGAAAAAGGGATTACCCCCTCCCAAAAAATGGCTTGTAAACTCAAATTTGTTGTAGCTTATCACCTTCTCAATGGCACACAAAGCCATCTGACTTTCAACTATGACCAGCAGTGGTCATTTTGATTAGCTTAGTATGGAAAGAACTTTCCTGGAGAATTTCAGTCATTGGTACTGTAACTAAAGCAAACAAACTATGGGTGGAAGGCACTGTCCAAGTTGTGGATAGACAAGTTAGGAGCTGGATACAAAAATACTTCAAAGGCTTTATCAATGCCTGGAATAAAAAGTGGATGGTATTTGGTACAATACAGACCCTCTCTGGATCAGGGCATTACTCCAAACTGGATGAAAAAGCCAACAGGAAACTGGTTAGAGAGGCTACCAAGAGGCCTACAGCAACTCTGAAGCAGTTGCTGAGATTTATGACAAAAAGTGATCATTGTATGCATGTGACAACAATATCACAAATTCTCCTCTACAAATTAGTTGAGAGGTATATTAATATAGCGCGGTCTTACCCCGAAGGGTTCTGACGCGCATAGAGTTCCTGGGAAAAGAGGACCCAGGAACCAAAAGCAGCACAGAGCGGCAGAAAGGGTGGAAGAGAGGCTGCGTAGGAAAGGCTTGTGTGAAAAGCCAAGTCTTCAGTAATCCGTGGAAGACTGGGATAGTAGGGGCCTCCTGGAGCTCGACAGGGATGCTATTCCATAATACGGCACCCTGGTATAAGGCCCGACCACCACGCCGGATCTTCTTGGGCAAAAATGTGGCTTATATGGGAGGCTTGCACGAAAAAAGCCACTCCTCAAGAAACTCCACATGGAACATGTTCACATCAATGCATTATTGTGCCTCTACATTTTTGGAACAGGAACTTTAAAACACAATTTACTTAAAAAAATATATATGACGTGTTGGCGTTATATCTTTCACTTGGATGTTATAAGATGCCCAAAGTAAATACAGCTGCATAAAACAAAAACCATGTCTTCATTTCAGGCTGCAAAGCAACAAAAATGTGATCATTTTTAAAAAGAGGGTAATTTCTATACCCACTGTATGTACATTAGCCCTCCATTTGAGTTAAAGTTACAGTAAACCTAGTCATAACCTTTTATTACATTGTTGTGGATTCAAAATGGTCTTTGCAACATAGCAAGCAGCATTGCTATGGACCAAACAGTTCATTCAGAGGTCCCTGGTACTTGTAACAAGCTGCAGTTTAGAAAAAAAATACACATAACAATTCAGTAGGGAAGTAGGGAGAGCAAATATTCAAACAACTGGCTCCTTTATAAAAAAAGGGGAAAACTAAAACACACACACACACACACACACACACACACACACACACAATTTAGTAGTCTGAAGATAAAATCATAAGATACAAAATGAATAAAAGTGCATCCTTTGGGGCAAAAATGTTAAATCCTATTAATCCTCATTGAATTTATTTCTAGGTTACTCCTATTAATATAAGTGGTCTTGCTGTAACTTTTTAAAGAATCCCATACATTTATGTTTTTGAATTTTGTAACACATTCAATATGGCCAGTGAATATGCATTGCTGTGTCACACATTTCACAGAGCATGCTGAACTACAGATGCTGGGAAAAGAACTTCCAGGAGGCTGCGTCAGTACAGGAATAACCGATAGCAGACAGCAAGGAACCATGGAACATGTAGTCCTTAGAATGTGACAGTAAAGCTAATTAGTGGAGGTGAAGCTGCAAAGCATGAAGGGAATATTCAGGAACTTGTAAACAAGATGGACAGCAGACAGGCATCGCTCGTAAAAGGAAAGGAGATTTTTCAAGTAAGCTTACACCGATCAGCCATGACATTAGGATGACCCACCTAATATTGTGCAAGTTCCCCTTTTGCCAACACAGCTCTGACCTGTCCCAGCATGGATGCGCCTAGACCTCTGAATGTATGCTGTGGTACCTGACCCCAAGATGTCAATGAAAGATCACCAAGGCCATGTAAGTTATGAGGAGAGACCCATTTTTCAGCACATTCCACAGATACTCGAACTGAGATATGGAGAATTTGGTGGCCAAATCAACACCTCAAAACTTGTTGCGTTTCTCAAACCATTCTTGAACTATTTTTGCAGTGTGGCAGAGTGCATTATCTGGCTGAAAGAGGCCACTGTTATTGGCAACACGGCGGGGTATACTTGGTTAGCAACAATGTTTGGGTAGGTGGCAAGTTTGAAAATAACATCCATGTGAATGGCAGGACCAAGGTTTCACAGCAAAACATTGCCCAATGACTCACTCTGCCTCCGTAAGCTTGCCTTCCTCCCACACTGCATTCTGGTACCATCACTTCCCCAGGTAAGGGACACACATGCATCCAGACATCAACAATATGCGAAAGAAAATGTGACCCATCCGATCTGGCCCCCTTTTATTGCACTGCAGTACTGATCTGATGCGCATGTGCCCATTGTAGGCGCTTATGGCTGTGGCCACAGGTATGCAGGGGCACCCTGAATGGTCTCCGACTACAGAGCCTCATTCAAAACTGCAAAATCCATTTTATCTGCTTTTAACACATCAACTTCATAGATACATGTTTACTTGATGCCCAAAATAATATATATCCTACCGAATTTCAGATGCCACTGGGCACAATTCACTATCACATACAATATGACTCGTGACCACTTAACGCATGCGATAATACAAATATCAATTCACTATTGCACATATGCGGTATTTAGCATAAACACCAAAAACTTTTGTTAAAGTGGAGGTTCACACAAAAAGTGAACCTCCGCTTTTTGGATCCCTCTCCCCCTTCGGTGACACATTTGGCACATTTCAGGGGGGAGGGGGGGCAGATACCTGTCTGAGACAAGTATTTGCACCACTTCCGGGTCTGATCCCCACGGGGAATCCAGCCTGTGATGTCACCCCCCCCCCCCGCTGTCTTCTGGGAAACACTGTTCCCAGGAGAGAGCGGGGACCAGGGACGGCGCTCCTCGATTCTCCGTCGCGCATGCGCAGTACGGAATCAGGCAGTGAAGCCAGGTTCAGGCAATTAAAACCGCAAGTTATTTTAAAATGGGATTTAACTTTTTTTTTTTAGAAGCCAGTTTTGCTGCTCTATGCATGCTACAGATGCTACGAACCAAACAGGAGTGTGGTGTTCGGGCCATCCCTACTCCTGAGATGCTTGCAATAAAGCACTGCATGTTTTCATGCAGCATTCGAAAATATAACGCATGCATTCTTTGTGAATTTATTTATTTATTTATTTTCAATACGCTGTGCATTTTACCACATACTCTGGTAAAATATTGCTTAGTGAATTGTGCCCACCGTAACTAGATATTTAATTATTCACTTTACTTAATATCTTAATAGTACAGCTAAATGAGTATATTGGATTGTCAAAAATATTTATAATGCCATTACAATGCTGACGTTAAAGAGCGAACATGTATTCTAGAATATAGATCTCCTTCAAGATGTATTTAAGACAGAATACAAAATAATGTGTTTTAAAACGGGAAAATAGAGTAAAAAACTGCATGAATTCTTTTGAACCGATACATTTTTTTTTTTTTTTTTTAAGCAGTAAGCTATATTTGACAAACCAACTGCAAACGTGATCCCTCTCTAGTTTCATATCTTATGCAATCCTGCAATAAAAAGGAAGTATGGGGATAAGAAATATAAGAGATTGTGTAAACACTGAATTGCAGTGACATTTGGAGCATTACTGGCCAATGTATGCAATTCCACAAACCACTGTCCTACTTTTGTCACATGAGTGAGGATTTGATTTGAAGGTTAAAACAAAAATTAAAGTGCCATGGCCCTGCACTCTGCTGCTGCTGAAACCCAAAAAAAAAAAAAAGGGACCGTACAACCCTCTTCTTGCTCAAACCCCTCTGTCTTGCTCTCCCAATACCCAGATTTGTGTGTGGAGAAGGGCTTTATTGCCCGACTAGGACTATGCCAACCACATGTTTTGTAGAACATGACTTTGGGTACACTACAGGCTTCTCCTGTCAAAAGATTATGATTTCTTCTCTTCCTGTCAGGTTTAAACACACAACACTAGGCCCAGTAACTGCACATTATGCAAAGCCATATGCCAGCAGAATAGCAGCTTCAGCAGACTCTGTCCAAGCTACAACCCCTCAACACATTTCACCCCACCCTGGGCATAATCAAGATGGTGTATGGGACTCAGAACTTCCTGTCTCCAAAATGGCGCACAGGATTATTTTTTGGTCTTCAATATAGCATCCAATTCTGCCTCTAGTGTTCACATTAGATACTAGGCAAAACGGCGCCGTAATATGAGAGAATGTTTACCAACAGGAAGTGTGCAACGGCCATTTCTCTTCGAGGAAGTCAGTCAAGTGACAAATACACCAGAGGCGTGGCTACGTGACATTGAGTAAGGTGGAACCAGAAGAGAGCTACAATACAGTATTTCACAAAAGTGAGTACACCTCTTACATTTCTGTAAATATTTTATTATATCTTTTCAGGTGACAACACTAAAGAAATTACACTTTGCTACAATGTAAAGTAGTGAGTGTACAGCTTGCATAACAAAGTAAATTTGCTGCCATTAATGTGTAAACCGCTGGCAACAAACGTGAGTGAAAATGTCCAAATTGGGCCTCACTCTCTCATATTGGTCAATGGAATTTCAACATGGCACCTCATGGCAAAGAACTCTGAGGATCTGAAAACATTTTTTGTTGCTCTACATAAAGATGACCTAGGCTATAAGAAGATTGCCAAGACCCTGAAAATGAGCTGCAGCACGGTGGCAAAGACCATACAGTGGTTTAACAGGACAGGTTCCACTCAGACCAGGCATTGCCAAAGAAGTTGAGTGCAAGTGCTCAGCGTCATAGCCGGTTGTCTTTGGTAAATAGAAACATGAGTGCAGCCAGCATTGCTGCAGAGGTTGAAGGGGTGGGGGTCAGCCTGTCAGTGCTCAGACCATATACCACACACTGCATCAAATTGGTCTGCATAGCTGTCGTCCCAGAAAGAAGGCGCTTCTAAAGATGATGCACAAGAAAGCCCACAAAACAGCTTGCTGAAGGCAAGCAGACTAAAAACATGGATTACTGGAACCATGTCCTGTGGTCTGATGAGACCAAGATAAACTTATTTGGTTCAGATGGTGTCAAGTGTGTGTGTGGCAGAAACCAGGTGAGGAGTACAAAGACAAGTGTGTCTTGCCTATAGTCAAGCATGGTGGTGGGAGTGTCATGGTCTGGGGAAGCATAAGTGCTGCAGGCATTGGAGAGTTACAGTTCAGTGAGGTAACCATGAATGCCAACATGTACTGTAACATACTGAGGTAGATCAGGATTCCCTCCCTTCAGAGACTGGGCCGCAGGGCAGTATTACAAGATAACGACCCCAAACACACCTCCAAGAGGACACACTGCTTTGCTAAAGAAGCAGAGGGTAAAGGTGATGAGCATCCTCAAAGGAAGGTGGAGATGCGCAAGGTCTCCAACATCCACCAGCTCGGTGCGGTCATCATGGAGGAGCGGAAAAGGACTTCAGTGCAACCTGTCAAACTCTGGTGAACTCCATGCCCAAGAAGGAAAATAATGGTGGCCACACAAAATATTGACACTTTAGGCCCAATTTGGACATTACATGGGTGTGTACTCACTTTTGTTGCCAGCAGTTTACGCATTAACCACTGCCCAGCCTATAGCAGAACGACGGACGGGCAGTGGTTGTGTTATCCTGATGACGTCTTTCGGTATAAGCCGCTAGCGTGGGGGCGTGCAGGGATGGTGTGTGTCCCTCAGACATAGCCCATCCCCAATCACGGTAAACAGCCAAAGAGGAGAGAGCAGGGATCAGTGAGTGAGATCAGCATCTGTGTCTGTCCTGTATATTGTACATCCCTCTGTGTACAACACAACACTCCCCATAAATAGAACCTGTCACCAGTACTGTCACACAGCTCATCTGGATCTATCACACAGCCCATCTGTCACACAGGCCCGCCATCAGTACAGCCACACAGGCCCACCATTAGTACTATCACATAGGCCTGCCAATAAGTACAGCCATCATGTCTGAAAGAGTTTACACACCTGAGGAGGCATATGCCATGCTAACCATGTCGGATGAGGAGAGCAGTGGCAAGCTCCCATCATCCGATTCTGGTTCGGAATACGAGCCGGTAGAGGGTAGTGGAGCGGAGTCCGGTCAGTGGAGGAAACTGTCCCTCCTAAAAGAATAAGGAGATCAGGACCAAGATTAGAAGACCTACCCAACACCAGCAGCGCCAGGCCCCAGGAAGAGGAGCCCAGTACCAGTAAGTACTGGAATTACACACCCAACTCAAAGAATCCATGCCCAGTCCTACCTTCCCAATGCCCTGGCAAACCCTTTATGGTTGCCTGCAAGCTCAGGATCTGCTATAATCCCCCCACCCCAAAGAAGAATGAACTGCAAGCCTACTGGTCCACCCACTCTATGACGATATATTCTGCTGTCATGTCCAGGACACGCTTTGACATGATTATGCGTTAAACTACATTTTAATAAATAATTCTAAGTGCCCTCCCCGAGATCACACCAAATTGTACAAAATATGCCTCCTAATAAATCATTTTTCCAATCGATTTGATAAAGTGTTTATCCCAGATCAAAATATTTGTGTGGACGAATCCCTTATACACTTTACTGGCCGACTGCAGTTCAAACAGTATATTCCCGGTAAGAGAGCCAGGTACAAGTTAAAACGGAGAGGGGGGGATTTAGGCTGCCCTGTACAAAACCAACTGCACAGAGGAGGCAAGTAGAACTGTTATTTATCTTCCCGTCAGACGGGGGGTCTGCGCTGATAATCAGCACATTGAACATCAGTGCAGCCTCCATCATATGTGCCCATCAATTGCCAGCCTGTGCCTCATAATAAACGCCTGCCAGTGCCCACAATAGTGCCAGTGCCCATCATTGGTGGACACCAATTGGCACTTTATTGGGCACTGACAGGCGATCCTGTGGGGGGCATTGACTGGCAGCTGATGGGTACCTTTTTGTTCACCTGTGGTGGCACATCTGATGGGGCTGTGCTGACCCCCCCCCTCTGACAGGGAGAGCCGACGATCGACTCTCCCTGTCAGCTCGAACCGAGGAATGACATTTACTGGCACTTCCTGGTTCACGCAATGATTAGCTGTGATTGGTCACAGCTCATCGCGTGGTAAGAAGCCTCTAACAGAGGCTTCGTATCACGATTTAAGATGCAGCATGTCAGACTGACACGCCTCGCACCCGATCGTGCGCGCACCGGCATGTTATCCTGCTGGACGTCTTATGATGCCCAGTCAAGATAACAGGACCACTGCCTGGCCATCGATCTGCTCTAGGCTGGGCGGGGAGTGGTTAATCATTACAAGGATTAAAATTGAATGCTGAAGCTTATATAGGGCCACTCTCACATCAACAGGTGCTCATTAGGTGATCTCAATAAGGAACAGCTACACAACATGATTGATACATACAGTACATATGTTAAAAGAACCACTCTATCCTCCAAAATAACAACTACGTATAAAAGGTGTACAAAAATATTGCTGCGTGTGTACATATACAACCAAATATACACGAACACACACAGCAACATAAACACACATACTTAAAGCGGTGGTTCACCCTCCTTCACATCATTATACCATTACATTCGGGATCGTAGCGTGAGCTACGGTATGCCGGTCTTAAATTTTTAATCCCCGTACTCACTGTGCTATCGATCATTGAAGAATCCGACTCCCGCGGGGAATGGGCGTGCCTATGGAGAGGGAGGATGATTGACGGCCGGCTCTGGCACGTCACGCTCCCCGAAGACAGCCGGAGTAGGTCTCGGCTCTTCACGGCGCCTGCGCACAGGCTATGCGCAGGCGCCGTGAAGAGCCAACCCTATTTCGGCTATTTCCGGAGAAGCGTGACGTGCCAGGGCCGGCCGTCAATCACCTTCTCTCACCATAGGAACGCCCATTCCCCGGAATCTTCAATGAGCCATAGCACAGTGAGTACGGGGATAAAAAATGTAAGACCGGCATACCGTAGCTCGCGCTACGATGCCGAATGTAATGGTATAATAAAAAAAAACTTTTTTTTTTTTAACAGGGTGAACCCCCGCTTTAAGAAAAAAAGTAGCATGAATACATATGTACACAATAAACATTTTTTATATAATGAAATAATATAAAATCTATACATTGTTGCTACTGCTAAAAGAAGCCTGAATAATTAGAAAAACATTAAAAGATGATTAAAAAAAAAATAGGAGTGGTTCTTTAACATATGTATATATCAATCATGTTGTGTTCCTTATTGAGATTGCCTAATGAGCACCTGTTGTGAGGGTAGCACTATATAAGCTTCAGCATTCAGTTAAAGGGTCACTAAAGGAAAAAAAATGTAAGCTAAACAGCTTCCTTTACCTTACTGCAGTCCTGGTTTCATGTCCTCATTGTTCGTTTTTGCTTTGAAGTAGCTGTAAACCTTCTCTGATCTCCACACTTCCTGCTTGTCTGGCTCCTTATGAAAAAACTCATGCAAGCTTCTCACTGTGGTCCATGATCAAGAAGGTGTGATTACTGTGTGTCTAAAACTCCTCAGAACCAATCAGATTCATTTTAAAAACAAACACTGCCCTGTGTTTGTTTGTTTTTGTTCTGTGTGTCTCTGTACTTCACAGAAACATGAAACTAGTTTAAAAACTAAACTAAACTAAACTGCAGGCACGTTATATGAATGATTTTTATCTATTTTTAAAAGGAATCAGTTAAAGGAGTTCTCTGACCTAAAACTTTTAACCCCCGCTGTGCCCGGGCTGTAAAAATATACAAAATAAACTGTCACTTACCTGCCTACGATCCCCCGTTGTTCCGATATCGCCGTCCCGTTCTCCGGTCCCGGTCTCTTCCGCTTCCTGTGTGTCGGTGACTCATAGTGCGCTCAGCCTATCAGCGGCCGCGACAGGACATTGCTGCGGCCGCTGATAGGCTGAGCGCACTATGAGTCACCGACACACAGGAAGCGGAAGGGGCCCGGGACCGGAGAACGGGACGGCGATATCGGAACAACGGGGGATCGTAGGCAGGTAAGTGACAGTTTATTTTGTATATTTTTACAGCCCGGGCACAGCGGGGGTTAAAAGTTTTAGGTCAGAGAACTCCTTTAACTATTATGTCTCTATACCCTGTAAACAGTCATTTTAGCAAAAAAAAAAAAATTCCTTTACTGCTCCTTTAAGTCTTTGTAATGATTAAGCACAGATCAGATGTGTGAAACGCGTCTACGTGACTAACACCTGGTGTCCCTGGTGTATTTTGACCATCTGCAATAAAAGGCATTTTTGGAAACTTTGGATGTGCAGGCATTTCTTCTTTTTCTCAATTCAAAACCAAGCTGTATCACAGCAGGAGATCCCAGCTCTGTGTGGTCCAGCCTAATAACCTCTCTCTGATCAGGCTGCACTGATGAGCACTGGTCAGGCTGCACTGATAAAGTTATTAATATTTATTTTTGCAACTTAAGTCTGCATAAAACGTTTAACAGTGTAATTTCATGAGATAATTTATGAGGGTGTGTTGAGGGGCAGGGTAGTGGTTGGGTGGGGCAACTGGTGATGGGGCAACTCTTCAGGCTTGGCTAGTAGATCAGGACATTAAATTATCTAGCCCTGCCTTTAGCATCCTTAGACTCCTGACAGGCAGCAGCACCCTAGCGTCATGAGTCTTCCAGACTGGGCAAGAATCCCTTAAATAAAGCAGGAATCACCTACAGAATCAGGTTCTCCTATGCTGCTCCCTGCACACCCTTCTAAGCCCTCAGCCAGCCAATCTGATGGCCTACATAATATAATAAATAGGCTAAAAAAAGCTCTAGTGATCAAGAGCTGCTACATAAAGAAAAGGGAAATTATAGTCCTGCCCGCACAGTTGTGTCATTCATTCACAGATCTGTGTGAATGAATGACACAACGGTGCGGGCAGGACTATAATTTCATCACAGCAGACAGACTTGTAGTTCTCAAACACAAGTGCGGTGATCACTGCACTCGTAATCCAGCAACTCATTCTAACAAAGCTGCAGGGGGGAAAAAAAAAGTCTGCAGGAGCCCAGCCTTTGATCTGTGAATCACTGATTGCAGGTGCAATGCATTACAGGCTTCTGTATTAAAAAAAAAAAACAACGTATACAAACACAGTTGTGCTCATAAGTTTACATACCCTGGCAGAATTTATGATTTCATTTTTTTAGAGAATATGTATGATGAACACATGGTTAGTGTTTGTCTGAAGCCCTTTATTATCAATAAACTGCGTTTACTCTTTTAAAGATCATATTCAGAACAGAAACTACCCAAAAGACCCTGATCAAAAGATAACATGCCCCAGCGCTTAATACCGTGTATTGCCCCCTTTAACATCAATGACAGCTTGGAAGTCTTTTGTGGTATTTGTGGATGAGGCTCTTTATCTTCTCAGATGGTAAAGCTGACCATTCCTCTTGGCAAAAAGCCTCCAGTCCCTGTTAATACTTAGGCTGTCTTGCATGAACTACACATTTGAGATCTCCCCAGAGTGGCTCAATGATATTGAGGTCAGGAGACTGAGATGGCCATTCCAGAACCTTCACTTTATTCTGCTGTAGCCAAGGACAGGTCAACATGGCCTTGTGATTTGGATCATTGTCATGTTGGAATGTCCAAGTACGTCCCATGCGCAGCTTCCTGGCTGATAAATGCAAATGTTCCTCCAGTATTTTTTGATAACATACTGCAGCCATCAATTTTGACAACATTTCCTGTGCCTTTGTAGCTCACACATCTCTACAACATCAGCGATCCACCTCCATTTTTCACAGTAGGAATGATGTACCTTTCATCATAGGCCTTGTTGACTCCTCTCCAAATGTAGCATTTATGGTTGTGGCCAAAAAGTACAATTTTGGTCTTGACACTCCAAATGACGTTGTGCCAGAAGGTTTGAGGCTTGTCTATGCCGTTTGGCATATTGTAAGCATTGTGGCATTTGCATAGTAATGACTTTCTTCTGGCGACACAATGCAGCCCATCTTTCTTCAAGTGCCCCCTTATTATGCATCATGAAACAGCCACACCACATGTTTTCAGAGAGTCCTGTATTTCACCTGAAGTTATTTGTGGGTTTTTCTTTGCATCCAATTTTAGTTGGTCTACCTGACCATGGTTTGGTTTCAACAGAACCCCTTATTTTCCACTTCTTGATTAGAGTTTGAACACTGCTAATTGGCATTTTCGGTTCCTTGGATAACTTTTTATATCTCTTTCATGTTTTATACAGTTCAGCTACCTTTTCCCACAGATCCTTTGACAATTCTTTTGCTTTCCCCATGACTCAGAATCCAGTTAACATAGTTGATTTATAATAAATGGTTTCAGTAGAACACTAACCATACGTGAAAGAAAAGTTTTTGTGTGTTATTCATATTCTCTGAAAAATGACCAAGAAATCATAAATTCTGCCAGGATATGTAAACTTATTAGCACAACTGTAAAATATATTATAATATATATATTATATATACACACACACACTATACTGAAAGGGGCGAGGTGCATCCCTGTAAAATACAAACATAAAGTACAAGCAATTACGCCTTCCCCTCCCCATATATAAAAGAAAAAAGTAGCGGATTGCTTTACAGATCGAATGTTTATGCAAACAACAGTTACATACTTTCCATGTTATGCAAGGCAAAGTAACAGTTTCAGGCCAAGGGCCCTTTCACACATGCGGACTGTAAGTCCGTTTTTCATCCATCAATTTTCGGATGAAAAAACGGACACACATGTATCCCTATGAGATAGCGGGTGTCCGCAGATGAAAACCCGCCAACACCCGATCTCATCAGTGTCTGCTATGCTCCGTTTCTGCAGACGGAGAAAAATCCTATTTTCGTAGATCCCCGCTGAGCCGTCGGATGACAGGGCGGTCTCCGCACACTGTGCAGGGACCGCCCTGTCTTTTCTCCACTCTCCCCTATGGGGGGATCGGATGAACACGGACGTGTGTCCGTGTTCATCCGATCCGATGACGGGAGAAAAAAAATAGGACACTCTTCTGTCTGCAAAATCGGATCTTTGCGGAGGCGGGTGATTACGGGTGTCAGCGGATGTTTATCCGCTGACACCCGCAATCACATAGGGAGCAATCTATGTCCCTTTTTCATCCGCAAACGGATGGATGAAAAAGCGGACATACGGTCCACACGTCTGAAAGGGCCCTTAAAGGAACGGATCATCATGGGATCCACCTGTGTGAAAGGACCCTTAGAGGATAACGCCCTTTTTCAAACTAAATCCATAAATCATCAAGATACCAATTCACTACATATACCGTATTTATCGGGGTATTGCGCGCTCTGGCGTATAGCGCGCACCCCTAATGTTGACCCTAAAATCCTGTAAAAAAACATTTTATTACATTTTACTACTTAGGCCCCGTACACACGAGAGGATCTATCCGCTGGAATTGATCTGCGGATCAGTTCCAGCGGATAGATCCGCTGGTGTGTACAGCCCAGCGGATCTGTTTCCGCGGATTTTTTTCCCCTGGGATGGATTTCAAGCGGATAAAAATTTGAAGACATGCTTTCAAATCTATCCGCTTGAATCCATCCCAACGGATTGATCAGCTGGTCTGTACAGACTCACCGGATCAATCCGTCCGAATGGATCCCCCGCATGCGTCGTAATGATTCGACGCATGCGTGGAATTCCTTATATGACCGCATCGCGCACGTCGCCGCGTCATCATCGCGGCGACGGCGCGACACGTCATCGCGATGGGATTTCGGCGCGGATTTCGATCCTATGGTGAGTACACTCCATCGGATCCAAATCCGCGGAAATCCTCGAGAGGATTTATCCGCGGAAACAGTCCGTTGGACCGTATCCACGGATAAATCCTCTCGTGTGTACCAGGGCTGTGGAGTCGGAGTCGGAGGAAATTTTGGGTACCTGGAGTCGGAGTCGGCAAACAATGCACCGACTCCTACTAAATTTAGATTGGAATAAAAAATAAAAAAAAAGCAAGTTTAAATGTCCCAATTCACAAAAAGTTATAATTAATGACTTCTCTACTGTAAGAATAAAGACCAATGCATGCAGTGCCTCACGTAACCGCAAAACGAACACGTTAAGTGACCGTGAAGAAGCATGCTTTTCATGTGCTTCACTATATGGCACGCAACGCACAATTAGGAGCTGCAATACTTATACTTTCCATAGTGTTGTGTTCTGCTTTTACAGGGAACGCATGTTAGAGAACCAGTAAGTGTCCAAATAAAAAAATTCCAACAGGAGTTTTATAAAGCACTAAAAGAAGTTGAAAAGTATGATCGCTCATCAAAACTTACTGTTGAATAGTGTTGCTCACGAATATTCGCATTGCGAATATTCGACTCGAATATAGCATATTCGAGAAATCGCGCTATATTTCGAAATTCGCGGTGAATATTCGCAATTCCGAATATTCGATTTTTTACAATTTTTTTTTTTAATCAGATCACATCCTAGATATCTCCATCGACGTCTAAAAGCATTGCTGGTATCATTAGAGACCCTGGGCCGAGTAGCTGAAGCGTTCATTGAATTTTCCAGAAAGATCGCAATGCGATTATTCGGCAAACGCAATATCGCGCGATTATTTTCCTCGCCCCGATCTTCCGCATCAGAGCGATTTTTACAGTTTCATTTTTAAAACAGATCACATCCTAGTGATCTCCATAGACGTCTGAAAGCATTGCTGGTATGATTAGAGCCATTGGGCCGAGTAGCTGAAGCGATCATTTTATATTGCCGAATATTCGCAATGCGAATATTCGGCAATAGGAATATTGCGCGATTATTTGCTCCGCCCTTTTGCATCAGAGCCAATCAGAGTTCTCCTTCCACACTCGTCACAGGTTAGCAACCAATAGGAACCTGCCTGCATGGACATTATATAAGCTCACTCCCAGCACCATTTCATTGCAGATTCAGAAGCTGGCTATAGAGTGTGGAGGCTGTTTCTGTGTTCCTGGTTTCCTGTGTCTTTGTTCTTGATTGATTTAGATCATCACCAGCATTGCTATTTAGTGATTCCAGTGGATCTTTTCCAGTATATCAACTGCTTTTTTCAAAGCAATAGACCCAAGAGCTTTTTTCAAAGCTACGTTTTGTGCTGTTTTGTGCTGTTTTTTTCATTTGTGTTACTGTTTGATCCTGCAATCCTCCCTGTTCAGTGATATTTGCAAGAGATTTCAGAACACATTTTGCTGAGCTTTATAAAAGAGCTTTTCTAAAAGCTAAGTTTTGTTCATCTTGTGTTACTGTTAGATCTTGCAGGTTCGCTGTTCAGTGATATTTGATAGGCATCTCAGTTCACATTTTGTTTAGTTTTCCCTAAAGAGCTTTTATAAAAGCTAAGTTTTGTGTTCAGTTTAGTTAAATTTTGTGTAGTAAGTGTACACACTGTTAGTGTACATTTATTTCATCTAGCTTAGCTTAGTGTGTGTTTAGTGTCTGTGTTTTGTGTTTAAAAAAAAAAAAAAAAAAAAAAAAAGTTAGTGTTTGTTTAGTGCTTTTTTTTTTTTCTTTAATTTTGTAGTCCTTGTCTGGTGTACTACTTTTCTTATAGTTTAGTAGCTGTCTGTGTACGTCTTTGTCTGCGTGCCTGTCTTGTAAAAAAAACACAAAAACACATTTTGTTCACATTTTCCCCCCCCAATAAAGTTTACCCCCCCCACACACATATCAGCAATAATGAGCGGCATCCGTGGCCGTGGCAGCAGGGGTAGGGGAGTTACTCCCAGTGCTGGATCGCTGCCAGCACGGGGTACCTCTCGTGCCCCTACTAGTGGTAGAGGATCGGGTGCAAGGGGAGTACGCCTGATCCGGGAGTTCTTCCCATCGGGCAGCCGCCCGATATTGCCATCTCAGGCTCAAGTAGTGGTGGACTACATGGGGCACAGCAGTGCCACTGAGTCGTCGGTCCCGACTCACAGTAGTACCACCATTACACCGTTGCCTGTACTACCCCCCCCCCCAGCCCCCAAGAGTCCAGCATCTTACTGTTCGACAGCGACAGTGAGAGGGATCTCTTGGGGGAGGCCATGCATCAGGCAGACCTCCAGCTCTGTCCTGATGGTCAGGACCTTTTTGAAGGGATGGATGAGGAGGATGGGATACCTGCTGGCAGTATCCCAGAGACATCCCTTCAAACTGGTGCTGCTGTTTTGGTGCAGGAAACAGCAGCACCTAGTCAGACCCAGGCGTGGGTGAGGGGACAGCGGAGCCAGGCTAGAGGCTCCATGTCACGTGGTTCCCTCAGACCAACACATCTCAGCCCTTGGTCTGACATCTCTGGGGGCGAAGAGGGTGACCCATCATGGTTGCCATCTGACGCGTCGGCTCACTACGTCAGTGACGACGGGGAAGGTAGGCACCCTGGTGAAACGGTGCGCCAGGTCACCACCAGGGAGACCATCGTCAGGGTCTCCACTGGTGATGGCAGCAGGAGGTGTCAGGAGGAGGAGCAGCAGCAGCAGCAGCAGCAGCAGCAGCTCCACCTGTGCGCACCGAGTCCCAGCAGGTGCAAGTAAGCGTCACCCCATCTGACAGGAGGGCGGTGCTGAAGTCACCTGTCTGGAATTACTTTACTCTGGTGGCAGACAACCCTACCGTGGCCATCTGCCGGATTTGTAAAGTGAGGGTGAAGAGAGGGAAGTGTTTGGCTCGGGTGGGTACCACAGCCCTGAACCAGCACCTGAGGATAAACCACTGGGCGTTGTATGACGAGATGAAGCGTGGTGGTGGTAGCAGCGCCACCACCACAAGTGAGCAGGGTACAGCAGCCCCTGCCACATCTTCATCTGTTTCCAGCAGGTCATGCCCCCCCGCTCCCTCTAGTAGAGGTACTGGTACCGGCAGCCAGACCTCTACTTCCACAGCACCCTCCACGTCTGTGTCCCGCACTGCCGTCCGGCGCCAGGCGTCGATTTCAGACGCCTTTGACCGCACCACTCCCTTCCCCCCTGGAGACCGACGTGTGCGTTCCCTCAATGGGCTCCTGGCAAGGGTTATTGCCCAACATCTGCTGCCCTTCAACATAGTTGACAGCAACCCCTTCAGGCAGATGTTGGAGCAGGCCCAACCCCAATGGCGTGTCCCCAGCCGCCATTTCTTTGCCAGGACTGGTGTCCCTGCCCTACACCAGCACATTGTGCAGAATGTAACCCTGTCGCTGGATCACGCTGTCAGCGACAGGGTTCATCTGACAATGGATGGCTGGACCAGCAGGCATGGGCAGGGACGCTACATCAGCTTCACGGCCCATTGGGTTTCCCTCCGAGGCGTCGGTGAGGGATCGTCGGCAACCGATCTTGTGGTGCCGCCCCGGGGTGTCCAGGGGAGAACTGCTGGTCTCCCTCAAGCCACTGTCTCCGCAGCTGCTGAGCCTCCCAGCAAGCGCCCCCGTAGCTACTCAAGTGTGGGGCACGTGCGCTGTCAGGCCGTGCTCCAGCTTGTTAGTTTAGGGGACCGGAGACACACTGGAGAAGAAGTGCTGAAAGCACTTCAAGCTCAGGTCCAGAAGTGGCTGACACCCCGAAGGCTCCAGCCAGGTATGGTTGTCTGCGATAACGGCAGCAACCTACTCGCCGCCCTCCATGCTGGCAGTCTGACGCACGTGCCCTGTCTGGCACATGTCCTCAACCTGGTGGTGCAGAAGTTCCTGCGCACTTATCCAGGGTTGAGTGACATTGTGGCAAAGGCGCGTAGGATTGCCAGCCACTTCAGGCGCTCCCCAACCGCTACCGCGTCCCTGTCCAAATTGCAGCGGAAGTACAATCTGCCCCTTCACAGGCTGATTGTGGACAGTGTGACGCGGTGGAACTCCACCCTCCACATGCTGAAGAGGTTGTGGGAGCAGCAAAGGGCGGTGAGGGAGTACCTGATGGAACTAGGCACTGAGAGGGCTTCACCACAACTCCCTTTCATCGCCTGTGCGCAGTGGGGGCAGATAAACCAGGTCTGCCAAGTGTTGTCCTCCTTCGAGCAGGCGACCAAGATGGTCAGCAGTGAGCAAATTGGCCTCAATAGCGTGCTGCCAATACTGTTCATGCTGGAGAGGACACTAGATCGCCTGCTCGAGGCTGGGGAGAGTGCCTTGGTGGAGCAGGAGGAGTCAGCAATGCTCCACCGAGACCAGGGCCAGGACGAGGAGGAGGAGGAGGAGGAGGATGATGATGAAGAGGAGGAGGAGGTGGTTGCTGGTGTCGTCCCGGAGTCAGGGCCTGGTCAGGAGGGAGAGCCGGTGTTGGGGGCACCGATAGTCCGGGGGTTGGGCATGTCTGAGTTTGACCAGCAGCGCCTCAGGGATGAAGAGTCGCACCTCATTCACCTGGCCAGCATTGAGGAGTCACAGCGGGCTGTGCTCTTCCCCATGGCTGCCCACATGCTGAGATGCCTCAGGAGGGACCCCCGGGTTAAGACCATCAAGACGAGGGATGATTTCTGGATGGCCACCCTTTTGGATCCCAGGTGCAAGGGGAAACTGGAGCAGTTCATCCCAGCCAGCCGGAGGCAGCACCGGATGGAGGAACTGCAGGCAGCCATTGTCAGACGGTTGGAGCAGGCAACTCCCCGGCCTCCAGTTGTCCCCCCTCATCTCACCCAGCAGGTGGCTGCACCCAGCTGCAGCCGAGCAGGGGACCTAATGGAAGAGATGAGGATGTTCTTCCAAACCGAGCGACCCAGTACCACCACCAGCAGCAGCAGCAGCAGTCACCACCAGCGGCTGGCCCACATGGTGGCAGACTACATGGCGTCCGTCGGTGCTTCTGACAGTATGAGCACCGACGACCCCATGGAGTACTGGGTTGCCAGATTGGACACCTGCCGCGAGCTCGCTCAGTATGCGCTGGAGTTATTGTCTTGCCCCCCCTCCAGCGTACTATCTGAGCGGACATTCAGCGCGGCAGGTGGGGTGGTCACGGACAAGAGGACCCGTCTGTCCACAGACTCCGTGGACAGACTCACATTCATAAAGATGAATGAGTCCTGGATCGGCGGTGACTTTCTGGCACCCGTCGTCGGTTCAGGGCGCTGAAGGGTCCCTTGCCATGCATTCCCTGATGAAGCCCCGGACCTGATGTATTTACAGTGCTGAATATAACTATTTCAACATCAGAGAAAATCAATGTTAATATTTGGTACAGTAGGCTTTCTTTGCAATTACAGCGGTCAAACATTTCTTGTAGTTTTACACCAGCTTTGCACACACTGGAGGAGGGATTTTGGCCCACTCCTCCACACAGATCTTCTCTACATCAGTCATGTTTCTGGGCTATCGCTGAGAAACACGGAGTTTGAGCTCCCTCCAAAGATTCTCTATTGGGTTTAGGTCTGGAGACTGGCTAGGCCACGCCAGAACCTTGATATGCTCCTTACAGAGCCAATCCTTGGTTATCCTGGCTGTGTGCTTTGGGTCATTCTCATGTTGGAAGACCCAGCCTCGACCCATCTTCAAAGCTCTAACTCAGGGAAGGAGGTTGTTGCCCAAAATCTTGCAATACATGGCCCCGGTCATCCTCTCCTTAATACAGTGCAGTCACCCTGTCCCATGTGCAGAAAAACACCACCAAAGCATGATGCTACCACCCCCATGCTTCACATTAGGGATGGCGTTCTTGGCATGGTACTCATCATTATTCTTCCTCCGAACACGGTTAGTGAAATTATGATCAAAAAATTATATTATAGTCTCATCTGACCACATGATTTTCTCCCATGACTCCTTTGGATCAGTCAAGACAATTATGTCAGCAGTTATTTCACACCCTATATACTCTTATTAAGACTGCTGTACATCATGGCAACTCCTGCCCATGTGATATGACTCTGTATCAACTACTACTGTTAATACTACTACTGCTGCTTCTGCTGCTGCTGCCCAGTCAAGACACCTATGTCATCAGTTATTTGACACTCTATATACTCCTATTCCTACTGCTGTTCATCATGGCACCTCCTGCCCATGTGATATGACTCTGTATCAAGTACTACTGTTAATACTACTACTGCTGCTTCTGCTGCTGCCGCCCAGTCAATACACCTATGTCAGCAGTTATTTGACACTCTATATACTCCTATTCCTACTGCTGTTCATCATGGCACCTCCTGCCCATGTGATATGACTCTGTATCAACTACTACTGTTAATACTACTACTGCTGCTTCTGCTGCTGCTGCTGCTGCCGCCCAGTCAATACACCTATGTCAGCAGTTATTTGACACTCTATATACTCCTATTCCTACTGCTGTTCATCATGGCACCTCCTGCCCATGTGATATGACTCTGTATCAACTACTACTGTTAATACTACTACTGCTGCTTCTGCTGCTGCTGCTGCCCAGTCAAGACACCTATGTCAGCAGTTATTTGACACTCTATATACTCCTATTCCTACTGCTGTTCATCATGGCACCTCCTGCCCATGTGATATGACTCTGTATCAACTACTACTGTTAATACTACTACTGCTGCTTCTGCTGCTGCTGCCGCCCAGTCAATACACCTATGTCAGCAGTTATTTCACACTCTATATACTCTTATTAAGACTGCTGTACATCATGGCAACTCCTGCCCATGTGATATGACTCTGTATCAACTACTACTGTTAATACTACTACTGCTGCTTCAGCTGCTGCTGCCGCCCAGTCAATACACCTATGTCAGCAGTTGTTTAACACTCTATATACTCTTATTCCTACTGCTGTTCATCATGGCACCTCCCGCCCATGTGATATGACTCTGTATCAACTACTACTGTTAATACTACTACTGCTGCTTCTGCTGCCCAGTCAAGACACCTATGTCAGCAGTTATTTGACACTCTATATACTCCTATTCCTACTGCTGTTCATCATGGCACCTCCTGCCCATGTGATATGACTCTGTATCAACTACTACTGTTAATACTACTGCTGCTTCTGCTGCTGCTGCCCAGTCAAGACACCTATGTCAGCAGTTATTTGACACTCTATATACTCCTATTCCTACTGCTGTTCATGATGGCACCTCCTGCCCATGTGACATGACTCTGTATCAACTACTACTGTTGCTGCTGCTGCTGCCCAGTCAAGACACCTATGTCAGCAGTTATTTGACACTCTATATACTCCTATTCCTACTGCTGTTCATCATGGCACCTCCTGCCCATGTGATATGACTCTGTATCAACTACTACTGTTAATACTACTACTGCTGCTTCTGCTGCTGCTGCTGCCGCCCAGTCAATACACCTATGTCAGCAGTTATTTGACACTCTATATACTCCTACTGCTGTTCATCATGGCACCTCCTGCCCATGTGATATGACTCTGTATCAACTACTACTGTTAATACTACTACTGCTGCTTCTGCTGCTGCCCAGTCAAGACACCTATGTCAGCAGTTATTTGACACTCTATATACTCCTATTCCTACTGCTGTTCATCATGGCACCTCCTGCCCATGTGATATGACTCTGTATCAACTACTACTGTTAATACTACTACTGCTGCTTCTGCTGCTGCTGCTGCCCAGTCAAGACACCTATGTCAGCAGTTATTTGACACTCTATATACTCCTATTCCTACTGCTGTTCATCATGGCACCTCCTGCCCATGTGATATGACTCTGTATCAAGTACTACTGTTAATACTACTGCTGCTGCTTCTGCTGCCCAGTCAAGACACCTATGTCAGCAGTTATTTCACACCCTATATACTCTTATTAAGACTGCTGTACATCATGGCACCTCCTGCCCATGTGATATGACTCTGTATCAACTACTACTGTTAATACTACTACTGCTGCTTCTGCTGCCCAGTCAAGACACCTATGTCAGCAGTTATTTCACACCCTATATACTCTTATTAAGACTGCTGTACATCATGGCACCTCCTGCCCATGTGATATGACTCTGTATCAAGTACTACTGTTAATACTACTACTACTGCTTCTGCTGCCCAGTCAAGACACCTATGTCAGCAGTTATTTCACATCCTATATACTCTTATTAAGACTGCTGTACATCATGGCACCTCCTGCCCATGTGATATGACTCTGTATCAACTACTACTGTTAATACTACTACTACTGCTGCTTCTGCTGCTGCTGCCGCCCAGTCAATACACCTATGTCAGCAGTTGTTTAACACTCTATATACTCTTATTCCTACTGCTGTTCATCATGGCACCTCCTGCCCATGTGATATGACTCTGTATCAAGTACTACTGTTAATACTACTACTACTGCTTCTGCTGCCCAGTCAAGACACCTATGTCAGCAGTTATTTCACACCCTATATACTCTTATTAAGACTGCTGTACATCATGGCACCTCCTGCCCATGTGATATGACTCTGTATCAACTACTACTGTTAATACTACTACTGCTGCTTCTGCTGCCCAGTCAAGACACCTATGTCAGCAGTTATTTCACACCCTATATACTCTTATTAAGACTGCTGTTCATCATGGCACCTCTTGCCCGAGTGATTTGACACTGTATTGTCAATGTCTACTACTACTATTACAGCTCAGTCAAGACACCTGTGTCCCAATTTTTTGGTACACTATTGACTATTATGACCACTACTGATGCTGTAAAGTATTCCCCAAGTGTTTTTATGCTATGTATTACTATTACCACTACTGCTTGTAAATCGTGCCTGTGTGATACTTAGTGGGAATGCTTTAATAAGCATTCCTAGTATGGATACCCGTAAATGTATTAATCTTAATTAGTGTGAATGCTTTAATAAACATTTCCAGTATTGATATCCGTAAATTTAGCAATCTTATTATTCCTTACGTTTTTTGGTTCTGCGTAACTTCGGCATACTTTCAGCTATTGAGACCATTCAACTGTAAAAATGTTCGTCTCTTTCAGCAAATGATGGGACTTGTTCAAGTTTTTTCCTACTTTTTACACTTTTATAAATTTTTAGCTTTTAAGACCCTTTTTTTAACATTGAAGTCAATGAGAACATCCTTTTCCCCTTTGAATTCACATGCCCTGCCAAAAGTTTCAGCTACTTCATACTTTCACTTACAGACACTGAAAAAACTGTAAAGCGGTCACAAAATATTTAGCTATCCGGCTATGACTTTTCAGATCGTTATCGTTTACAATTTTTTGGTGAAAACGCAATTTACGTTTTGCGAATTTTTCACAAAAATGCGATAGGTTATAATGTAATCCTATGTAGGGGATTTAGAGTCTGTCATGTGACCTTAACATTCTAGATCTTTGTAATTAAAAATATCTTTACAAAAAGGGGAAACAAATTGGTCTCACGCCCACAAGATCTACTTTTCATACACAATTTTTATATCAAAACGTAGCTATGCTTGTCTGGTTTATGGCAATGTGATCAAGTCTGCGATACGTATTTTAGTTTTAGTTATTGGAGCAACAGCCAGAAATTATGTCTCATAGACTCTCATGTTAAATTATCTAAAAAATGTTGCTGCAGAACTCACAAAGACGCTCTTTTCTAAATCGCAGACATGGCCACATTTTTAAGTTTATCTACATAAATTTCATATCGATGCGTTTACAAGGGCCGTGTATTTCAAACGGTGTAGTCGTTGTATCAATTGCATGTACGTTTGAGGATTTATTAAGCTTTGTTTGGAGGCTTAAATCATGTATTAGATCTGTGAATTAAAAGCGTTTGTAATGTTATTTCTTTCTATAAATCACTTTCCTGACCTCAGTGCAATATTCCTCCTCACTGACCTGGGGGGGAGGGGAAACCTATTGAGGGGGGAGGGGCGACCAGGAAGTCAGCATACGCTATACTTTGCAGATAGAGAAAGAAGCTGTGTGTCCTAAAGATAGTGTAGTGGTTATGGTGAATGTCTTTGGCAAGGGGCTCACCAATTAAGCTATTCAGCATTCCCACTTGCATTTTCCTCAGGAAATGCATTGTCTAGTTATATTATATTTTAATACTCCTGCTGCTGCCTCCATGCTGAGTAAAGCTTCATGACCTCTCTGGCACAGCGGATCCACCAACAGCCTCCGCTACAAGCTACCAGACCGGATCTAAACAGCAAGTGTAACTATAACAATGAACCTTATGTTAAACACTGTTTTGCGGCATTTATACTGCAACCATTGGGCTGTCTGCAAGAGCTCATCTGCATTCTCTCTCTTTCTTGCTCTCCCTCTCTCTCTCTTTGTATATATATATATATATATTGTTGCTTTTGTTATGTTCATTTTTCAACTGTTTATTTTGTGTTCGTCGTGTCTGTGTCGTGTGCTTTAGTTTGTCCTAGGTTACTGTTAAATAAAATAATAGTATAAAATGTTTTTGCTTATTATGAAGTTAAATGTGTTGATGTTGATTTGTTTGATGTTAAGTTAGATGTGTTGAAAAACCTACAAATCTATCTCAAAAAGAAATGAAACATTTCCAAAAAATAATATTTATTAATAAAAACATAATTTCAGATATAACTCTGATTGAGCTTCTGAAGGCGCTCCAGCTTCTCTATATTTTTTAATTGCTGCTGCTCCAGCAGCACATTTTGCTGAATAAGGTAGCGGATCTGGCGCTGATTTGCCTGGATCCTCTGGTGGGTTGTCTTTATGAGCGCGGTCTGCCTCCTCATCTTTCCTGATACTGTTAGGATATAATAAAAAAAAAAATTTGGATTTAAAATAACGTTACCAAATAAATAAAAAAATTTTTTTGCGTATTAATCAATCATTATCATGTGTATACACTTGTTATGTGTCTAACACATCCCGGGAGTGCAGAATTATTAGGCAAATGAGTATTTGGACCACATCATCCTCTTTATGCATGTTGTCTTACTCCAAGTTGTATAGGCTCGAAAGCCTACTACAGATTAGGCATATTAGGTAATGTACAACTCTGTAATGAGAAGGTGTGTGGTCTAATGACATCAACACTCTATATCAGGTGTGCATAATTATTAGTCAATTTCCTTTTCTTTGTCAAAATGGGCCAAAAGAAGGATTTGACAGACTCTGAAAAGTCCAAAATAGAGAGATATCTAGCAGAGGGATGCAGCACTCTTAAAGTTGCAAAGCTTCTGAAGCGTGATCATCAAACAAAAGAAGCGTGTGGAAAAACAAAGGTGCAAAATAACTGCCCATGAACTGAGAAAAGTTAAGCGTGCAGCTGCCAAGATGCCACTTGCCACAAGATTGGCCATATTTCAGAGCTGCAACATCACTGGGGTGCCCAAAAGCACAAGGTGTGCAATACCCAGAGACATGGCCAAGGTAAGAAAGGCTGAAAGACGATGACCACTGAACAAGACACACAAGCTGCAACGTCAAGACTGTGCCAATAAATATCTCAAGAAAGATTTTTCTAAGGTTTTATGGACTGCTGAAATGAGAGTGAGTCTTGATGGGCCAGATGGAAGAGCCCGTGGCTGGATTGGTAAAGTGCAGGGAGCTCCAGTCCGACTCAGACGCCAGCAAGGTGGTGGTGGAGTACTGGTTTGGGCTGGTATCATCAAAGATGAGCTTGTGGGGCCTTTTCGGATTGAGGATGGAGTCCAGCTCAACTCCCAGTCCTACTGCCAGATTATGGAAGAGACCTTCTTCAAGCAGTGGTACAGGAAAAAGTCACCATCCTTCAAGAAAAACATGATTTTCATGCAGGACAATGCTCCATCACACGTGTCAAAGTACTCCACAGCGTGGCTGGCAAGAAAGGGTATTAAATAAAAAAAAGTAATGACATGGCCTCCTTGTTCACCTGATCTGAACCCCATTGAGAACCTGTGGTCCATCATCAAATGTGGGATTTACAAGGAGGGAAAACAGTACACCTCTCTGAACAGTGTCTGGGAGGCTGTGGTTGCTGCTGCACGCAATGTTGATGGTGAACAGATCAAAACACTGACAGAATCCATGGATGTCAGGCTTTCGAGTGTCCTTGCAAAGAAAGGTGGCTATATTGGTCACTGATTTGTTTTTGTTTTGTTTTTAAATGTCAGAAATGTGTATTTGTGAATGTTGAGATGTTATATTGGTTTCACTTTTAAAAATAAATCATTGAAATGGGTATATATTTATTTTTTGGTTAAGTTGCCTAAAAATTCTGCACAGTAATAGTAGTCAACTGCACACACAGATATCCCCCGAAAATAACTAACACTAAAAACAAAATAAAAACTACTTCCAAAAAAATTCAGCTTTGATATTAATGAGTTTTTGGGGTTCATTGAGAACATGGTTGTTGTTCAATAATAAAATGAATCCTCAAAAATACAACTTGCCTAATAATTATGCACTACCTGTATACTTCTAGCATCAATACCATATTATGGTTCTACAATCTGACAGGTGCGCTTTATATGTTGTCCATTTTTATATCTACATTTTATTGTTGAAATGTTATTAATCATTGTGCACATATTTACCTTCCTGAACGAGGCTCACAGGACCGCTCTCTTCCTCCTGCTCTTCTGCTTGAGAAGTTGGGGTGGTGGGGGGGGGGAAGCTCCTCAGCTTGCTCCTCAGCAGGAGCTGGGGTTGGGGAGTGGGAGGGCCCTGGCTGCTCCTCTTCATCCATCTCCTCCTCTGCCGCATCCTCCTCTGCCGCATCCTCCTCCTCCTCAACGGCCTGGCGCCTTCTGCGCTTGGCGCGGATAACTGGCATTGGAGCTCCTATAATAACACAATGTTCATATATTATAAAAATGTTTTCTAATGACGTATGCAAATTCTGTGTACTCTGCTGTATTGTATATGAATACAAATTGATTTATATAGACAGTTAACCAATGGGACAATGTTATATTAAAGGGTCTTGTGGGCACTACAGGGGACTGAGCGTGAGCTGGGATGCAACCATGTTAAAATGAGCTGTTTTTGTCTCCTTTGTTTTGTTCAGACCATCTCATGTTAAAAAAAGGGCCTGATGGAGCACACGGGATTACTATAACAACCCCACTCCTAACACAGGAATTTAGTGGTAATCTATATATATAAAACTCAACGTGTGTGTGTGCATAAATGTATGTATGTATGTATGTATGTTCCAGCATCACGTACAAACGGCTAAAGATATTTATATGAAACTTGGCACACAGGTTACTTATATGTCAGCCACAAACATAGGATAGGTGGTTTAAACCTTACCCACCCCCACTTGCCATGGTCGGGGTTTTTCTTTAAAGTCCCATGCAAAGCAATGGGAAAATTATGTTCCCACATAACTTCTGTGTTCCTGTCTGCTGTCCCATGTCTTTTTTCAACAGTACTATGAATACCTTGGCTGGTGGTGATATATGTTAGCACAACATGGCATCTTGGTTAACAACATCTGACCTTACATGAATTACATATGACCTTACATAACTGTCACCAAAGGAGCTGCGGTGGCTCCACGCGATTGCCACTGCACTGACAAGTGATTCACCTCTGCAGCTAGGGGTTCGGATCCAGCTCTCGGCTACCTGTGAATTGAGTTTGGTGGTCTCAGCCCCGCCCCTGGTGGGTGTGCTATGCGAGGTTGGGTTGGGAGGACCCCCTCACACCCGCCATTGCCAACCGGGGCATGGAGAAAGGTGGCAGATTGCCTCTGGGGGAGGCCTCCCAACTCCTGCAGGCCGGCTCCTCTCTCTTTCGAGTTCACGCACAAAATACACTTTTTAAAAAAAAAACATAACTGTCAACAATAACTTACCTGGATGATATTTAGCCCGAAGACGTCTGACCTGATCCATTTGGCGCCTCTTCAGGTCAGACCACTTCTTCACAATTGCATTGTGGTCGTGTTGGTCGCCAAAGTCAGCGATTAGGGCGCTGACCACAGCCCTTTTCTCTGGCTGCCTCCGCAGCTTATCGTATCCTGTTTCCAGGAACTTCTGCAAGATGAAGAACAAAGTATATTGTAATACTTCTGTTGACAGCCTTATGGATATATGACGTAAATGTATGCTATTCAACAATTGGAAGCATTCTCGCCTTATTAATCAATGACAGGGGTAACATGACAGATTTTATATCCTGCCATTTCGGTCGCCACCTTTTTTGCATAAATATAGCAGCCATTATCATTTGCATAATTATGAATATATTATTAACAACACAGGATACACGTATAGGGGAGATATGCGTTGCTAACTCTTTTCCCTGTCAGGAGCCTAACGCCCCGGGGGTCAGAGACGGGACCTTTTCGGAGGGCCACTGACGTATGTACCCGTCGCAGTTTTTTGTGATGTCACTCTTTAGGTGTGTGCACATTTTTCACTGCATCCGGGTGGAGTTTTTGGGTTGTGTTTTGCACGCCACAGGCTTTTCAACAGGAAAAAAACAGCTGGAGGCAGGATGGTTGCAAAACACTACGGGTTTGTTACCTAACTCTGGGTTTCAAGACCAGTCCACCTCCAGCTGTTGCAAAACTACTACTCCCATCAGCCACGGTCTGTCAGTGCATGCTAAGAATTTTACTTTTGCTGCATCTAGGGTGCCACAGTTTAGAGACCCGTGCATAAAGGCCTGAAAAACGGGGGCCTGCAGAACTTACAATACTAGAAGTGCCAGCATTCCCAGGCATGCTGGAAGTTGTAGTTCTGCAACATCTAAAGGGCAATATGTATTCGAACGTCCTTGGGCCTTGAGGACACTGAAGTCAGGACGTTCGCATACGTCCTATGTCCAATAAAATGTTAAATTCATTATGCTAAATAACAAGGAAAAGTGCCTAAATACACATTTGCCAACCAGGGTGTCTGCAGCTGTCCAGGCATGCTGGGACTTGTAGTTTTGGAAAAGCAGGAGACACATTTTTTGTGAAATACTAATATCTGATCATATATACTAACTTTTAAACTAGACTGAAATGCAGTTGAAGATAATGAAATAACAGTGGTCGAAATACTTACACAAATCAGCAAATTTTCCTCAGATACAGTGAAATTACTTCCAACCATCTTGCTCTGCGATTGCGTTGCGATCAAAAAGTTGGAAACTGGCAAGGGTCCAGGAAATGGTCGCGTGTTGTTCGCGTGTTGATTGCGCTGCTTGGACCGAGATGGGTCCATATGGCTTCGGCTGTATGGACCACAGTAACTCTTTTCCCTGTCAGGAGCCTAACGCCCCGGGGGGTCAGAGACGGGACCTTTTCGGAGGACCACTGACGTATGCAACCGCCGCAGTTTTTTGTGATGTCAGTCTTTAGGTGTGTGCAAATTTTTTCTTGCACCGGGTGGAGTTTTTGGGTTGTGTTTTGCACGCCACAGGCTTTTCAACAGGAAAAAAACAGCTGGAGGCAGGATGGTTGCAAAACACTACGGGTTTGTTACCTAACTCTGGGTTTCAAGACCAGTCCACCTCCAGCTGTTGCAAAACTACTACTCCCATCAGCCACGGTCTGTCAGTGCATGCTAAGAATTTTACTTTTGCTGCATCTAGGGTGCCACAGTTTAGAGACCCGTGCATAAAGGCCTGAAAAACGGGGGCCTGCAGAACTTACAATACTAGAAGTGCCAGCATTCCCAGGCATGCTGGAAGTTGTAGTTCTGCAACATCTAAAGGGCAATATGTATTCGAACGTCCTTGGGCCTTGAGGACACTGAAGTCAGGACGTTCGCATACGTCCTATGTCCAATAAAATGTTAAATTCATTATGCTAAATAACAAGGAAAAGTGCCTAAATACACATTTGCCAACCAGGGTGTCTGCAGCTGTCCAGGCATGCTGGGACTTGTAGTTTTGTAAAAGCAGGAGACACATTTTTTGTGAAATACTAATATCTGATCATATATACTAACTTTTAAACTAGACTAAAATGCAGTTGAAGATGATGAAATAACAGTGGTCAAAATACTTACACAAATCAGCAACTTTTCCTCAGACTTAGTGAAATTGCTTCCAACCATGTTGCTGTGTGATTGCGCTGCGATCATAAGTTGGAAACTGGCAAGGCTCCAGGAAATGGTCGCGTGTTGTTCGCGCAATTGCGCATGCGCGATCGAAAAATCGCAATCGCAATATGTTTTTTGGTTAAAATATACATATTCGATTTCAGAGTGCTGCTACAGCAGTTTTCGAAATATCTGCAATCAATTTCGCATTCGCATGTTGCGATGTTTCGATAAAATATCAGGAATATTCTGAGCCAATCAGAGCGCTCCTCCAGCATATCTCGAAATTGCGCAATAAATATCGCATTCGCATGTTGCGATATTTCGATAAAATATCACGAATATTCTGAGCCAATCAGAGCGCTCCTCCAGCATATCTCGAAATTCCGCAATAAATATCGCATTCGCATGTTGCGATATTTCGATAAAATATCACGAATATTCTGAGCCAATCAGAGCGCTCCTCCAGCATATCTCGAAATTCCGCAATAAATATCGCATTCGCATGTTGCGATATTTCGATAAAATATCACGAATATTCTGAGCCAATCAGAGCGCTCCTCCAGCATATCTCGAAATTCCGCAATAAATATCGCATTCGCATGTTGCGATATTTCGATAAAATATCACGAATATTCTAAGCCAATCAGAGCGCTCCTACCGCAGTTATTAAAAAATCGCAATTATTTTCGCATTCGCAATAGCGAAAAATCGCAATCAATTAATTTCGATAAAATATCACGAATATTCGAATTTAGCGAATATATCTCGAATATTCGAATATATATTCGAGATATATCGCGAAATCGAATATGGCATATTCTGCTCAACACTACTGTTGAAGAAGCCATCCTTGTTTATCCAGAGATCGTTAGTGATGTGGCCAGAATAGTTACTGCAATGCCACCCACCCAAGTCAGTGTCGAAAGATTATTTTCAGCCCTAAAAATAATAAAGTCTGACTTAAGAGCCTCTATGAAAGAGGATCTGGCAGAGGCAATTCTCTTCCTTAGAACTCTACATTGAATTGATTTGCATTTGCTAAGCCTAGAACTACATTTCAAGATTAATATAAACCATTTCTAGGTTTTACAGATTTTGTTTTTGGTTCATTATAGATAAGCTTTGTTTTTGTTCTAAAACAACCAAATAATGTGGTTTGTATTTTTGAACTGGTAAAGATCCTGTTCCTGGTGTTTATGCCTGCTGCTACTATCCAGCCACTTGATTGATTAATATTTTTTTTTTATAAAACTTTGTTTTCATTGTGTTTGTCTTTTGCTTAAACTGTGCAATACAGTAGACTGTTGTCTTCCCAGCCAGTAGTCCTGTGGTAGGTTGCGTTTCTTTCCCTCAAAGAATGTATAAAATACATTTGCATATTAATACAGAGGAGTCGGGGAGTCGGAGTCGGAAGTACATAAAACTGAGGAGTCGGAGTCGGAACATTTATCTACCGACTCCACAGCCCTGGTGTGTACTAGGCCTTACAGTTTTGGTGTCTTGCCCGGTGTCCATTGGCGGCCTCGTCCGGTCCGGCGTCCGTCTGCGGCCTCGGTGGTGTCCTCCCAGCTTCTCCCGCGCTGTCTCTGTGTCAAATCCCCACTTCCCCCGCTCAGTTTGAAGCCTCCGCCGACATATACCGAGCGCAGTACACTCGGGTATATTCGGCCATGCTCGGCTTCTCACACATAAACGTCACAGAGCGTGACTACGAGCGAAGCCGAGCCTGGCCGAATGTACCCAAGTGTACTGCGCTCGGTATATGTCAACGCAGGCATTCAAACTAAGCGCGGGAAGCGGGTATCGGCGTATATCGCGCACCCACGATTTTGCCCTGATTTTCAGGGCAAAAAAGTGCGCTGTATACGCCGATAAATACGGTATTCACAATAATCACAATTAATAAAATTTAGCATTCAATTAATCATGATCATAGAAATTAACTATGAAACGACAAGACCATTGCTTGTAACGAGTTCCCCATACATCATGAGGATACCAGAAGGCATCTGTTATTAAAGAAAGAAAGACAGAAAGAAAAAAAGTCTATCCATCCATCTACACACTCCAACTTTGATTCTGAACCAGACCAGAAGATTGGAGAAAAGCCAAAGTAGCACCAATATTTAAAAAAGGACCAAGATATATCCCTGGGAATTACAGATTACCGTATTTAATCGGCGTATACCGCGCACTTTTTTGCCCTGAAAATCAGGGCAAAATCGTGGGTGCGCGGTATACGCCGATACCCGTGCTGAGTTTGAACCACTGCACCGGCATATACCGAGCACAGTACACTCGGGTATAGTCGGGCAGACTCGGCTCCTCTCGCGGTCTCGTCCTGTACGTCCTTTGCGTGTAAGGAGCCGAGCCTGCCCGACTATACCTGAGTGTACTGCGCTCGGTATATGCCGGCGCAGTGGTTCAAACTCAGCGCGGGAAGTGGGTATCGAGCGGGGAGGACACCACGATGGCCGCAGAAGGACGCCGGACCGGACGAGGTCGCCGATGGACAGGACGCGATGGACAAGACACCGACGAGGGGCATCCAAACTAAGTATTTTTTTTTTCCAGGAATTTTTCTTCAAGTTCGGGGGTGCGCGCTATACGCCGGGGCGCACAATAGGCCGATAAATACGGTAGTCAATCCAAAGTCAATAATTTGCAAGCTCTTGGAGGGGATAAAGGGACTATACACAAGATTTTTGTAATAAGAACAATATTATTAGCAGTAATCAGCATGGATTCATGAAGAATTGTTCTTGCCAAACCAAATCTATTAACCTATGAGGAGGTGAGTTGCCATCTAGATAAAGGAAGGCCCATAGATGTGGTGTCCCTGGATTTTGCAAAAGCATTTGACAGTTTCCTATAAACGTTTACTGTACAAACTAAGGTCTGTCAGCATGGATCAAACGGAGAGTTCAGAGGGTAGTGATAAATGGGGAGTACTTGGATTGGTCCGGTGTGGAACATGGGGTCCCTCAGGGTTCTGTTCTGGGACCAATCCTTCATAAATGTATTCATAAACGACTTGGGAGGATGGGATAAGGAGTTTTATCTCAGCATTTGCAGACGATACCAAGCTAAGCAGGGCAATAATTTCTCTGCAGGATGTGGAAACCTTGCAAGAAGATCTGAACAAATTAATGGGGTGGGCAACTACATGGCAAATGAGGTTCAATGTTGAAAAATGAAAACAGATATGGGTGGCAAAAACATGAATGAAATCTACTCACTAGGGGGAACCTAGGATAGAAAAGGATCTGGGAGTTTCTAGTAGATGACAGGCTCAGCAATGGCATGCAATGCCAACAGAATTTTAGCATGCATTTAAAAAAGATAATTCCCCCACTCTACAAGACTCTGATCCAGCCGCACCTGGAGTATGCTGTCCAGTTCTGGGCACCAGTCCTCATGAAGGATGTGCTGGAACTGGAGAAAGTACAGAGAAGGGCAACAAAGCTAATTAGGGGCCTGGAGGATCTCAGCTATGGGGAAAGACTGCAAGCACTGAACTTATTCTCTCTGGAGAGAAGATTGTGGTGACCCCACAATAGAGAGAAAACTCTTCTGCAAAAATGGATTTAAAAAGACATGGGCATTCACTAAAATTAGAAGAGAAGCTGTTTAACCTTAAACTGCTTAGAGGTACAGTAAGCGCGGTAAAGATGTGGAATTCTCTTCCACAGGCAGTGGTTTCAGCAGGGGAGCATAGATAATTTAGATCATTTTAAAAAAAAACTATTATATAGGCACCTGAATGACCATAACATACAGGCATATACAATGTAATACTGAAAAGAAGAAAAAAAAAAAAAAAAAAACACACACACACACACACACACACACACACACAGGTTGGACTTAAGTTTTTTTTTAAACCTCGACAACTATGTAAAACAACCAGGAGATTGCTACATATTACACCATTAAAAAATATATAAATCAAAATCGGAATTTAACCCTTTCGGGCTCAAAGTATCTAAACGTTGAATCCAAGATAATTTTTTTTTTTTTTTTAAAGCCAATTCTCTATTTCCATCTCGTCGATTGCGTGGTATACCATCAATAACCATGTATTTTAGCTGTGATACATGTCCCTTTTCCAAAAAATGTCTTGCCATTGGCAATTTGTCAAGTTTGTCCCTAATCGAATATTTGTATCATGCAATCCTTTCTTTAACCTTCTGAGTAGTCTCACCCACATACAAAAACTCACATTGACACTTGATAATGTAAACCACATAAGAAGATTGACATGTGTAGTGATCTTTTATCGCTATATTGTAACACTTATGTGGATGGGAAAAATAATTTTCCTTTTATCATATGAGTACAATGAATTTAGACAAGGGTAGGAACCCTTATTGCATGGACCTAAACATTTTATTGGAGGAGTCTGCAATCGATATTGATAAGACCTCACCAATTGATCAAGTATAGTTTTTCCTCGTCGAGAAGAAGGAACCAACGGTTAATTATCAGATAATATAAACCAGGGCTCAAAATTTAAAGTCATGAGCTACTAGCCAGGCCTCAAGGCATCCTCTCCACCAGCTGCCCCGCCCAACCCCTACCATGTCCCGCCCCCTAATCCCGCCCCTAGACATGCCCTCATAAATCTCATGAAATTACACTTAAAATGTTTTATGTAGAATTAAGTTATAAAAATAAATATTAACAACAACTTTATCCGTGCCCAAAAATGCAGCCTGCCTATGTCTACCAGTGCAGCAAAATGTCCCCATTTTCTAGCCGGAGTCCCCCCACAATTGTAGCCAGAGTCCCCCCCCACATATTGCAGCCAGAGTAACCCCCACACATATTGCAGCCAGAGTCCCCCCCCCACACATATTGCAGCCAGAGTCCCCCCCACACACATATTGCAGCCAGAGTCCCCCTCCCCACACATATTGCAGCCATCGTCGTCCCCCCTGCATCCCACCTGTGCTGGGTAGGAGAGGATCCCAGGCCGAATGGTTCAAGCCGCGGGGAACATTACAGCTTTCAATTCAAAAGCTGTGTTCCCCTGCTGCATGCCTCATATACAGCCCCTCCCCTCTTGTCCGGGAAACTTTGATAGACAGATCACCCATCCAATCCTGAGATGGGTGATATGTCTATCAAAGTGCCCGGACAAGGGGGAGGGGCTGTATAAGATGCGCGCTGCGGGGGAACACAGCTATTGAATTGAAAGCTGTAATGTTCCCTGCGGTTTGAGCGCCGCAGCGCCTCTGCTCTCCTTGCTTGCCCCCCCTGCTCCTCGCCAGCCCTCAAAATTTACTCGCAAAATGCGAGCAGGCGAGTTAGATTTTGAGGGCTGATATAATTCAATGTTTTCTTACTATGTTGAATATACGATTCGAAAAATTATGAAATTGGGACATGTAGGGCATTCTGCGACCAACAGTCTTCACTTTTTTACAATACAAATCATGTCATGCTTTAAACAACCTCTCTAGGATTACCCCACTGTCAGAATCTGCCCTCCATTTCTTTCATACTCACGAGTCTCTGCATCACTTCCAACCCTCGATATAAGTGTCAATTGACTCTGGGGAATAGATTTAAATACATTTCGGGGGATGAAAACTAGAATAATGCAGTAATTGATTTCAATCAGTGGGCTTTCTGTATAGTCACTGATAATTTGTCCATGATGTCAAGAAAAGGCGTCTAATTAAGTCCCCTTTCACACTTATACGACTTGTACCATGATTTTGGATGGCAAAAATCATATGACAAGTCATTCTTTATGATTTTCAATGACTACCATTCATACTGGCACGACTTTAAGTCGCGTTGACTTTGGCATGCTACTTGTACACGACTTGTGCATGAAGGGGAACTCCACGCCAATTAAAAAAAAAAAAAAAAAAAAAACGGCATTGGGTTCCCCCTTCATGAGCATTCCGGGCCCTTCGGTCTGGTATGGATATTAATGGGAACCCCCATGCGGGCAGGGGGCTTATCGGAATCTGGCAGAATCTGGGGGCCCCCAGATCCCGGCTCCCCACCCTAGGTGAATGAGTATGGGGGTACATCGTAGCCCTACCCATTCACTTGGGGGGAAAAGTGTCAAAAAAACAAACACTACATTAGTCAGCTCCGGGGGTCTTCTTCCGACTTCTCCACTCTCCGGGGGTCTTCTTCTGACTTTGGGGGTCTTCTTTACTCTTCTCTGCTCTCTTCTTCTGCTCTCCGATGTCGTCTCTGCGCTCCCCGGTTCTTCTCCCGCTCTCCGGTGCCTTCTTCCTTCTGCCGGGCTGCACCGCTATCTTCTTTGCAGCTCTTTTACTAGCGGCGGCCAGCCCGGTCTTCATTGTCGCCTTCTACCCTCTTCTTTTCTTCCGATGTTGTTGACTCGATGCTCCTTCCCGCTGTAATGCCAAATGTGCTGTGCGCAACGATTTTTATAGGCCTCTTATGACATCACAGTCCCAACATGCTCCGGGTGGTGACGACATAGGGGGGCGGTGTAATTATGTCGTCACCACCCGGAGCATGCTGAGACTGTGACGTCATAAGAGGCCTATATAAATCGTTGTGAGTCCCATATATAGGACCGGGTATGTGTTATTAAGGGAGTTAAACATGTATCCAAAAACTTGGCCATAGGCATAGTGACCGACTCTGTGCTGGATACAATCAGACGGTTAACATGATCTTTAGTTAAAACACACACACATTTTTTTTTTTAATATATATATATATATATATATATATATATATATATATATATATATATATATATATATATATATATATATATAAAAATTGGGGGGGGGGGTGTCACTGGATGTACAGGTAGAAAAGTTTGTGTATCACTGTCAATACTTCCTGCCCATACTGCCTGTCCTACAGTATTTTTAATACCCGAAATGTAGGCTTGTTATCCCCCCAAAAAATTACATACCTTAGTATCTGATTATTTGCCTAAATACCTCTCCCTCATATTGTGTTGTATCCATAATCACAATATAACCCCCTTTATTGGCATCCTTTATTGTTTTTCTATACATATATACTATACATAAAACAATTATTCAGGGGAAAAAAAAAAAAAAATGATAATTGGCATGTGCGCCTGTTATGAAGCCCACAAAAAGCTCTGGTGCAACCAATTACCTCCAGATTCACATAATTCGTGAAATGGTGTCCACCTGTGTGCAATCCAAGTGTCCCATGATCTGTCATTACATATAAACACACACACCTTTTTGAAAGGCCCCAGAGGCTGCAACACCTAAGCAAGAGGCACCACTAACCAAACACTGCCATGAAGACCAAGGAACACTCCAAACAAGGGACAATGTTGTTGAGAAGTGCAAGTCAGGGTTAGGTTATAAAAAAAATATCCAAATCTTTGATGATTCCTAGGAGCACCATCAAATCCATCATAACTAAATGGAAAGAACAAACCTGCCAGGAGACGGCCGCACACCAAAACTCACGGATCGGGCAAGGAGGGCATCAAAGAGGCAGCACAGAGACACAAGGAAACCCTGGAGGAGCTGAAAAGCTCCACAACAGAGACTGGAATGTCTGTACTTAGGATGACAATAAGCTGTATGCTCCATGGAGTTGGGCTTTATAGCAGAGTGGCCAGAAGAAAGCCATTACTTTCAGCGAAAAAACGAAATGGCATGCTTTGAGTTCGCGGAAAGGCATGTGGGAGACTCCCAAAATGAATGGAGGAAGGTGCTCTGGTCTGATGAGACTAAAACTGAACTTTTTGGCCATCAAAGAAAACGCTATGTCTGGGGCAAACCCAACACATCACCCAAAGAACACCATTCCCACAGTGAAACATGGTGGTGGCAGGATCATGCTGTGGGGATGTTTTTCAGCATTCGGGACTGGAAAACAAGTCAGAGTTGAGGGAAATATGGATGGTGCTAAATACAAGGATATTCTTGAGCAAAACCTCTACCACTCTGTGTGGGATTTGAGACTAGGATGGAGGTTCACCTTCCAGCAGGGCAATGACCCCAAACACACTGCTAAAGCAAAACGTGAGTGGTTTAAGGGGAAACATGTAAATGTGTTGGAATGGCCTAGTCAAAGCCCAGACCTCAGTCCAATAGAAAATCTGTGGTCAGACTTAAAGATTTCTGTTCACAAATGCAAACCATCCAACTTGAAGGAGCTGAAGCAGCTTTGGAAGGAGGAATGGTCAAAAAGCCCAGTGGTAAGATGTGGCAAGTTCATCCAGACTTATCCAAAGCGACTTGGAGCTGTGATAGCCACAAAAGGTGGCTCTACAAAGTATTGACTTTAGGGGGGTGAATAGTTACACACTTGGGGGCAGATCCACAGAGAGAGTACGCCGGCGTATCTACTGATACACCGGCGTACTTTCAAATTTCCTGCGTCGTATCTTTGTTTTGAATCCTCAAAACAAGATACGACGGCATCTGGGTTAGATCCGACAGGCGTACGGCTTCATACGCCTTCGGATCTAAGATGCAATTTTTTGGCGTCCGCTGGGTGGCGTTCACGTCGTTGAGTATGCAAATTAGCTATTTCCGACGATCCACGAACGTACGAGCGTCCGTCGCATTCTTTTACGTCGTCTCTAGTCGGCTTTTTCCGGCGTATAATTAAAGCTGCCTTTCGTGGCGTATAGTTAGACCTGCCATGTTAAGTATGGCCGTCGTTCCCGCGTTTATTTTGAATTTTTTTTTTTGTTTGCCTAAGTCGTCCGTGAATCGGGATGGACGTAATTCACGTCTATGTTAAAAAAAAATGACGTCCTTGCGACGTCATTTTGCACAATGCACGGCAGGAAATTTAGGGACGGCGCATGCGCAGTTCATTCGGCGCGGGGACGCGCTTCATTTAAATGAAACACGCCCCCTAATCGTCGATTTGAATTACGCGCCGTTACGCCGCCAGAGATAGACTACGCCGCCGTAACTTACGGCGCAAAATCTTTATGGATTCGAACCAAGGACAAGTAAGTTACGGCGGCGTAGCGTATCTCTGATACGCTGCGCGGGTGCAGATCTCTGTGGATCTGTCCCACGGACTTTGTTATTTTGTCCCATTTGTTGTTTGCTTCACAATAAAAAAAAGAAAGAAATAATCTTTGAGCGGGCAATTTTGAAGTGTGACATATTGGGTATTTACTCGGCGTAACATTGCCTTTCACAATATAAAAAAAAAAAAAAATGTAAAATTGGGCCAACTTTACTGTTGTCTTTTTTTTCCCCATTTCAAATGAGTGTGCTTATAAAGGTCGCTGCGCAAATAGGGTGTGACAGAAAGCATTGAAAACGACCGCCATTTTATTCTCTAGGGTGTTAGAAAAAAAAAAGAAGAAGGTATATGACCAAGTAATTTTCTAGCAAAAAAAAAAACTGTTTTTAACTTCTAAACACCAAATCTCAGAAAGAGGCTCGGTCCTTAAGTGGTTAAGATCGCAGGGGGTGAGAATGCGATCTCGATCCTTAGTGATTAATCATGCAGGTCTAACACATGCATACAAGTACACATAAGCTGTACATTTGGCTAACCTAGGTCAATGGATCTACTGCAATAATTAACAACTTATTCTACAGATCAACCCTTCAAAAATACAGCCTGTCTAAAGGGATCACAGAGATTCCAAATTATGCAAGTGTTATGATGCATCAGAACTGTAGTCAAAGGCATCTGTTGCACTATATAAATTAGCCCCCAAACTGATTTATTATGGATTTTGGCGCTAGATTAGAGGAAGGCACTTGTTTATGTACGATAAGCTTTACTGAAACCGTGTTCAAAAGCATCCAAGGTGCCAAATCCTTTCAAATGAGTTACACTATAGCTGGTTACAGGGAACACAAGGGACACAACATTTTTTGTCGCATCGATTTCACACAGTAATAAAAAAACATTTCACACCTAAAAATTACCAATTAAAAATAAATGCCATTTACAGTTTTTTTACATACATTAAATCTTACTACTGCTAGGTCAATGCAATTAGGTTTTTTAAGAAGAGAATTTATTCAAAAATATACAGTTTGCAACCGTTGTTTCTGCAGAAACACATTTATACTAGTTATGCTAAATGCTGAGCGGTATGCATGCATGTATGTGTGTCGGCAACTCCAAGATGCTCAACAGCTAGAAAACAGATTTAGGAACAAATGTTTTCTGGAAAACTTGGAAGTATATGGCATCAATGCACAAAAAAATCATTTATGTCTTGAACCAAGCCGGGAAACATCCCTGTGAATCCAGTAAATGACAGCAGAAGATGATGCTAGGAAAGCAGGGTTCTGGAAGTCACATAGTATCCTAGCAACCACCTGATGGTCTCTATTTTGAGACCCAGTTGTACAATAGCTTCACTGCTGCTTTAAAAACTAATCACCTGGCAAAGGCTTGACGACCTACTATAAATTAATCACTTTTACTGAACTGATGGAAACATCTACAAGATCATGTCACTCATACAGTCAACGAACTGGAAATGGAGAGGGTAATTCACAATTATTTAACCACTTCCATACAGGGTATTTTCACCCCCTTTCTGCCCAGACCAATTTTTAGTTTTCAGCGCTGTCGCACTTTGAATGACAATTGCGCGGTCGTGCGACGTGGCTCCCAAACAAAATTGATGTCCTTTTTCCCCCACAAATAGAACTTTCTTTTGGTGGTATTTGATCACCTCTGCGGTTTTTATTTTTTGCGCTATAAACAAAAGAGCGAAAATTGAGAAAAAAAAAACACTATCTTTTACTTTATTTAATAAATATCATAATTTTTTTTTTTTTTTATGTTTTTTTTCCTCAGTTTAGGCCGATACGTATTCTTCTACATATTTTTGGTAAAAAAAAAAAATTGCAATAAGCGTATTTGATCGCTTTGCGCAAAAGTTCTAGCATCTACAAAATAGGGAATAGAATTATGGCATTTTACATTTTTTACTAGTAATGGCGGCGATCTGCGATTTTTATTGTGACCGTGACATTGGAGCGGACATATCGGACACTTGACACATTTTTGGGACCAGTCACATTTATACAGCAATTAGTGCTATAAAACTAGGGGGCGCTAAAGGGGTTAATATGTTCCCTAAAGTGTGTTCTAACTGTAGTGGGGAGGGGACTTACAAGGGGAGGAGACCAATGTGTGTTCCTCTGTACTGGGAACACACATCGGTCTCCTCACCGCTGACAGGACATGGATCTGTGTGTTTACACACACAGATCCATGGTCCTGCCGTGATTGTGGGCGCCCGGCGGACATCGCGGCCGCCGGGCACGCGCACCGGGTCCCGAGCAGTGCGGCGGGGGCACGCGCACGCGCCCTAGCCGCCCAGGAAGGCAAGGACGTCATATGACGTCCACCCGGAGGGAGGGAGTGTTCCCCGCCGACGTCATTTTACAATGACTCGGTAGGGAAAGTGTTAATAAACATAAAAAAGGCTGGAACTCCCCTTTAAGCCCAGTGTGCATGGAGCCCAAGACATACAATAAAAACACTGGGTGAAAAGGTAGACATTGTTAGAGCAAGTACGAGTGTTGCTAGGAATTTGCACTTGTTTTCACAAGCGCTGTATTGTATTTTCCCAGCACAGGTAAAAAACACACAGACATGAGAAATGTCATTGTTTTCATGCCATGTATGCAAGATAAAATCAGGAATTTCTAGTACAAATAGGCCCTCGGGCCACACTTTTTAGTGTGTGGTAAAACATTGGGGTGTACGGGTTATGGAATGCATGCTCATTCATTTTTAATATCATTCTCATCACAAACACACCTAAACTTCAGCACACCACAAAAACATATTCAATTACAAAAAGAAAACATTTATGAGATGGAATGTTTTGGTATGTGGACTAGTGAGCACAAGCGAATGTTAAAGTTCCTAAAAACACCTGGCAGTGGGAACACTTTGCGCACCTCATTTCTGACAGGGCAGTTGAACAGCAGACAATCTGTAGGGGTCATACATGGATCAAAATTCAGGTGGTCCCTACTGAACCGGCCAAATTTTGACCCATGTATGGCCAGCCTAACATCCTCCCCATTCCTGCTGCATTTACCTCCGAAGGTGCTGAGCTGTCAGTGCCCATGAAGCAGGTGCAGCGAGCCAGGGATTTTAAACCCTCGCTCTTCTCTGCGCAGCCCTTCCCGGGAAAGACCAGAGAGATTCATGGTGCAGGTGCTCCCCAATCAGAATTGCTCTGGTCCATCCCAGAAGCACTGCACAGAGAAGTAGGCGAAAAGCAAGGATTTCAAGCCAGCTGTGTGGGCACTGACAGCTCGGCATCCCCAGAGGTTAAAGTTCACCAAGGGCGAATGGGCTGTACAGCGATAGTTTACCATTTCATTTAATTTTGAAAAGGTGAACAATTTAAAGTGGGTGTCAACCCTAAGGCTCCATTCACAGTTGTGTGACTTGTCATGTACTTTGGACATGAGTCGTGTTTCTCAACTCCAGGTGCCCCAACAGGTCATGTTTTCAGGATTTCCCTCAGATAAAACAGCTGTGGCAATTACAAAGGCATTAAAAAACTGATCAAATCACCTGTGCAAAATAATGGAAAGCCTGAAACCATGACCTGTTGGGGTGCCTTGAGGACTGGAGTTAAGAAAGGCTCGCCCAACTGGATGATATTTTACTTTAAAAAAATCATTTTTCCATTCCTTTGGTACAACTTATGCCGCGTACACACGACCGGTTTTTATGTCATGGATTTTTCGACACGATTCTTGTCAAGCCTGCCATGCATACACACGATCGTGAAAAAAAAAATGCTCGAGCAAAGCTCGGTGACGTACAACGCGTACGACGGCACTATAAAAGGGGAAGTTTCAATCGAATAGCGCCACCCTTTGGGAAGATTTTGCAAATTTCCTTTCTCATAACTTGCTTCCGAGCATGCATGTTTTTTCTCCGTCGTTAAAGCATACACACAACCGTTTTTCACAACGAGAAAAAACAACGACGTGAAAAAACGACGAGGAAAAATAGAGCAGGTTCTAAATGGCCACTTTTCTCGTCGAGAAAAATGCTCTGGAGCCTACACGATCGTTTTTAATGACCAATTTAAAGAAATGCATTTTTCTCGTCTTGAAAAACGGCATTAGTGTTACCGATCTCCTGCAGTTCCATGCAGCCTCTTTGTCTACACGCATGTAATCCATTGCGGTGCTTTGTGCATTTGCAGGAGCCTACAGTCTCTAGTGAAAGCGCAAAGAGCAATGCTGGAAAGCAAATGGAATACAGGTACAGAGTGTTGTGCCATTTAACAGGAAGCACTTGCACAAGGACCTACATCGTCCACTTTATTACCTTGCCAGTACCAGTTGGACCCTCTTTTGCTTTGAGAACTGTCTTTTTTCTTTGTGGCATAAATTTACCAAGGCGTTGGAAACATTCCTCAGAGATTTTGGTCTATATTGACATGACAGCATCACACAGTTGCTGAAGATTTGTTGGCTGCACATCCATGATGCACATCTCCCATTCCACCATATCCTAAAAGGTGCTCTATTGGATTGAGATCTGGTGACTGGAGACCATTGGAGTACAATGAACTCATTGTCATGTTCAAGAAACCAGTATGAGATGATTTGAGCTCTGTGACACGGTGCATTATCCTTCTGGAAGTAGCCATCAGAAGATGGGTACACTGTAGTCAAAGGGATGGACATGGTCAGTAACAATACTCAGGAATTAAACGATGGTCAATTGGTACTCAAAGGGGCTCAAAGTATGCCACCAGCCAGCCTAAACCAGTGATGCAAGGCAGGATGGATCCATGCTTTTATGTTGTTTACACCAAATTCTGACCCTCCCATCTGAATGTCGCAGCTGAAATCGAGAATCAGACCAGGCAACGTTTTTCTAATCTTCTAGTGTCCACTTTTGGTGAGCTTCTGTGCAATGTAGTCTTAGTTTCCTGTTCTTGGCTGACAGGAGTGGCACCCGGTGTGGTCTTCTGCTGCAGCCCATCTGCTTCAAGGTTCGATGTGTTGTGCATTCAGAGATGGTATTCTGCATACCTTGGTTGTAGTGAGTGGTTATTTGAGTTACTGTAGCCTTGCCATCATCTCAAACTAGTCTGCCCATTCTCCTCTGACATCAACATGGCATTTTTGCACACACACACACACCTGCAGCTCACTGAATTTTTTCCCTTTTTGAAACCATTCTCTGCAAACCAGGCAACCTCGGCACGCCAGCTGTGGTGAAACTACAAATTCCACCATGCCTCCATCTCTAGGAGACATGCCTGTGACCGTCAGGGTCTTGCAATGTCTCATGGGACTTGTAGTTCAACCACAGCTAGAGGGCTGAGGTTCCCTACACTTGCTGTAAACCATAGAGATGGTTACAAGTTGAAAATCCCAGTAGATCAGTCATTTTTAAAATACTCAGACCAGCCCATCTGGCTTCATCAACTATGTCGCATTCAAAAATCACTTAAATCTCCTTTCTTCCCCATTCTAATGCTCTGTTCGAACGTCAGCAAGTCATCTTCACCATGTCTAGATGCCTAAATGCATTGCGTTGCAACCATGTGATGGGCTGAGTATCAATTTGTGCATACATATACACACACAGTATCTCAAAAAAGTGAGCGCATCCCTCCTATTTTTGTAAATATTTTATCTTTTACACTGAAGAAATTACACTTTGCTACAATATAAAGTAGTTAGTATAGAGCTTCTATAACTAAGTTTGCAGTCCCTCAAAATAACTCACACAGCCATTAATGTCTAAACCGCTGGCAACAAAAGTGAGTACCCCCGTAAGTGAAAATGTCCAAATTGGGCCCATAAAGTGTCAATATTTTGTGTGGCCACCATTATTTTCCAGCACTGCCTTAACCCTCTTGGGCATGGAGTTCACCAGAGCTTCACAGGTTGCCACTGGAGTCCTCTTCCACTCCTCCAACTGACATCACAGAGCTGGTGGATGTTAGAGACTTTGCGCTACTCCACCTTCCATTTGAGGATGCCACACAGATACTCAATAGGGTTTAGGTCTGGAGACATGCTTGGCCAGTCAATCACCTCTACCCCCAGATTCTTTAGCAAGGCAGTGGTCATCTTGGAGGTGTGTTTGGGGGCAATATGTCGGAATACTGCCCTGCGGCCCAGTATGTCTATCACATTACATGTTGGCATTCATGGTTACCTCAATGAACTGTAGCCCCCCCAGGGCCGGCAGCACTCCATGCAGCCCCAGAGCATGACACTCCCACCACCATGCTTGACTGTAGGAAAGACACGCTTGTCTTTTTACTCCTTCCTCACCTGGTTGCCGCCACACACACACTTGACACCATCCGAGCCAAAAAAATGTTTCTTAAAAATGTGCAGCTTACACCTGTGTGCAGAGTCAACCTAGTTCAAATGTATTTCCTACCGAAATTCTTATTTGTGTTTAGACACACTCCGATTTGTATCCCAAATTTTTTCTTCAACAAATTGCATCAGGCCTTCAGCTCTTTTGTATGGAGGGGCTCTGTACCCAGAGTGGCTAGAACCACACTGCAACTCCCTGTCGGGGGGGGTGGGCTGGCGATGCCGAACTTTAGGAAATATTACTGGGCAGCTGTCCTGGTGTCGGTGAGGTGGTTGGCAACATAAGACCAATCTAACCCAGCTAGAAGCCACTATACTGGGGTCGTACTCAGAGCTCAGCAACTTAGTATATAGAGGGTACAGATCCGGCCCCCATGCAGACCATGGCTACAGAGTGGAAAAAGGCTTCCATGACCATGATGGGACCTGGGGAGTCTTCACCCTATACTCCACTGTGGGGTAACCCATTTTCACATCATCTGCAGACTGTCCCAGACCCACAGTTATGGACTCAATCTAGGGGTCAGGACGCTGTGTGACATTATGCCCAACAACCATCTTCTCTCTTTTGCTGAGCTGAAAACTCGATTCTCACTCCCCCCCGGATGAACTTCAGGTATCTACAGCTTCAGGATTCTGTTAGAGCACAGTTTTCTGACCCTGTCATCCTTGAACCCCATTCAGTAGAGACTCCTCACTCCCCTCCATATATTTCCGGCTCACGTGTCCAGGGGATGGAGGGGTGAGTAGGGCCTGGCGACGTGACATACCGACCCTGACGAAGACTGAACTGAAGCCCTTCAACAATACATTCCTCTCATGATATCCGCCAAGGACAGATTTATCCAATTAAAATTCATACATGGGGCATATTAGACGCCTCAGAGGCTTTCAGTCATATACCCCACAGCTGATGCCGTGTTCCCGAGGTGTAGGAGGGAAGTGGGTAATTTTATACATATGGTTTGGACATGCCCAGCCATTCAGGTCTTTCGGCAGGCGGCGGTTGCCGCTATACATTGGATCAGCGGAGTCCCCCTTACCTTCCCGTTAGGCATAACAGATAATTTACCCACCAGGGACACACAAGAAAATGTTCATATTTTATGCGGTATACTATGCGCGAAAAACAATACTGCCTAGTTTGAAAAAACCTAACCCCACCCGAGGTTCCCACCTGGAAAACTATCATAAATGACACTTTGCCACTGTACAAAAATGACATATGGCCTCTCCCTCTTTCTTTCTTCCCTCCCCCCCAGGGAATTGTACCCCCCCTCTCCCTGCCCTGACAAGGGATAGCTACTTCCCCTTTTTTTGCCTTCCCCATGCCAGCCCTAAGGGTACTACACTGCACTGCTTAATGTTCAATTTACAGATTGTTATAACTATGTCGAATATGAACATGTCTCAAGGGCTTTTATACCTATGTCTAGGGATGTTGTAAAGATATTTGCTTTGTATGACCTATGCTGATGTTCCACATGTAGCCTGCGGTTTTTGTACTTCAATAAATATCATTCTGTTAAAAAATGTTTTTTATCTTGGTCTCATCAGACCACAGGACATGGTTCAGTAATCCATGTCCTTAGTCTGCTTGTCTTCAGCAAACTGTTTGTGGGTTTTCTTGTGCATAATCTTTAGAAGAGCCTTCCTTCTGGGACGACAGCCATGCAGACCAATGTGATGCAGTGTGCGGCGTATGGTCTGAGCACTGACAGGCTGACCCCCCACCCCTTCAACCCCTGCAGCAATGCTGGCAGCACTTATACGTCCATTTCCCAAAGACAATCTCTGGATATGCCGAGCACGTGCACTCAACTTCTTTGGTTGACCATGGTGAGGCCTATTCTGAGTGGAACACATTTTGTTAAACCGCTGTATGGTCTTGGCAACCGTGCTGCAGCCCAGTGTCAGGATCTTGGCATTCTTCTTATAGCCTATGCCAGTGATGGCAAACCTTGGCACCCCAGTTTTTTTAAAACTACATTTCCCATGATGCTCATGTACTCTGTAGTGGAGATGAGCATCATGGCAAACGTAGTTCCAAAACATCTGGGGTGCCAAGGTTCACCATCACTGGCCTAGGCCATGTTTATGTAGAGCAACAATAATTTTTTTCAGATCTTCAGAGTTCTTTGCCATGAGGTGCCATGTTGAACTTCCAGTGACCAGTGTGAGCGATAAAACCAAATTTATCGCAGCTGCTCCGCATTCACACCGAGACCTTGTAACACTAACGAATTACATGACGCCATGGAGGGAAAATGTCTAATTGGGCCCAAATTTGGACTTAGGGGTGTACTCACTTTTGTTGCCAGTGATTTAGACATTAATGGCTGTGTGTTGAGTTATTTTCAGGGGACAGCAAATTTACACTGTTATATAAGCTGTACACTCACTAATTTACATTGTAGCAAGGTATCATTTCGTCAGTGTTGCCACATAAGATATAATAAAATATGTACAAAAAAAAAATGTGAGGTGTGTACTCACTTTGTTTTTTGAAATACCATACAGTGAACTTTATTTTGTTGCATAGTTAATAAAAGTATAGACAAAGCTGTTTTTGGCCTTCTCTTCAGCCTGGTTCACACCTATGCATTTTTTTGTGCGTTTTTAGTTTTACAGAAACGCACTACAGTCCATTAAGCATGGTTTCCTATGGGTCATTGTCACATCTCTATTTTATGGTAAGGGCCAGGGACTTTTCTCAGGTTTTTGTTTCCATAGGCTTCAATGGATCAAAAAGATGTATTGAAAAAAAACACAAAATGCAACTGGAATACACAAACTGCAACCTGCATAGGAGTGAACCAGACCTTCTGGTAGAGCAGCACGATTAATCGTATTATAATCGCGATCGATTCATCCCCCGCGATCACCAGCCTGGATTACCTCTATTTTTCCAGGATGTAGACTGGACCGGAGAAGAAGCCGCAGAACGTAAATGTCATTCAGCAGAGAGTGTGATGTGCCACTGGATGGATGCCTGGGCGTGGGCGGTACCATGTTTCTTAGCCAGGAAACACTGCAGTGAGTGCGCACTGCGCACCAGCATTGATCCGATGCCAGGCATTTCCATCACAAATGTGAGCATAAATTATGGGAATATTACTACTTACTGCTTGACATCTAGAAAGAAAGCCCATGACATAGGAGGGGGTAATCTCATTCCTCCCTATCTTACCATGCTGCACCACCCACAGTCAGATCTACATAAATGGTTAATTAAAAAAAAAATAAAAAAAAATCTATATAAAAGTTTAAACTCAAGGAAAAAAATAAATAAAATGTATATATTTATTTTTCTGCGCAGTTTCATAAGGGCCATTTTTTGAGAATCGTGATCTTTATTCTAAGCAAATGAATCACGATTCTCATTTTGGCCAGAATCGTGCAGCTCTACCTTCTGGGTCACAGAAGTGCACTTACTTGCTACAGCCCGGTGTCAGCTGACATCCCAGATACGCTTTAAGCTATAAAAGGACCCCAACAGTAATGTTGGGATCTACCCAGATGCCCGATAGGCAACAGCTGACTCAGCATGCTGGTTTAACTCTTCCAGGCCTGACACTCGTGAGTGCTAGAGGGGATGAACCGATAGTCCTTCTGGAGCATAGAGCGATGACTAAGAACTGAGCGATCAGCAGGCAGTATTTATGTACAGTTTGTTTTTTTGCATTCCCACACTTCTTTTTAAATGTGCTGCTGTCATTTAAAAGAGATCGAAAAAAACAAAAGTGTATCTGAAGCTAAACTTTTTTTTTTTCAGGTTTAGGTAGATTGTAAGGCTACATTCACATTGACAGCCAGGTTCAGTTGCCAGAGAGAAGCAGTAGACTCTTGACAGCGGATCTAAATGATATATGCACACAGTGTGTGCAAACAGACGCAACTGTCAGATTTGCATTCTGTACCAATCAACAGCCGGTGTTCTAACGATATGGTTCCCCCTTGACTGCGCAGGCGCAATCCGAGCCAACGGAAATCCCCGAGCTTGAACAGCTGTAGACGCGCTCGCTCCCGATGCTTAGTAATACAAGGCGCTTTATTCTTCATGTCGCTCTATACAGCAAGGGGCGGAACAGATGGGATATTGAGCAGTGCTTTTTTGTTTATACACGCCGCTCTATACAGCAAGGGTTGCATTTAAACATATTTTTAAAAAAAAGCACTGCTCAATATCACATCAGCCTCCGCCCCTTTCTGCAGCGTGTAGTATAGAGCGGCGTGTCAATATCACATTAGTCTCTGGCCCTTTTTCCACCCCTTGCTGTATCATCGGGAGTGAGCGCGTCTAGAGCCGACGAACAGCTGTTGAGGCTCGGAAATTTCCGTGGCCTCCTACTGCACATGCTCAGTCGAGGCCGGACTCTATCCGATAGGGGAACCAGCTCGACAAGACACCGGCGCCACTCATCCAAGTGGTTACATGCAAACAGAGACCGACTGACCCTGGATGCAAACAGTGTGCTTCTAGGGACATTGTTCCTCTCTGAACACATACTGGCCGCAGCAAATTGGTCAATTTGTATTTAGCTATAGTACAGTTGCGTCCAGAGGAGGGCATTTAGCCACCTCTGAAATGTGGCAAACCAACAGACCCCAAGGTCAAAATGAATGCAACCTAAACAAAATAAAAAATAAAAAAGTCAAAACCCCATCAGGTTTACATCGATGTGGGGAATCACTACATTTATCTTGCTATTCATTGTCCCCATGTCAGACAGTGCTTATTAAAATCTAAAATGTTATGGTTGTCACTAGAACAGGAGGTGGGGGTAAATATTCCAATGGGAATACCAGTTTCCCTCAACTGTTTTGAAGGAAAGTTCCCCTCAGCTTAGAGAGATTTCAATTCAGGATAAGAAAAAAAAAAAAAAAAAATCTCCACAAAGATGACCATTTTTAACCATTATCTACTAAAGTGTTTGTGTTAACCTTTTTGTTGTTTTAATTTATTTATTTTTACCATAGTTCCCCCATAGCAAGCAGCATAGAATTACAGTGAAAAAAAAAAAAAAAGTGTACCCTTTGAATCATTTTTAGTTTAAATACATTTTAAGTGCAAAATAAAGTGTGGAGAGTCGTAGTGCTCAATTCCACTATGGAGGACATTTCTGAATCCTGTCGTAAGGCAAAGCAATGCCAAGCAGGAGTAGTGTGAATCAACACAAGGAAGATTTCATAGAAAGTTACAGCCCAAGATATACAATTCTTGTTTTGGCTGCTCCACAATCACACTGGCAACTGACTGAAATGTAACCCTGACCCGTTAAAAGTAGAATTTTGTCCAAAACCTAACTAATCCTAAAACTGTCCCCTCCTCCTCCTAACACCTATTCCGCCTAACCTATGCAAGAAATTTGTATCCTTAACCAATTTTCAGACCGCTCTGGTCATGTAATTTCCATGTGAGCCAGCACCAGCTGAAGAGGAGGGAAGAGTGTGCGCTCAACAGCAGGTAGTAACGCCTAGAAGCACAATGCCACCTCTAGGCTTCAATGGCCCATGCCTTGTTGATGCTCCCTCCTCTCCCCTGCAGCAGCACTGGTAGACACAATGGAGAGGGATTATATGATCGTACCGAAGTGGGATGAAAATAGGCAATAATACACATCTTTCTTACACAGGCTAGTTAGGGGGAAGGGACCGTTTTTAAGGCTCGTTAGGGTATGCCCGGAATTCCACTTTAATTATGCATCTATTTAGAGAGGAAATCTGTCTTGGAACTTTGCTAGCTGTCACACTTGACTGCACAGAAAAAACAGACACAGGTCTGTAAAGCTTTCACAGATTTTGCCGATTTGCAACTTGTGTTCCTAATCGGCTTGATAACTGTCCCCCATGTTGGCTCGTCCTCTTCTCCATGTGGCCCAATAGTAAGCAAGGGCACACGTGCAGGCTCAATCCTGAGCCAGGTCGTGCGCATCCATTGACACACGCAGCATGTCTCAGCCCCACCCCCTGCTCTCTCCTCACAGCATTTAATTAATGGCCAATGGCTCCTGCTGCTTTAGTCCCTGTGAGAAGTGGGCGAGGGGAGAGACCACACAGACATGCACAGTGCTCGCTTGATGGAGGACTTAGGTGTTTAGGGAGGAGTCTGGGTAGCAAAGCTGTAAATCATGTTTTTACCTTAATGGGGTGAATGCATTAAAAAAGGTAAAACATTTTAGCTTTAGAACCACTTATGCAGAGAATGCATTAGAGTAATATTTTTTTTGCATTTAGAACCACTTTAAATACACTAATAAATTTAAGCCAAAGTTAGAGCAACAGTTTTGTTCCTTTTGGTATGAAAGTTTGACAAATAACAGCTGATCATTATAAAAACAACTGCTTGTGGGAAATGGTTTGTCCCATCCCTGTATAGCGATAAATCCAGAAGAGAGCTTGTTCTTTTGAAAAAACAGCAGGATCACCAGGTTGGAAAAAAAAAAAAAAAGACTGAAAAAGATCTAATGGGAACCATCACATCAAATAATTGGTAAGCTGAAACATATTAAAGGTGCTTTTGGGTTGAATACCACTCTAGAGGACCATGTGGCTTTTTTCACATGGGCCTCATCTTGTATAAGAGCAGGGTGAACAGCAAGCTTTGTTGAAGCTTTTAAAGTATCATTTAAGTCCAGTTTGTAAATGATGACAGATCCTAATGGGAGTGCCGATTGTCACTTTAAAGTGGAACTGAGAGAGATATATATATATATATATATATATATATATATATATATATATATATATACACATACATAATTAGATGTTGATGAACCTCACCTGCCTGATAAATATGAAGAACTACTAAAGGTTCCCTCCCGCTCACAGTTTGATCCCCTTTGGAATGAACGGGATGGAGAAGACCTGTATAGATTCATCCTCTCATCCCCCTACACATCCCAATACTTCACACAACTCCAGATGGCCCTAAAGACATAGCGGCTTACTTCGTAATGGACTCTGACGTATTCCTAATGACCCTCATTTGGATAAAGGTTGTCCCCTTATTAGGATGGCACTCACTCATTTTGTTAGTTCTGTATTGTAACCTTGATAGACACTACTTACCGGTTGATTAACTATTAAATGTTGGAGTATTCAATTAATATATAATGTTTGATTGTATGTACTATGCTCTTTGTAACCTGTTTTTATCCTGTTACTGTGAAAATCTTGTGAAGCCCCAGACAATTTTGAAAAAAAAATTCAATATTTTTAACTTTTTGCTATAATAAATATCCCCCCAAAAAAAACTAAAAAAAAAAAACTATTTTTCTCAGTTTAGGCCGATACATATTCTTCTACATATTTTTAGTAAAAAAAAAAACGCAATAAGTTGGCAATAATTGATTGGTTTGCGCAAAAGTTATAGCGTCTACAAAATAGGGGATAGTTTTAGGGCATTTTTATAAAAAAAAAAAGTCACTAGTAATGACTGCGATCAGCAATTTTTATCGGTACTGCAACTTTATGACGGACACATTGGACACGTTTGACACCATTTTGGGACCACTGTCATTTTTACAGCGATCAGTGCTATAAGAATGCACAGATTACTGTAAAAATGACACGGACAGTTAAGGGGTTAACCTGTAGGGGCGCTGAAGGGGTCAAGTGTGACCTAGGGAGTGATTCTAACTGTTAAGGGGCATGGCTTGCCGTGACGCGTCACTGATCCAGATGACAGGGAACAGACGATCAGTGACAGTGTCACTAGGCAGAATGGGGAGAGGCTTGTTTACACTTGCCTCTCGCCGTTCTGCAGCTCTGTGACCCGATCGCGGGACACCGGCGGACATAGAGTCCGCGGGTCACGGAGGGCATCACCACAAGGCCGGCAAATTAAAGGGGGCGTATATATACCCGTTTGCCCAGCCGTGCCATTCTGTCGACGTAAAAGTGCGTGCGTCGGTCAGCAAGCAGTTAAAGAGACATGCACTGTGTCTTGTACAACAAAACCCCCTACCTGCCTGTCATCTCCTCAGGCACTGTAAACTGAGCATGTGCAGCTCAGCTTACAATGCCAGACTGGTCTCTGGGTGCCAGGATAAAAGCCTCCTGCACATGCGCAAGAGTGACATAACCCACTCTGCCAGCCAATGAAGAGACCTGAAAACCAGCACTGAGAAGATGCCAGTGCCAGACCATCGGGATAGGCGAGTATGGAGACTTTGTTCCCCTTTAAAGCAGAACTTCACTGTATCTGAGCACAACAAACCAGAAAAAGCTATTGAATTCTATTTTAATATTCAAAGAAAACCACCCAGATAGGATGCACTTTCAAACCGATTTACTACTAAGGGTTAAAAACAGTCAATGTTGACAGAGTAAGAGCCCTTTCACACTGGAAACGCCTATAGCGGAGTGTTAAAAATAGCGGTAAAACACTGCTATTTTACCGCGATTTTTCCATGGGGAGCGTTTTGAGCGTTTTAATAGCGCTATTTTTACCGCAAAAAAGCTGCAAAAACGCACCAGTGTGAAAGGGCTCTTAAAGTGATCGTAAAAGCAGACTTTTTTTACCTTACTGCACTCAATGCCAGTGTTTCTCAACTCCAGTCCTCAAGGCACTCTAACAGGTCATGTTTTCAGGATTTCCCTCAAATGAAACAGCTGTGGTAATTACTAAGGGCTCTTTCACACGGAGCGGACCATTTCTGGGTCCACTCCGTGTGTCTCCGTCGGCTCAGCGGGGATCCCCGCTGAGCTGTCAGTGGATAGGGCGGTCCCCGCACACAGTGCAGGGACCGCCCTGTCTCAGCTGCGCTCTGCCCTATGGGGAACCGGATGCAGACGGACTGTCTGTCCGTCTGCATCAGTTCCGTTCCGCCGGACGGAAGAAAAATAGGGTTTTCTTCCGTCCGAAAACCGGATCCCGACTGACGCGGACGCTAGCGGATGCTCCATCCGCTAACGGACGCGATCCCATAGGGATGTATTACAAGTCCGTTAAAGGACTTGTAATAATGGACAGGCGTAGCGGACGTCTGAAAGGGGCCTAAGGCAGTGAAACTGATCAAATCACCTGTGCAAAATAACGGAAAGCCTGAAAACCTGTTGGGGCGCCTTGACTGGAGTTGAGAAACACTGCTCTATGCAGTTAGAGCCCTTTCACACTGGTGCGTTTTTGCAGTAAAAATAGCGCTATTAAAAACGCTCATAAAACGCTCCAAAAACGCCCCTCTCCATTGAAATGAATAAGATGTAAAAACGCGGTAAAATCGTGCTGTTTTACCGCTATTTTAACGCTCCGCTATAGGCGTTTCCAGTGTGAAAAGGCTCTTACAGTAAAAAACCTGCCTGCACAGCATCCCCCTTAAATACATACCTGAGCCAATCTCAAGCCAGTGATGTGCACAAAAGCTGGAAATTGCCCCCCCCCCCCCCCACAGCCCCCCTAATAATACCAGAGTCCCTTCTCGAACCAGCGATGCGCAAGGGAACCTCAGCTGTCCTGGGTCTCTCTCTACTCACACAGCAGCTAGAGCTATTGGCTCTCACAGCCAGTGAGCCAAATAAAAAAAAAGGAGCAGAGGGCAGGGCTGAGTCGCAGCTCTGTGTCTTATGGATGCCTAGATCGGGGCTCAGAAGCGATCATGCACCAGTGCCCCCATAGCATGCGGCTTGCTACTGGGGCACTGGTTAAGCAGGAGTAGTCAGGAGAGCTAGTGGGGGGACCCAAGTAGTAGAGGATTGAGGCTGCTCTGTGCAAAACCATTACACAGAGCACAAACGTATGATACTTTTGTGTTTTTTAAAACAGACCTTTTAAAAAAAAAAAAAAAAAAAAACACTTAAAGAGGAGGTCTGCCCACCGCTGCGAAAATTTCAAGCCAGCAGCTGCACATACTGCAGCTGCTGACTTAATAATCGGACACTTACCTGTCCTGGAGTCCAGTGATGTCAGCACCACAGCTGATGTTTCCATTGGCTAGTTGGGTGCATGCCACCTCCATTGCGAGTAAGGGAACCCGGCAATGAAGCCTTATAGGTTCATGCCGGGAACCCTACTGCGCATGCACAAGGCTCCACTCCTCTCTCCTACTGGCCCGGCGGCCAGGGAAGGAGGAGGGAGCCCGGGCGGTGACATCAATACCCGCTGCTGAGGCTTCCAGAAGTGGCAACAGGATACCTGTGAAAGAAGGTATCCCGCCCCCATCCACCACGAAAGGTGCCAAATGTGGTACCGGGGTGGAAGTACAACGAGCGGAAGTTCCACTTTTGGGAGGAACTCTGCTTTAACCGCTTGCCGACCACATAATATACAATTACAGAGGCAAGGGGACTCCTGCACCAGATCACGTACTAGGTACACGTACCACTGGAAACCCAGCTGTGCTGTGATTAGGAAGATGGCCAATGGATGCCCGCCATCACCTGCTGATCATTTACACAGGACAAAGCCCTGTCCTACCAGTGGGGAAGTAATGGATTTTCTTTTCTGCAAAGCAGGGAATAAAATCAATTGCTTGACTTAGTAAAAGCACCTCATGGCACACAAAAATACTGGCTAGGAACACATTTAATCGCCCTAGATGTTAAACCCCCTCCCAGCAGTGGGACAAAGGTCATCTCGAGCCCAGGGCGAATATGCCAAACTGTGTCCCCACCCCCCAAGGTGTATGAGCATTAATCTGCATGCATACCCCCCCACCCAAGCATAAATTCCCCCACTTTCCAGTACAAATCTGCCCCCATGCTGAAGTCCCCCCACTCCCAGCACAAGTCTTTGCAGGTTTGGGGTTTTGTATGCTCCCCCCCCCCCCCAAAAGAAGTTTGGCACTGCCCGCCACTGTTAGAATCACTTTAAGCAAGCTGCTAGCAGGCTTCCAACAAGCATTAAGTAGTACTGAAGCCTGCTAGCAGCTTGTATAAAGTGGCAATCAGCACACCCCTTAGGATCAGACTGGAGGTGAATGGTACTTGCTGATCGGGAGTGTCTTCTAGAATGTGAAGCTGATGTGAGTGGAGTGATGGTCCTCCAGCTGTGTGTAGAGGATGGGCACTTACCGATGCCGAGTCCCACCACCACCCGGCCCCCTAGCAGGGTCTCCTTGTCCCGCGCAGCGGCCAGTATAGCGGCTCCCGCCATGAACATCAGGCTGGCCAGGAGGATGCACGGTCTGCGCCCCACAATTCCATTCAGCACCCCGCCTGCCAGAGCCGACACGGCCGCCGCCCCCACCGTGCTGGACACCAGCAGCTCCTGCCACAGAGCCGACAGGTTCATGTCCTTCTTCAGCAGCAGCATGGCCCCCGACACCACCCCAGTGTCATAGCCGAACAGGAAGCCCCCCAGGGCGGAGAACACCGACACCACGTATACAAAAGTCGGGGTGACATCCTGCTGGAACTGCCGGCGGGCCGCCCGCTCCAGGTCTCCCCCAGTCATTGAGGAGGAGCCCCCCCTGCCCTGACTGTTAATGCTGCTGCACGAGTCGGCGGCTATGAGGCTCCTCTCCCCGGCTCCCTCCTCCGGCTGCTGAGGCTGAGGCGGCTTCCTCCTCTTCTTCTCCCCCATCAGGTTGCTCAGGCTCCGTAGGGTGTACTCCACATTGTCGCTGGCTTTGCGGGACATAAGTGGTGACTGGTGAGGCCGTTTGGGTCACACGTGTGGAGCTTTACAAGAGCAGCCCGGAGCACAGCATCGTACTTTACGGCCACTTTGTGCCTCTTCGCTCCAGGTGACTGAACCTCTCTCTCCCCCCTCACAGGATACAAGCGGACAGAGGCGGCCACACACTCACCGCGCTCATACGGGAGAAGAACGCTGTCAAAACTGGAGGGGCGGGGTTGGGCTCGTCACATGACAGGCAGCAGCTGATTCTCTGACGTCACCGGGAGGCTTCAGAGGTGTTTTCGCCTCCAGTCAGTAGGCTTTTCATATCCGTGTACTCTCCTCAGATCCGGGAGAGGCTGATCCTCATATAATGACACTCATCAGGCTTCATAGGGCGATGGAAGCAGGCATCTGCACTCTACTCTATGAATAAAGCATATTATCCCTCTAAGCATACATTTACTGATTGAACGCTACAAACTAACACAGCGATTTTTTTTCTCACTAGTAATCAATTCTTAATCAATAAAGCGATCGTATGAGATCAAATGAACCAAAGGGGTTATCATTTCCATTGATTTTGCCAAGATAAATCTGATAATGCAGATAGAGAGAACAGCGTGGTCAAACAATAATGATAAAAGGTCATTCATGGAAAAAAAAGAAAAGATAAATCTGATAATGCAGATACAGAGAACAGCGTGGTCAAACAGTACTGATAAAATGTCAATCATGGAAAAAAAAGAAAAGATAAATCTGATAATGCAGATACAGAGAACAGCGTGGTCAAACAATAATGATAAAAGGTCAATCATGGAAAAAGAAAATCTAAATCTGATAATGCAGATACAGAGAATGGTGTGGCCAAACAATAATAATAATAAAAAAAAAAAAGATAAATCATGGAACAAAAAAGATAAATCTGATAATGCAGATACAGAGAACGGTGTGGTCAATCAAAAATAATAATAGTAATACAAATAAATAAGATATGGATGGAAAAAATAAATAAATAAGATCAATCATGGAAAAAAAGATAAATCTTATAATACAGATACAGGGGTAGATTCAGGAATGATTTACGCCGGCGTATCCATAGATACGCCGCGTAAATTCAAAGCTACGCCGGCGTATCTATTTTCTGTATTCAGAAAGCTAGATACACCGACATTAGCCTAAGATACGACTGGCATAAGTCTCTTACGCCGTCGTATCTTAGGGTGCATTCTCACGCTGGCCACTAGGTGGTGCTTCCGTAGTTGTCAGCGTAGATTATGCAAATTACATACTTACGCCGATTCACAAACGTACGTGCGCCCGGCGGTAGTTTTTTACGTCGTTTGCGTAACTCGTTTTTGGCGTAAGGCTGCTCCTGCCATTTACGTTCACGTCGAAACCAATGACGTCCTTGCGACGTCATTTACCGCAATGCACGTCGGGAAATTTTAGGGACAGCGCATGCGCAGTACGTTCAGCGCGGGAACGCGCCTAATTTAAATGATCCACGCCCCCTACTGGATCATTTGAATTACGTGCGCTTACGCCGGCCCCTTTTACGCTACGCCGCCGCAAATTACGGAGCTTCGTGCATACAGCGCTTGCTCCTGTAATTTATGGCGGCGTAGCGTAAAGACGATACGCTGCGCCGACGTATCAGTGCGCGCCCCTACCTGAATCTACCCCACAGAGAACTGTGTGGTCAAACAATAATAATAATAATAATAATAAAAATAAGATCAATCATGAAAAATATATATATATATATATATATATATATATATATATATATATATATATATATATATATATATATATATATATATATATAGATCTGATAATACAGATACAGAGAACTGTGTGGTCAAACAATAGTAATAAAAAAAGATCAATCATGAAAAAAAAAGATAAATCTAATAATATAGATACAGAGAACGATGTGGTCAAACAATAATAATAATAAAAATAATATCAATCATGAAAAACAAAGATATATCTGATAATACAGATACAGAGAACAGTGTGGTCAAACAATAATAATAATAATAAAAAAAAATCAATCATGAATAAAAAAAAAGATAAATCTGATAATGCAGATAGAAGGGCATGATCAAACAATAATAATAATAAAAAAAGGTCAATCTGTTAATGCAGATAGAAGGGCATGATCAAACAATAATAATAATAAAAAAAGGTCAATCTGATAATGCAGATAGAGAGAAAGGAGTGGTCAAACAATAATAATAAAATCGATCAATCATGGAAAACAATAAAGATGCATTTCATAATGTAGATAGAGAGAACTACGTGGTTAAATAATAATAATAATAAAGTTACATCTGATAATGCAGATAGAGAGAAGGATATGGTAAAAAAAAAAAAAAAGATCAAGCATGAAAAAAAAAAAAAGGATCAATCTGATAGTGCATATAGAGAGAATGGAGTGGTCAAACAATAATAATAAAAATAAAAGATCAAGCATGCAAAAAAAAAGAAATCTGATCAAAAGTGGCCTCGATTTTTCTTCTGCCACGGTTTGTTCTGCTTGGCAACAGTCAAATTTATTGAAAAATAAAGTAGCGGCAGTCAATCTGTCTTTTGATCAACTAGAGATGGAATTGACAGGCAGATCGATTGGATTGGCACGTGTGCAGTTCACAGAAGGATTTATCAAATAATATCAGCAAATGATCGTTGGACTTTTTTCGGTACCCCATGCACACAGTACAACACTATATACTGTATAATATCAAAAGTATTGGGACACCTGCCTTTACACGCACGTGAACTTCAATGGCATCCCAGTTTTAGTCCATAGGGTTCAATATTGAGTTGGCCCACTCATTGCAGCTACAGAATGTTGAAACAGGAGGGAGCCATCCCCAAACTGTTGCCACAAAGTTGGGAGCATGAATTTGTCCAAAATGTCTTGGTATGCTGACGCCTTAAGGGTTCCCTTCACTGTAACTGAGCCAAGCCCAGCCCCTGAAAAACAACCCCACACCATAATCCCCCTCCACCAAATGATTTGGACCAGTGCACAAAGCAAGGTCCATAAAGACATGAATGAGTGAGTTTGGGTGGAGGACCTTGACTGGCCTGTACATGCATTCAATATCTTATCCATTGGATTACTGTTTTTTGGATCCTTTTTGTACTAATAAATCATTTTTATATCATGATTTTTTTATTTTTTATTTAACCACTTCATTACTGGGCACTTAAACCCCCTTCGTGCCCAGACCAATTTTCAGCTTTCAGCGCTGACGCATTTTGAATGACAATTGTACCCAAATTATATTTTTATCATTTTTTCCCCACAAATAGAGCTTTCTTTTGGTGGTATTTGATCATCTCTGCGATTTTTATTTTTTGCGCTATAAAAAGAAAAAGACAGAAAATTTTGAAAAAAAACACAATATTTTTTATTTTTTGTTATAATAATATCCAATTTTTTTAAAAAGAAAAAAAATGTTTTTCCTCGGTTTAGGCTGATACGTATTCTTCTACAAATCTTTGTTAAAAAAAGTCGCAATAAGCGTTTATTGATTGGTTTGCGCAAAAGTTATAGCGCCTACAAAATAGGGGATAGATTTATGATTTATTTTCTATTTTTAATTTTTTAATAGTAATGGCGGCGATCTGCGATTTTTTTTGTCAGGCCTGCGATATTGCGGCGGACATATCGGACACTTTTGACACAATTTTGGGACCATTCACATTTATACAGCGAGCAGTGCTATAAAAATGCACTAATTACTGTATAAATGTGACTGGCAGGAAATGGGTTAACACTAGGGGGTGAGGAAGGGGTTAAATGTATTCCCTGGGTGTGTTCTAACTGTGTGGGGGGAGGGGGGTGACCGATGCTGTGTCCCTATGTACAAGGGACACAGATCGGTCTCCTCTCCTCTGACAGCACGTGGAGCTCTGTGTTTACACACAGAGCTCCACGTCCCTGCTGGTTTCCCACCGATCGCGTGTACCCGGCGGACATCGCGGCCGCCAGGTACACGCATCGGCTTCACAGCGATGCGACGGCCCCCAGCGGCGCGCGCGGGTAATGTAAACAATAGGACGTCCAAAGACGTCCTCCCTGCACTTCAGGTCCACGCTGCAGACGTCTTTTGACGATAGCGCGGATCTGTAGTGGTTAAAGGGGTGTTCCAGTCTTTTTTTAAGTTTATTAAAAGTCAGCAGCTACAAAAAGTGTAGCTGCTGGCTTTTAATAAATAGACACTTACCTGCTCCACGGTTCCAGCGACGCTCCGGCCGGGGCTCCGCTCCTCGCCCCCCCCTCGCCGGCCGGCGTCTTCATTCCTAGTGTGGGCACCCGGCAGTGACAGCTTTCGGCTTCACGGCCGGGCACCCACTGCGCATGCGCGAGCGGCACTGCGCATGCGCGAGCGGCACTGCGCATGCGCGAGCGGCACAGCGCCGTCCGATTGGACAGGCGCTCGCCTACAGGGAGGGGCTGCAATAAGGCGATTAAGCTAATCGCCTTAACAGCCCCTCGGCGGAAGGAGGAAGTGGGACAGGAAGTACCCCCCAAAAAAAATTACATGCCAAATGTGGCATGTAAGGGGGGAAGGAGTGGATTAAGCGGAAGCTCCATTTTTAGGTGGAACTCCGCTTTAAATTGCCTTAAAAATCCCAATTTCTGAGTATATACCTTTACCATTTAACAAGGGATGATGGCAATTAACATGCCATCATGTCTAACTAATTTCAGTCCTGACCTCAACTCAATAGAATACATTTTGGATGAATTAGAGTGGAGGCTGTGAGCCAGGCCTTCTCATCCAACATCAGTGCCTGACCGTGATCAGTACATGTAGAGCAACCAGTATACAGATGGTATTCATGTTCCAGTTGTCACAATGTGGTGCGACTAAAGAACCAAATGTCTTGTTTGATTATCACTATTGGTTTTAATATTTAAAGGTTGAATATTATATATATATCTATATTTGTAATAAACTTTTTTCAAATATCTTTTTTACGACTGTCTATTGTTAGTTGGTATATGGTACCATTAAAGTCCACTATAGCCTCCCCCTCCAATCTGTACTTCATACTGTCGGGACAAAGGTACCATAACTAAATTTATTACTGCTATGGCACTCCTCTATAATATAGAGAGAGAAAACTACGTGTACGCTCCTGACCTCTGGATCCAAGAGGGCGTACAATACTATATTTATAGGAATATCCATATTTCATTACAACATTGTTTGAAAACAGTGTTACAAAATAGCATAAAATGTGGTGCAATCCTGTTCCACAGAGGTAGTCTCCATACAAAGTCCCAACAGTGGTCAAATTGTCAGAAAACACATGAAAATGGTATGCAGAACATAACCTCCAGGAACATCAAATCCTCTATAACATGTTTCGCTGTTGTACTTGTAACCACTTCTTCAGAAGGGGAGGGGGCGCATCCAATCCCTATAAATAAAAACAAACAAATAATAGAGCACATATAATTTTCATAAACCATAAACATGTAGAGATCTTAATGCAGAGAAAAGACCCCCACGAACCAATATGTGTTCAACAGGGGGAACAGGGCTGATGAAAAGTAAGGGGATTGTGGACAAGGAATATGACTGATCCATAGGGATGCAATTACTGGAGCCAATCCTTGTAGCAGCTGAAAGGCGATGGGAGGGAGAGGAGAAACTGACTTTCAGCTGCCACATGGGGATCAGTTCCAGTAATCCCCCCATCATAACAATCATGCTCTCTGTCCAGAATTCCTCCTCTCCTTCCTGCTGGCTGTCAGCTGCTGGAAGCATACAGGGGGGTCGTTTCAGGATGGAGAGCAGGGGGGTGGTAAATACTGTATGTCAAATTTACTGATCCTTCCTTTACTGAATGAACATACTTATTGATCAGTACTGATCAACCACTTTGTTCATTCATAACTAAAGCATAGTATTCTGTGTTTGCTATGCTTCAGTTTGTGAATGGACAGGAAACCTATGTTGCGAAAACTTCCTGTTCATTCATTCTGCAGTGCAGCTTAGAAAGCGATCAAGGAATAATTTTTCTGTCTCAATTAAACCCCTGATATTTCACCAAAGCCACCACCCCCAACAGGGTTGTTAAAAAAAGTAAAAAAATAAAATAAAAAATTATAAAAATAAAAATAAAAAAACAGCTCCAGCCACGGTGCCATGTTAAACAGCACCACGACCTCATTCACACATGGAGCTTTATTTATTAACTCAGTACAGTTTTATCTTTTGGATTTAGCAGGAATGTTGTGTTTGTGCCTGCTAATGATTTTAGTGTATATTCAGCAAAAATATTGTTTTGATATTTTCTGGGGGAGAGGGGCCAAGTCAGATTGGCTGTATGGGGTTGCAGAAAAACAGGAACAATGGGCCAGATTCACGTAGAAAACTACGCCCGCGGCCTCCGGAGCAAGGCGGGCCAATTCAAATGGGCGTGTGCCATTTAAATTAGGCGCGCTCCCGCGCCGGACCGACTGCGCATGCTCCGTTTCGCAATTCCCGTCGTGCTTTGCTCGCCGTGACGTCATTTTTTCGAACGGCGACGTGCGTAGCGTAATTCCGTATTTGCTTATGCAAACGACGTTATTTTTTAAATTTCGACGCGGGAACTACGGCCATACTTTAACATGGGCTGTGTAAAGTTAAGGCACCCAAAACGACGACTAACTTTGCGACGGGAAACTAGACTAGCGGCGACGTAGCGAACGCGAAAAACCGCCGTGGATCGCCGTAACTGCTAATTTGCATACCCAACGCTGGTTTACGACGCAAACTCCCCCCAGCGGCGGCCGCGGTACTGCATCCTAAGATCCGACAGCGTAAAACAATTACACCTGTCGGATCTTAGGGATATCTATGCGTAACTGATTCTATGAATCAGTCGCATAGATAGAAACAGAGATACGACGGCGTATCAGGAGATACGCCGTCGTATCTCTTTTGTGAATCTGGCCCAAAGTACTTACAGTGGGAAGATTTGTTTCATCTTTGTGTATCACCTGAGGCTAGTCACTATACTGAGTAGGTAAGGGTTTTCAACCATTTTATGGGAAGGCCGGCCGTAGGCGGGCCTGAATTTGTAGGAGGAGTCGGGGGGTTCATAAACCCGCCCTCCTTTCTCCTTCCCCACGGCCGGACCTTCTCGTTTGTTGACGTGCACGTCGGCGTGACGTCATCAGCAGGGGACGCATCGGCTCCACGCGGCGGAGAGGCGGCTCGTTCGGCCTCACGGATCCTCGGCTTCACTGCTCCCCGGCTCCTCGGCATTTCGGCGCCCACGGCCCATCGACTTCGACGGCAGCCTCACAGGGTGTTTCCTTTCTCCTCGCTCGGCCGCTACTTGCAGGTATCGAGGGGAGGGGTTTTTTTCTGGCAGCACTGGGCACGTCAAATCTGACTCCAGCATCGGAAGGGGGGGGGGTTACCGTGGTTGCAGCAGTATGGCAGGTGAGGAGACCTTGGGGTGGGGGGGGGGGGATCCTGTGGCGCTCCGGCCCTGGCTGCATGGAGGTGAGGGGACCTCGGGTGGGAGGGGGGGGGGGGTTTCTGAGGCTCTCTGCTTAGTTGGTGAGGAGACCTGGGGGGGGGGGGGCGCTGCTGTACTCAGGCAGTGTTTAGTTACGGCGGAGACCTTTTTTTCAGCCAATGTCATGCTTTTCATTCCCTGCATAGGTTATTTTCTGTCAATGTACTCCAGGTGTTAAATTCATGTCATACATATGTCCCAGTTAGGAGATATCTCTGATCCTCCGCATCCCTCCAAGCAGCAGCTGGGAAAGTGTTTTGCTGGGACAGTACCCGATAGGGTGTCACTCTGAGGTCCTGGTCACTCTGAGGTCCTGGTCTCCCTGGGGTGAACCACTCCAGCCGAGCGAAGTACCTTTTCCAGGTAAGCCAGCCAAGCGCATGCGTTCGTACGCTTTTATTACGCCAGTCGTGGCACAATCTCCATTGTCGTTTGTTATCTCTCGCAGCATATTTGTTTTGTTGATACATGTCTATCGTTTTCCTTCATGGCTTTCGTTTGTTTTCTCTTCTTCTTTTTCTCTGTTCCAGGACTGTTTTCGTGCAGTCTCGTTTTCACGTAAAGTACAGGGTTTCGTGGCAAAACTGTTGCAGTGAGTGTCAGGCATTTCGTTTCGTTTTTTTTTTTTTTTCTCTCAAATTGTTCACACGCAGGGTGAGGGTTCCACGTCACTGTCACAGGTATCACCAGGTTCACCGGGTTCATTACCTTACCACTGCAGACCTTCGAATGTCCCAATCTCAGGTCATGTTGCGGGGACTTGAGGGCGGTGGACACCTTACTGCAGTCCGAACTGGACAAAGGTTTTGTCATTGGCCCTTTCGCTGTATCTCCTTTCCAGGCTTGGAGGGTCAACCCGTTGGGTCTGGTCAAGGGGAAATTCTCAAATAAACAAAGATTAATTTATGACTTGTCCGCCCCTCATTGCTCCGCTGTTCCCAGCCTCAATTCTTTAATTCCATCAGAGGAGTTTTCCCTCAAGTATGCGTCAATAGATCAGGCCATCCAGCGAGTCATCGAGGTAGGGCCGGGCGCCTGGCTGTCCAAGGCAGACATAGCGGACGCCTTCAAACTCCTCCCGATCACGCCGTCACTTTGGCAGTGGCACGGGATCAAGTGGAGAGAGTTGTATTATTTTGCCACCAGACTCACCTTCGGGTCCAAAAGTAGTCCTTGGCTTTTTGATGTGTTTGCCCAAGCGCTTGAATGGATTCTGGTACACAAGGAGCGATGTCAGGCGGTCATCCATTACCTGGATGACTTCCTCCTCATCGAGAGTCCCCAGCACACCCCTTTGGATTTGCAGAAATTAGTGGCTGTTTTTTCTGCGCTAAACGTGCCCCTGGCTACCAAAAAACTTGAGGGCCCAGCGTGGACTCTCACCTTTTTGGGGGTCATCTTGGACACTAAAGCCATGCAAGCCAGGCTCCCGGCTGACAAACTCGCCAGGATCAGAGAATGTATTCATACCTTCTCGGTCTCTCGGGTTTGTACCAGGGTGGAGTTGTTGTCTCTTCTGGGCATGTTAAACTTCGCCATGCGCGTCATCCCACAGGGTAGATCTTTCATTTCCAGGTTGTTAGCCTTGCTGCCGTCAGCACCAGATTCAGACTCACGGGTCAAACTAGACGCAGCCGCGTTGGCTGACCTCCGCATGTGGGACGATTTCCTCCGACATTGGAATGGGGTCGCCATGTTTATTCCTGGGGAGTCTTGCTCCTCTCCCCAGGTAGGAACTGACGCGGCGGCCACGGTGGGTTACGCTGCTATTTTTGGCACTCATTGGTTGGCAGGTCCCTGGCCGGAGGAGGTTTTGGCCATTCCGGGGTTCACGGAATCATCTGCCTTGTTTGAGATCTACCCCATAGTAGCCGCAGCCTGGGTGTGGGGCGGTTCGTGGGCAGGGCAGACAGTGGTGTTCTCCACGGACAACCAGGCGGCCGTAGAGATCATCACCAAGGGTAGGTCCCGGTCCTTGGTCATTATGTCCTTGGTACGCAGGTTAATTTGGTTGTCCCTGCGTCACAAGTTCCATTTCCTGTGCAGGTTCATCAGTGGGGTGGAGAATGGCGCGGCTGATGCCCTTTCTCGGCTCAATTTCCCTTCTTTTTTCCTACAGGTCCCGCAGGCCGATGCACAGGCCACACCATCCCCGCGGGCTTCCCTGCTGATGCTGGACTAGACACCCTCTTGCGCGAAGCGGCAGATTTAGTTGGGGCGTCTCTGGCAAGCAACACCAGGAAGGCTTACGCCACGGCCTGGAAGGCCTTCCTGGTCTTTCAGTCTTTGCTCCCCTGTGGCAACAGCATCGATGTCAGTTTCTTGTTGGCATTTGTCACTCACTGCCACACTCGGCTGAGGTTGTCTCATGGCACCATCAGGACATACCTCGCCGGGGTGCAGCACCACCTGTCCCTGCAGGATCCCAATCGTACTTCTCCTTTTTCAGCCCACATCATCAAGGCTGCGTTAAGGGGTGTACAGAGGAGGTGCCCTCCAGTTACCACTTGTCGTCTCCCAGTCACAGGGCACATTTTCCGTGGCATGTCCGGGTTGCTGGATGGGCTACCGTTCGGGAGGTTCCTCAGTGGGGTACTCAAAGCGGCCATTTACTTAGCCTTTTTTGGGTTCCTCAGGCCAGGCGAATTTTGCCGTTCCGGTCCTGGTTCCCGGGTCCTCACGATCGGTCAGTTGGCCAGACATCCACACTGTTATAATTTACTTATGACAGCCTGCAAGACCCAGCAGGTGGGGGCTGGCACCAACGTGACGTACTTCGAGACTGGTGGGTCGTGGTGTCCTGTGATGGTGCTAGATCAGCTCAGGATGTTGATTGGCAACAAACCCATGGACAGTCCCTTGCTCCCTTTCCCGGTGGCTCCTCTCACGACGGCCCAGTTCACCAGCCATTGCCGCACGTTGTGGGCTAGGTTGGGGTTGAACCCAGCAAACTGGTCGGGTCATTCATTCAGGATTGGGGCAGCCTCGGCAGCATCCCGTCAAGGAATCCCGGCCCACATCATCAGGAAGTTGGGGAGGTGGAATTCGGGTTGCTATGCCAGATATATTCCAGATCCGCAGGTTGAGATGGCTCGGGCCTTTATGCACCTTACTGATTAGGTTGTCTTTTCATTTGCATTAAACATTTTCATCATGTACCCCTGTGTCCTTTGCTTTTTTGGCCCCTTTTAGGCATACTGACCACGTGACCATTCGGCACACTCTCAGGTCTTGTTCAGGTTATCTTTCCATATTCGCATCCTCAGTCCATGTGGAGACTCCAAGTACAAATGGGAAGGCCGGCCGTAGGCGGGCCTGAATTTGTAGGAGGAGTCGGGGGGTTCATAAACCCGCCCTCCTTTCTCCTTCCCCACGGCCGGACCTTCTCGTTTGTCCCCACCCTCCCTTTCCCCTTTTTTCTTTTCATTTATTCATTTCATACTTGGGTATGCCCCCTTTTAGGCATACTGACCACGTGACCATTCGGCACACTCTCAGGTCTTGTTCAGGTTATCTTTCCATATTCGCATCCTCAGTCCATGTGGAGACTCCAAGTACAAAATTAATTACATGGTCTTCATGTAATAAAGGGTATGTTTTATCTTATCACTGAGTCACTTTGAGGACAGTTATCTTTTAACAGTTTGCCTTAAAGCTGGACAACTGGACACAAGGTTATAGCCCTTCTATCATTTACTAAAGGTGCTTACAATTAAAAAGAGGTTATGGTTACCTGCTTTGTGCAGCGGTTTTGCAAAGAGTGGTCCTTTACCTCCATTTGGCAGTCTCCTGCTGGTGTTGTCCATTCCTTCTTCCTCTGAATGCAACCTAGCAAGCCATGTGCTATGGGGGCATCTGTGTGCGCTTGCTCTGGATCTGTAAGTCCAAAGAAACACACAGCGCCAGTAAGCCATGCCCCTGCTACCTCCTTTTAGGAGACTGACTGACAGCAACAGGAGCCTATTGCTCGTGCTGCCCTCAGTGTCTAGTGTGAGACCAATAAGAGAAGAGAGTGGTGCTGCAACTGGGACAGCTCTGAATCAGTTAGAGGTAAGTCAGGTATGTTTTTGGGGATATAATAGATAATGAGGAGCTTTTTTTTTACCTTAACCACTTAAGGACCGCCTCCTGCACATATACGTCGGCAGAATGGCACGGCTGGGCACAAGCACGTACAGGTATGTCCTCTTTAAGTGCCCAGCCGTGGGTCGCGGGCACGCGCCCGCGACCCAGTCCGAAGCTCCGTGACTGCGGGACCAGCGGACCCGATCGCCACTGGAGTCCCGCGATCGGTCCCCGGAGCTGAAGAACGGGGAGAGCTGTGTGTAAACACAGCTTCCCCGTTCTTCACTGTGGCGCCGTCATTGATGGTGTGTTCCCTTTTATAGGGAAACACAATCAATGACGTCACACCTATAGCCCCCTACAGTTAGAAACACAAATGAGGTCACACTTATCCCCTTCAGCGCCCCCTTGTGGTTAACTCCCAAACTGCAATTGTCATTTTCACAGTAAACAATGCATTTTTAATGCATTTTTTCTGTGAAAATGACAATGGTCCCAAAAATGTGTCAAAATTGTCCGAAGTGTCCGCCATAATGTCGCAGTCACGAAAAAAATCACTGATCGCCACCATTAGTAGTAAAACAATTTTTTTTTATAAAAATGCAATAAAAATATCCCCTATTTTGTAAACGCTATAAATTTTGCGCAAACCAATCGATAAACGCTTATTTGCGATTTTTTTACCAAAAATAGGTAGAAGAATACATATCGGCCTAAACTGAGGAAAAAAAAAAATTTTTTATAGATTTTTGGGGGATATTTATTATAGCAAAAAGTAAAAAATATTGCATTTTTTTCAAAATTGTCGCTTTATTTTTGTTTATAGCGCAACAAATAAAAACCGCAGAGGTGATCAAATACCACCGAAAGAAAGCTCTATTTGTGGGAAAAAAAGGACGCCAATTTTGTTTGGGAGCCACGTTGCACGACCGCGCAATTGTCAGTTAAAGCGACGCAGTGCCGAATCGCAAAAACTGGCCTGGTCCTTTAGCTGCCTAAAGGTCCAGGTCTTAAGTGGTTAAAGTGATATTAAAGGTTCGACATGTCATACTTACCTCCACTGTGCAGTTCGTTTTGCACAAATTGGCCCCAATCATCCTCTTCTGGGGTCCCACGGCGACTCTCGCAGCTCCTCCCCGCATTAGATAGCCCCCTCTGGGAAGCTCTCTTCCGAGAGGGTTACCTTGCAGGCACGCTCCTGTGTCATACACTCTGTGTCCATAGATGCTGATTGTATGACTTGGCCCAGCCCCCGGCGGCCGCATCATTGGATTGGATTGACAGCAGCGGGAGCCAATGTCTGCGCTACTATCAATCTATTAAATAAAGAGCCAAGAAGCCGTGGAGAGAGCGACGCGGGATTGCGCCCACGGAAATTTGGGGCTCAGGTAAGTAAAATGGGGGGGGGGGCAGACACTGCAAGGTGTTTTTTCACCTTCACCCCTTTAATACAGAGAATGCATTCATGTAAAAAAATATTTTAACTTTAGAACCACTTTATGGCCAATACAAATGACATTGTCCACTTCAGTATAACTTGTGAGCTATTTTGCTTCAATTCTATCAGTCCTTGATTCCCAGAAGAAGGCTCCTTATTAGTTATTATTGTGCCAGCATGCCACATTATTGATGAATTTGGCCTGCAGGATGCAGCTGTGCACTTTATGCCCTACTGTTAGTACATTTGCTATCCATGAGACATTGTACTGAAGTATTGGGCCAGCGAAGCACATGGGTATTTCCAAGTATTTGAGATGTAATTGTGGGCAGGTAGATGGCCTCAGATAAATAGTTTTTATTTACATTTTGCTTAATTTTGAAGTTAAAGAAAGCTCCAGTACAGAAATAGTCAAGTAGGGAACATGTAGTTAAAATCAGTAAACCACAAGAGACAAGTCACTTGCATGTGCCTTCAGCGGATTTTTTCCAACAGCCTAATTAAATATCAATAGGAATGAAGGAGATGATCAATTTTAAAACCACTAAACGTAAAAGAAATAATGTATACATCAAATGTATGTCATTCTCCCCAGTCACTGTAAGTTAATAGCCTTTCTCGTAAATAAAACAATAGAGATTTCCCTTTTTTCTTTTTAGCCTCTACAGTTCTTACTGACCAGTGTATCACAGCAATTCCTTATGTAATACTATATATAATAAATATATACTCTGTCCTATAATACACAAAACACATAATATTGCAATGTTGTAATTATTGTTGTTAGTTAAAAGTGTCCGGATTATTCACTTGTTAATTGTTATTGCATGCTAATAAAATATGAAAATCTTAATTATTTTCCACTATACTGACACAAGAATATGTTCAGATGACTGACAATTTTAACTGACACACTGGCCTATAAAAGATACACATTAATTGCCATTGACCAGTGCTTTCCCATACAATATAATGAATGCGTCATTAAAATCAAAAGAGATTATTTTTATCTCAGTAGAACGACTTAAAGTCCTTGAAAATGATAATGATTGGGGGAGGGGGTCTTATGGGGAATAGTCTTATTAAGAAACAGAAACAGGAAAGTACTTAGTTAAGCTGATGTATACATCTGTTCTGGAGAGAAGCAATATAAAACCGCATCAGGAAACAAGCACAGAATGAATAATGACAGGAATCAGCACCAGGGATAGCACACATGCAAGCCATTCCACTATGTTAACAATGTAAATCAGTAAACATACAAGAAGAACCTGTTGTCCTAACGAATCAAAAAATATGAGTAATATTTTATTTTTAGTCATGGAAAAGCATGAACAGGTAGATAATTAAGCACATTTTTTTTATAATATTAGCTTACGGATTCATTTCTACGTCAAAGAAAGGCCAATATCCCAGCAGCTGAGAGTGATGCTTAGGATGTTTGTGTAATACAGACCCAGTTTAAATCATGCAGAGCATGATCAGTAGTAATGAAAATATGGTCAATTAAATATTAATTATGTTTGTGGATGTTCTGTAGCTTTCTACTGTACAGCAGTTCAAAAAAATAAATATTTAAATATTTAATATTTTATTTGAATAATGTGTGCATGGAAAGAAACCACAATAGAAAATGCATACTCGCATATCTATAAATAAATCTATCTATATATTTTGAGCCTGACACAAATATTAATTTTCACAAAGTCTGCTGCCTCAGTTTTTATGATGGCAATTTGCATATACTCCACAATGTTATGAAGAGTGATCAGATGCATTGCAATTAATTGCACAGTCCCTCTTTGCCATGCAAATGAACCTAATCCCATAAAAAAAACACATTTTCACTGCATTTGTGAGGAAGTCTAGCAAGCGCCAAGACCGTCTCCTACAGTTGATTCAGCTGCTTGATCGGGGCACCAAAGGTGCAGAGCTTGCTCAGGACTGGCAGAAGGCAGGTGTGAGTGTATCTGCATGCAAAATGAAGCAAAGACTTTTGGAGGATGGCCTGGTGTCAAGAAGGGCAGCAAAGAAATCACTTATTTTCATGTAAAACATCATGGACAGACTGATATTCTGCAAAAGGTACAGGGATTAGAGTGCTGAGGACTGGGGTACAGTCATTTTCTCTGATGAATCGCCTTTCCGATTGTTTGGGACATCCAGAAAAAACCTTGTCCGGAGAAGAAAAGGTAAGCGCTACCATCAGTCCTGTGTCATGTCAACAGTAAAGCATCCTGGGACCATTTATGTGTGGAGTTGCTTCTCAGCCAAAGGAGTAGGCTCACTCACAATTTTCTCTCTTTTGACCCATTTTAGGTCTAATCTCAGTATACTGGAGAATCAGGCTTTGGAACAACTTATAAAGAATGATTCCGTCATCATTAAACCAGCTAATAAAGGTGGTAGTGTACAAAAAGGAAATAGGAAGGGGGTAACAAACCCAGGGACTTTAACGGTGTCTCAAAGAAAAAAGTAATCAAGTAGAAAAATACTTCATTTATTTGATTTTTACATACATAATTAAAAAGGAAGTAAACACAACCACATTTTGATCCTATAAGGATATGAGTGGCTTCAGAGCAAGCCACAAAGAAAACCTGTACACAGGATGCCCAACATGTTTTGCCCTGAGCAGGGCTTCATCAGGAGCTTGTACAGGAAATACTATAAAAGAAAGAAAAAAAATCGTACATAAAAAGGTGGTAGTGTAGTTGTCCAAGATAGGACCGACTATCTACAGGAATCCAGTAGGTTATTATCCAACAACAGTACATATCAAACTCTCTCTCAAGACCCCACTATGCAGTACTCCCTTTAAGCTGCTAATATTATCAATAAGGCCTTAGAGAAGCATATAATTTGCAAAACTGAGGCCTGTTTTCTTAAGAAAAACTTCTGTAGAACACTATATTTTTACCATCTGCAGAAAATTCACAAGGATCTTACCAGTCCTCCTGGCCACCCTATAGTTGTAGTCATTGATAGGGTTACTAGTGGTTTTTCAGTTTAAATCAACCAATTTCTGCAGCCATTGGCCCAGAATTTACCCTCTTACATCTGTGACAGTCCCTATTTACTAGATATGTTAAAATCATACACATGGGAGTCTACATATTGGTGGCTTTCTTTGGATGTGAAACCGTGTACAGCAAGGAGTGTAATACTAGTCCAGATAGGACATTACACATATATGTGAAGCACAAACAAAAAACAATTCAATTCAATTGTCCCAGTGAATGCTGTGGCTATAACGTGCAGCACACCCTCTATGGAGAGGAAAAAACAATTGCTGGTAAAGACTTGAGGTTGCTCTGTGGAATTAACCTTCTGTGATTCTGGTAACTTTCACATGCACAGATGTCAGATCCTCTATGCAGCACAGCTCATAAAAGACAGAGAGAAAAAACAAAGACTCATGGTGCAATACTACTGGACCAGGAATACAACAGACTACAGCTGGTAACAATTGCAAACTCACGAATCCCCAGGAAAAAAAGGACACCAATATCACTCCTAAAAGCTGCTCAGGTTGATGGTCTCCTCATACGGACATAGGATCCGTCAATCCCGTCATTTGGCTTCTCCCCCACGCGTAACTTTACTAGACACGTGACTTAGGCATGGGTAACCCATGACTAAGTCACGTGTCTAGTGACGTTACGCGTGGTTGAGAAGCCGAATGACGGGATTGTGCGCTGGAGCTTGTTGTTCCACGACCAGCCTGGGCACATAATTAGCACTACCTCAGCACTATCATGTTAGGTATGTAGAAGGAGCTGATGCTCCGAGCACATAGCAATGCCTATCCAGTAGTTCTCTCCCTAATGTTCCTTCGGTGACCACACTTATTTGCGCTCCATGCTGGTCCCGGCCACCTTCCTGGTGGCCACAGGATGGATCACGGTTCCCCTGTCATCTTGCCATACACGTGGATGCCTGTCTCGGACACCGGGAGAGCTACCCTCCATACACACATACAGATGAGTCTAATTTTATCTTATATTCTGTAAGTGCATTACTTACCTTGCATTTAAACTGTACCTTAAATACTACACTCAGGTGGTGCTTCCTGTGTTCACCCCTCCTTTTTATCCTGTTTATAGAGCTGGCTTTCTCTGAGGACAGCTGCAGCCTTTTATCCTACTTTAAGAATTGACCCCCATGGACTAAATTGATAACTAAGTGGCTTGGGGAACAAAACATTGAAACTTTGGGTCCATGGCCAGGAAACTCCCCAGACCTCAATCCCATTGTAAACGTGTGGTCAAAAAAAATGTATTATCTCCCAAGGTGTGGAATTATCAGGGGTGCCCTAGCTTCCAACTCCTATCCCTGCTGAACCTACTCTTTTCTTTATTCCCCTAGTAACCTTTGGCCTTCTTCTGATTGTACAAATATCTCCCATGGCGCCCATATTTCCTTAATTTGTTCCTTTCTATCCATTGTCAAGGGTAGGAGACTTTCCATTATTCCCACTCTTCTAACTTTATTAAGCCACATCGAAATCGGAGGTGCTCGTGGATCCTTCCAGTACATGGAAGGGAGATGCAGCTTTTTGTTGCGTTTATCAAATGACACATAACTGAATTCATATATCTTTTAGGTGGAATTGGTGTTATGTAACAGGAAAAAAGCTGGTTCCCCTGGGATCTGGTATTCAGTAAATGTTTGAGTGATTCTCTGTACTGTCTGCCAAAACTGTCTAATTACTGGACATGACCAAAAAATATGTATCATTGTCCCTTTTTCGTCATATCCTCTCCAGCACCTGTCAAATACTTCTGGAAAAAAATGTATTTAAGACTGATGGCGTATAGTACCAGCGTGTTAGTATTTTATAATTTGATTCCTGTATTTTTGTACACCTTGAAGATTTTAAAGACAGGGTTTGGCCTATATCTCTCTCCCATTAGGCCAGACATACCAAGTCCTCTGGGGGTGCAGTCAGCATTGTGTACATTCTAGAAATGACGTTGGGAATGGGCTCCCCTCCCTCACAGTATTCCTCAAACTTTGTACGTGTTCGCCTATACCTCTCTGCAGGTCCCAAAGTTTCTAAATAATGTTGTACCTGCCGAGCTTGCCATATGGGGATTTCATACTGCCCTCCTTGTTGTGTTAGCATATCAATTGTTGGCCAACCCCTATCTCGTAGAAATGTGAGGCTTGGAGACAACCCTTTCCCCTAATGCCGTGTACAGACGGTCGTTTTTTGTGATGAAAAAAAGCGACGTTTTTGAAAACGTCATTTAAAATGACCGTGTGTGGGGAAAACGTTGTTTTATGTCTTCTGAAAAACGACAAAAAAAAAATTCGTACAATTGCTCGAATTTTTTGTGTCGTTTTTCAAAACGTCGTTTTTTGTGTCAATGAAAATGATAGTGTGGGGGCAAAACGACGTTTCAAAACTACGTTTTTAAACCCGCGCATGCTCAGAAGCAAGTTATGAAGCTAGCTTCAATGGAAAAGAGTGCTGAACGTAACCGCACCAAACGATGGTGTGTAGGCAACGTCGTTTTTGAAAATGAAGTTTCAAAGACGTCGTTTTATTTCATGATTCAAAACGTCGTTTTTTTTTCATCACAAAAAACGACCGTCTGTACGCGGCATAAGTTTCATAAATGTTTGTGATTCCATACCTGGTGGGTAATCTGGGTTTCCTAATATAAAGAACAGGGGTGAGTTTTTAGAAGAAAATTTTGAATTCTGACTAATTTTATTACATGTCCATAACGCCGGGCCTATTGTAAGGTGTGTTTTTAGTAAAGGAGGTATAGCCGTGTAATGCCATAGTGCCCTGTTTAGGGGAACTGGACTCATTTGCTGCTCAATAGTAATCCAAAGTTTATAATCCCCGTGTCTACTCCAATCCACTATCCTGCCGCGTTGGGCTGCCAGATACTTCTACTAGCCCAAATGAATTTAGTGAACTCGGCACGGACTTGGCTGAAGTAAGACATGGGGATTTTGATCGTCAGTGCTTGAAAAAGAGGAATTTTGGCACTACTCTCATTTTTTAAATATTACATCTCCCGAACCATGAGTGCGTACCCCCATTCAATCCATCCAGCAATGTTCTGACTGTCCTAAGTAGTGGTATGAAATTCAATTCAAAGGTATCTATTAAGTTTGGGGGCATTCGTGTTTTTCTTTTCCCGCATCCGGCGGGGATATGGAAAGGATGAGATCGGGAATTAGGGGAAGGTATATTGGGAGGGAAATGGAAATGGAAAAGGGAAAACAGGGATAGAGAAAAAAAAGGATGTTAGAAATTGAAAGAAGAGGCAATAATAAGACATTTAAATGGTGGAAAATGTATGGATAAAAAAAAAGTCTCTTTGACTTAAGTTTATAGGCAAAATAAATATAATTTGAGTTACTTGCTGTCTTCTAAACTGTTATGTTGTATCTCTATACCCTGACTAAAGATAAATAAAGAATTTAAAGAAAACGTGTGGTCAATCCTTAAGAAGCGGGTGAACAAAAAAAACACAAACTCTGAGAAACTCCGAGCATTGATTATGCAAGAACGTGCTGCCATCAGTCAGGATGTGGCCCAGAAATTGATTGACAGCATGCCAGGGCCAACTGCAGAGGTCTTGAAAAAGAAGGGTCAACACTGCAAATATTGACTCTTTGCATAAACCTAATGTTATTGTAAAAAAAAAAAAAACACTTTGACACTTATGAAATGCTTGTAATTATACTTCAATATACCATAGTTACCATAGTGTACTATAGTAACATTTGACAAAAAGATCTAAAAACACTGAAGCAGCAGACTTTGTGAAAATAATATTTGTGTCATTCTCAAATCTTTTGGCCATGGCTGTACAGAATTTTTTATGTATTGTGAGAATTACTATCAAATGGTAGAGCTTTACAGGATACCGCCACTCGCATTCTTCTTTTTAAGGGCTTTTCTTGCCCAGTTTTATTAAGTTCAAGGTTCCAGAAAATTAAAACAACAGGTTTCCCTCACAGGGGTTTTCAGCATTTCACTCAAAGAAATAGACATTCAACCTCCTGGCTTATACTGTACGAAGAAAACTGCCGCTCTGGCCTTCAACTTCAGGCCCTCGTCTGGATCCCACAGACTGTTTCAATTACCATTCAGTACCTTGATCCATAAATTTGGCAGCCACTTGCTGCTCTGGCTTCCATCTGTACTCCTTGACAGAGACCTCCTCTGTTTGCCCGGTGGAGCCCAGACCCATGGTTAGATTTCTACAAAATGCCCAGCACACACCTGACCAATTGCCATGCTGGTGGTTCTGAAAACCTGGACGCAGGATTGGAGATTTCATGTTACCTGGATCGCTAAGAAATCTCCAGGCTCCAGGTCCCAAAATGGACTTATGAGGAAAATTCAGTTCCCTCTGCATTAAGCAAACCCGCTGGATTCCCTCAACCTGCCTGGTTGAAAATCCTGAATTATAATCTTCATTTAGACCCTGACCGGGTAATGCTCTGCCACAGTATGTACAGTGTGTATGTAACAAAACCACCGAGCTAGTGTTTCATTGTTATTTGCGAATCAGGAAAACATGCAGTTGCTATTTGAATGTTTATTTGCATCTGTATGTAGTAAATTGTACAATTCAGGAATCCAAAGAATGTACAATTTAATCTGAAAAAGTAATTATATAACAGAATATGTAAAGCTGATGTTGCACTTGCAAATAAATGAGCAATACAGTACCTCCAGGCTAACATACCTATAAAAAAGGTTCTCAACTACTTTTCCATTTAGAACAAATGATCCATAGTGACCTATCATTAACTGCTTAAGGACCGACCCATGTAGATATACGTCGGCAGAATGGCACGGACAGGCACATCAATGTACCTGTACGTTCCCTTTAAGTGCCTGTCCGTGTGGTCGTACGTGTGCCACTGACGGCGTGCTCGTGACCCTGTCGCTATCCCCGCGAGTCGGACCAGGGGTCCTGCGGACTCGATCGCCGCAGGGATCTCACGGAGGTATAGAGCGGGGAGATGCTTGTAAACAAGCATCTCCCTGCTCTGTCTAGTGACAATGACACTATTCTCGGCTCCGTGTACTTGGATCAGAGATCAGTGTCATGCGACACAGAGCCCATCCCCCCTACAGTAAGAAGCACTATGCAGGGAACACTTAACCCCTACAGCGCCATCCAGTGGTTAACTCCTTCACTGCCAGTGTCATTTTCACAGTAAACAGTGCATTTTTATAGCACTGATCGCTGTGAAAATGACAATGGTCCCAAAAATGTGTCAAAAGTGTCCGATGAGTCACAAAAAATCACTGATCACCGCCATTACTAGTAAAAAATAATAATTAATAAACAATAAAGTGAAGCACATAATCGTGAAAGGGAAGGAAAATGATAGATATGTTTTCAAAATTGTTTACAACTAAACATCTCAAAAGTGTGGCGTGCATTTGTATTCAGCCCTCTTTACTCTGATACCCCTAACTAAAATCCAATGGAACCAATTGCCTTCAGAAGTCACCTAATTAGTAAATAGAGTCCACCTGTGTATAATTTAATCTTAGTGTAAATAAAGCTGTTCTGTGAAGCCCTGAGAGGTTTGTTAGAGAACCTTAGTGAACAAACAGCATCTTGTAGGCCACGGACAAACATGGCAAAATGTGGATAAATGAGATGAATACTTTTTCAAGGCACTGTATTGATGTAACCTTTATATTACAGTAGAGCTTGCATAGGATAACACTATCTGTACTCTGCAATGGCCACCACAGTGCTTTTTGGCTGGCAGGAACATCTGAATAGGCTGGATAGACAGTCAGCTATGTCATCAGATGGGTAAGTGATTGTGTGTATGTGTATACAGTGTTTGTGTATATATGTGTATACAGTCTGTGTGTGTACAGTATGTGTATATGTTTATACTGTGTTTGTGCATAGGTGGTACTTCTGTGCTATGGATTAGGTGGTGGTGGTATAATGAATTATAGGGGGTGCTGTGTGCTGAACTGAATATACTTCTGACCACTGCACTGTGTACAATACATACACCTGACTTGTGCACTGCACTGCACTTGTTTACTGCTGATTGCACACTCTATAAATTACATACACCCGATCCCTGCACTCTGTACATTACATACCCCTGACCCCTGTGTTATGTACATTACATGTTTCTGATCCCTGTACTATGTACATGACATACTCATGACCCCTGACTTATATACTTTACATAGTGCTGACCCCTGCACTCTGTATATTACATACTTCTGACGCCTACACTCTGTACATAGACTCAAGTTTTAAGCCTCTCCCACTGTTGGTGAAGTTTTGCCACATCCACAATTTACCATGGTGCATACAGCATGCACTGTCATTCTTCTCCTCTGCAGGTCCAAGAAGGGGGATCCCTGTCATGATTTATAATGGCAGCTCTACATTGCAATCTATCAGTATTCATTTAAACGCACTATACAGTATAATAAGATGACACGTATCTACCTTTCTAGGAAAGGGGTGCTCAATTCTGCATTTTGTAGTTTTCTCAAACCCATGATCTAATTTCTTTCTACTTTCTGCTTATATAAAACAGATAAATAGAACTAATTAAAATCAGGCAAGTTTTTTTAAATTGTTAAAGCCCTGTTTTATTTTAATTAGCAACACACTGAAAAACGTAACCCCCAAGAGGCAGAATTAACCCATATAAACAAAAAATGAAACACATTATGCAAGTTAAAAAAGAGAATGCTGCTCATTCTTAGAACAACTACTGTACACAATTTAATCTGTGTATAAAGTGCAGTTACATGACCCATACATTAATTATGAAGTCCAACATGACCACCCTCCCCCCACCCCTTTTGCTTTTAGCTACCACTCAGAATCAAGCATTGCCTTCATTGGAGAACATCTTAGATAGGGTGAACAGACATCGGTTTCAGGGGACAGTCCCCTGATTGAAGACACTGTCCCCGGACCAAGGCCCGGATTCAGAAATAGTTACGACGGCGTATCTCCAGATTCGCCGTCGTAACTCTGAGTGTGAGGCGTCGCATCTCTGCGCCTGATTCATAGAATCAGATACGCCTCACTGTTGCCTAGATACACCGATTCAGAAACGTACGTGCGCCCGGCGCATTGATTTACGCCATTTACGTAAGGCTTTTTTCGGCGTAAAGTTACCCCTGCTATATGAGGCGTAGCCAATGTTAAGTATGGACGTCGGGACAGCGTAGAATTTTGCGTAGTTTACGCCGTTTGCGTAAGTCGTACGCGAATAGGGCTGTGCGTAAGTTACGTTCACGTCTAAAGCATTGACTATTTGCGGCGTAATTTGGAGCATGCGCACTGGGATACTTTCACGGACGGCGCATGCGCTGTTCGTTAGGAGCGTCAATTACGTGGGGTCACGATTAATTACCATACAACACGCCCCCTACCAGCCTATTTTGAATTAGGCGGGCTTACGTTGGCCCATATACGCTACGCTGCCGTAACTTTGGGCGCAAGTTCTTTCTGAATACGGGACTCGCCTCTCAAAGTTAAGGCGGCGTAGCGTATATGAGATACGCTACGCCCGCCTCAATGGCGGATCCAGTGTCTAGTCTCGGGAGGGGCACTTCCAGAAAATAAGGTGTTGCTTACAGATATCAATTAGGTGTCCGGTGTGTCCGCTGCAATGTTGCAGTACCGCTAAAAAATCAATGATCACCGCCATTACTAGTAAAAAATATTTAAATATAAATGACATAAATCTATCCCATAGTTTGTAGACGATTGTCAGGGACTGCAGACATGGTACAAGAGATGGTCAGAGACTGCAGACATGGTACAAGAGATGGTCAGAGACTGCAGACGTGGTACAAGAGATGGTCAGAGACTGCAGACATGATACAGGAGATGGTCAGAGACTGCAGATGTGGTACAAGGGATGGTCAGAGACTGCAGACATGGTACAAGAGATGGTCAGAGACTGTGGACATGGTACAAGAGATGGTCAGAGACTGCAGACATGGTACAAGAGATGGTCAGAGACTGCAGACATGGTACAAGAGATGGTCAGAGACAGCAGACATGGTACAAAAGATGGTCAGAGACTGCAGACATGGTACAAGGGATGGTCAGAGACTGCAGACGTGGTACAAGGGATGGTCATGGTACAAGGGATGGTCAGAGACTGGAGACATGGTACAAGAGATGGTCAGAGACTGAAGACATGGTACAAGAGATCAATGCAGCCTCATCAGTGCCCATCATTGCAGCCTCACTGTACATATGAACGCAGCCCCACTTTTGTATATTAATGCAGTCCCACTTTTGTATATAAATGCAGCCTCACTTTTGTATATAAATGCAGTCCCACTTTTGTATATGAATGCAGTCCCACTTTTGTATATAAATTCAGTCCCATTTTTGTATATAAATGCAGCCCCACTTTTGTCTATAAATTCAGTCACACTGTATATATAAATTCAGTCCCACTTTTGTATATAAATGCAGTCCCACTTTTGTATATGAATGCAGCCCCACTTTTGTATATTAATGCAGTCCCACTTTTGTATATAAATGCAGTCCCACTTTTGTATATAAATTCAGTCCCACTTTTGTAAATAAATTCAGTCCCACTTTTGTATATAAATATAGCCCCACTTTTGTATATAAATGCAGCCCCACTTTTGTATATAAATGCAGCCCCACTTTTGTATATAAATGCAGCCCCACTTTTGTATATTAATGCAGTCCCACTTTTGTATAGAAATGCAGCCCCACTTTTGTATATGAATGCAGTCCCACTTTTGTCTATGAATGCAGCCCCATTTTGTCTATGAATGCAGTCCCACTTTTGTCTATGAATGCAGTCCCACTTTTGTCTATGAATGCAGTCCCACTTCTGTCTATTAATGCAGCCCCACTTTGTATATGAATGCAGCCCCACTTTGTATATGAATGCAGCCCCAATTTGTGTATGAATGCAGCCCCACTTTGTATATGAATGCAGCCACAATTTGTATATGAATGCAGCCCCACTTTGTATATTAATGCAGCCCCACTTTGTATATTAATGCAGCCCCACTTTGTATATGAATGCAGTCCCACTTTTGTATATTAATGCAGCCCCACTGTTGTATATTAATGCAGCCCCACTTTTATATATTAATGCAGCCCCACTTTGTTTATGAATGCAGTCCCACTTTTGTCTATGAATGCAGTCCCACTTTTGTATATTAATGCAGCCCCACTTTGTATATGAATGCAACCCTACTTTGTATATGAATGCAGCCCCACTTTGTATATGAATGCAGCCCCACTTTGTATATGAATGCTGCAGCCCCACTTTGTATATTAATGCAGCCCCACTTTGTATATTAATGCAGCCCCACTTTTGTATATGAATGAAGCCTCACTGTGCATGGCACTCACCATGGCATTGCCTCGATCACACACAGCAGGTATCTCCTCTCCCGACGTGTGTCATGGAACAAACAGGAGCTGTAGGTCTGTGTTTGGCAGGGCAGTGTGCTCTAGCAAGGTCCCCCCCTATACAGGCTTGTGTGATAGACAAAACACTGATTCAATCAGTGTTCCATCTCCATCTACTATCACATGAGCAGGTCTAGCACAGGCAGCACAGCCGAACACAGACCCAGCTCTCACACACAGCGAGAGATGCCCGAGCCAGGGTGTCACACGGAACTTGGTAAAGTCTCTCTGCCGCAGACCTTCCCAAAGGTGGAGATATTTTCGGTCCAGAATCCTCTCAGCATAGGATTAAGCACCCGGATCTCTTCTTGAAATAGGTTCTTGTGAACTCAGAACCCATTATCTGTGCCCCTTTCTGATTATCATGTGCTGGTCAGAGCGGAGGGAATATTTCTTCAGTTCCAGTCTGTTTATCTCCTTGCCTTCCCTGGCAGAGGGATCTTCCTCTGCTCCCCACCCAGTAGTAGCCGGGGCCCGGAGAGTGAGACTTGACAGGCTGTGAGGTGGGCCGCAATGGGCAGAGAGTCGCTGATTGCCATCATTACTAGTAAGAAAAAAATATGTCCCCAGATTTCATTTTACAAATCTGGTCACCTTAATCTAGATGCACGGTCCACCATAAATACGACTACATTTCATACCACCCGTTGATCTCTAAAAGAGCGAAGGAACGCTGAATCTTTATCGACCATTTGCCTTTTACCAAATTATATATTTGTGTTATTTCATATGTATTCTAGAACAGATATATTGTTCCATCCTTTTGTTTATCAAAGTGGGTGCACCTGCGTTTATGCTATCATCTGCTATGTCATATATATCTTTAATAAAAACTTTATAAAAAAAAAAAAGAGAAGTTTTCTCTTCTTAGCTGGGTTTATCTTTACTATACAGTATAATCAGTTCATATAGGCGTTATTGTTTTCACCTTATATCAAGAGATTTCACACATGACCCTATTAAATAATTCAAAGTCTCATTCAGCGTAGTGTGTCTCTTTGCACCTGCAACTGTTGTCATAGCAACAAAAGCAAAATCCTACTTTTTAAGCCAATGTATTCTCTATGCACATCCATATCCTGCTTAGGACATGAGGAATTACAAGTAAGCTTTGAGTGTATGTCTGTTTTCTTTGCATCCTTAATACGCAGCACAGATTCAAGTATTGCATGTACTGGTAAAATTCACAAAAGAAACATGCTAACCAGTTGAGTCCCCAGGCCTTTCTTTAAAGAGGTAGTAAACCCTCGCCGATTTTTTCAATTTTTGAATTGATATAGTACACCAGCTCAGCGCAATGAATTCTACATATAGCACGTTTAAAAACGAGTCCTTTAAATACCTTTTTCGTGGAGTTTTTATTCGCAGCATTTCCGGGTATTAAAAGCGCCATTGCGACTGCTGTTTAGGGACTCCTTTTCATTTGTCATTTCCGCCCTTACTGTTTCACTGTTGTAAATCTCGCGCATGCGCTGTTTCGCCGTAACCAAGCCTCGATCTCAATCTCCGTTACCGCGGAAACGACATTAGTTGCTGTGTCTGCGGCTGCAGTGTACTCCCCTTTGTGACGTCTTATACAGTCACACGTGGGGAGTATCAGGAAGAGCTATAACAACGCGATACTTATCCTCTGTGTCGGACAGAGGGGAAGCTCTCTCACATTCAGTGCCGGAAGCAACAAAAATGAAAAACCGGCCAACTTTAGATGGGCCGGTTTTGACGAGCATAAGTGCGCAAGCGCGGTGACGTCATCAAAAATAAAAATGCGATTTTACAGCTAATTACAGGGGTGAGTACATTTTCACAGACAGCGGTGGGCTGCCTGTGTTATGGGCCAATTTTTAAAATAATGTTGTCTCCGAGGGTATACAACCACTTTAAGGTTTTGTAGTCTACCCTAACATACTATATATAATTTTATGGGGATGCACAGGGCTTTCATTTGTAAGTGTAGCGCTCACCCCCGAAGGAGCCACTGATTAGTTTGGGATCGGCTTACTGAGTTACCTTCTTGACTTGGTCTAGGGGCGATTTATGTGAGTGTGAATAAAGAGCAAGTGTCTAGACATCAATTCAGTTTTCAATGCTTTATTCCAAGGCCCAACACGGCCAACATCAACATGGCACACGACAGAAAAAGGTTGATGAGCGTAGGGAAACTTTAGTATCAGGTCTTGGATATGAATAGAGAGCAAGCCTGCTCTCAGCAATGATATAGCTCAATTCGTCGCCACCTCAATCAGGGCGGTTATCTCAGGCCTGGCAGCCGGAGCTTCACTTGCGGATCACTGGGAGGAAACAGACCTCTGCCACAGGCCTGACTCAGGGCCTCTGCCACAGCAACTTGGATTTGTGAGATCAATTTGAGTAAATCCTCCCAGTTAGTTCAATCAGTGTCACCCACTGACAGCTTGAGCATACCTGTCATATAGTGTGGTGACCGGATCCCCGATGGTTCGTCTAGGCCTCCTGGACAACCTCTGGTTCTAGGTTACCCCGAGCCGATCCCCCATCGCACAGCCTCCAGCTTAGGATCCTCTCAACAGAAGGTTGAGACCCAGCAAGTCGCTGGGGCCCCTCTCAATGTCAGGATGAGGCTCTGCATGGTGCACAACCTCAGCGAAGCAGGCCACGGTGGCGTGGCCCATGGATGCGCGTACCCTGAAGGTGGGTACCGCACCTGGAACTCGGGCCCCGCATAGAACAACCCGCCAAAAAATGGCTGCCCCAGATATATCCCCCTCCCAGCATGCCCAACGAGGGAAGAACTCCTCTATTTAGCTACTGGGAGAAGGTGGGTCTGTGAGAACCCCTCTAGCGCCAACTGCCGCCCAGGGGTGATAACATACCCCTGGAGCGCAGACTGACCTACAGGACCGATTCTGAAGTGGGCAGCAGCCTGAGTTTCCATAAATCACGAATGGGAGTAAACTAACCCTTCCATTCCCCACTAACTTTAGTGTAGCGCTCGCACTGAAAGTAAGGGGGCGCTACATACTCCTCCCACTTGAATTGACACTGTCCCCAGTGTCCCAAAGCATTCAAGCCCGAATGCTGACCTGATACTGAACCAAACAGGAAAGTAGGAAAAGAGAGAGGAAAAAAAAAAAAAACTTTTGCAAAATTGACATTACAATCTAATATACATTTTCATGACATACACACATACACAACCCTGCTTTCTGACTGCCCATTCTCCGCAGCATGGATGACAGGTGGGTCCAAAAAACCTGTATGCACATAAGAAATATGCAATTTATAAAAAAAAACATTGTAAAACATGCATCCTGGCATATCAATGTAATCATTATTAACATTTACAACCTCTCAGTTTAGGATCAGGACTGCACGCTCAGGCCTGAACGCGAAATCCTCTCCAGCTAATATAAACTTGTAAGTACTGGTAAAAAAGATACTTCACAGAGAAGAGAAAAGAAGAAAAAAAAATTCAAACACATCAGTAATAGTATTGTCCCTCATAGTAACGGTGCAGAACACTGCCCCTAGTGGTCAGTGCGCTGGTACTGCAACAGTTCATCCATCCGGGAAGAGAGGGAAAAAATCACAAGTGCTGAAGTAGCAGCAAAGAGGAGAAAAGGAAAAAATATATAGTTCTTTTCCTATCGGATCTTCCGATGCTGTATCTCCAAAGTTGACAGACTCCCACTCTATCTGAACCCACCCCCCCAAAGAGTTCTGCACAAGAAAAATCAATGTGGTTCTGGAGGAGTAGGGGGGATAGGGGAACTGGGACAATAAAACACAGTTAAAGAGTGGGCATACTTGTCCGTAACTTCCCTTCTTCTGGGTGAGTGCCCAAACCGGGCACCCCACCCAATTCTGAACAGGGCCCGTAGCAGGAACACCCGGCTCTATGCATAACAGCATGCCCCGGGCATATTGGAGAAGCAGTGAGCCAACTATAATAAAAGAACACAAAGCTCACCAGCCCCTCAAGGCAAACATGGGCCAGTAGGCTCGCAGATTACGCTCTGGGCCTGGCGCTTCTTCCTCCGTCTCCGTCTGGGGCCCCGACATTCCCCGAAGCTCCGTTGCTCCGAAAATTTAGGCTCAAATAGGTGGTCGGGCAGATCATTCCCCTCAACAGTGGAGTCGACCGATCAGAATTCCCAATCAGAGGTGTCGGTCTCCTCCACTCCAGCAGGGAGATAGGTCAGCGAGGTGGCGGCCGGGTTGGGTCGGATGGCTCTTCGGACCACTCCCCAGTCAATGGATCGGTGAGGTTCCACTCCGACGGACACACTCTGGACAGAAACCGCTCTGACTGACTCGGTCTCATGAACGGCTTCGACCTGTACGTGGGCCACAAAATCAGCAAGTCTCCTCTTCTCTCCCAATGGGCTTACCTCCTGAGGTTGAACAGCCCAGGCAGCCAGCAGGGAGACCTCCAGGGATGAGCCGACGGCCCTCCAATCACTCAAGGCTCCTGGCTCCCTTGAACCTTGGTGGGGATGGCCTCCGACCACGAGGCCTCCACCTCCGCGGTGACAACTCCCTAGGACCCATCCATACAATAGTCCCGTGGAGGCCCAACCACTGGCAGAGTGGTGAATAAAGGTGCCCGACATTCCCGGCATCGGGCGAACGGCAAAGGATGGACGGCCAGCCCCTCACACCTGGGGCACAGGAGGCCCAACATCTCGGTCCCCCCGGATGACAGCAAAACGAACTGTCCGGCCGTGGACAGCCGGATCCCTGTGTCTGTCACAGGTACGCCACGTCCCGCAGGCTTGGCAGGAATCCCTGGCGCAGTAAGAGGGCACCTCAGGGCAGTCCGAACCCTTGGGGTCTCAGACACTTCCATCATGGAACCGCTCTGGCCAAAAGGAAACATGGTTCTGACGATCTGGTGCACCAGTGGACGTTCCTTCTCAAATGGCATACATACCTAGCATACATGCGTTCCCTGCCTGGACACGCCCATAAGACTTTAGCCAGCATTGTATTGTAGTCATGTGTTGTATTCATGTATTGTATTCATTGTATAGGACATCCTGTTAGAGGGATGTCCTTATATGGTGTTTGCTGTGTGGAGGAGACATCCTGTGATGATCACTCCCATGGGGGAGGTGATTAGCTTCTACAGCGATCACTTCCGGTTTGTGAGAACAAAAGGAGCCGCGAGGAGCTGGGAAAAGCAATGATGGCAGTGATACTGAACTGAGAACAAGATGGTGGTGTTTGGTTATTGAATGAATGGCAGACCGAATGCATGGTGAGTGAACCTTTTAGCTTAAAGATGGATTATTTCACTAAGATGAAGTGTGTGCTTACTAGCACAGGCAGAATGGCGGTGTGCTCTGCATACAACCAATTCTGCCACGTCAGCTTGGCGAGCCAGGTAGGAGTAGATGGGGCCCCCTTTAAGCATCATGTTAAGCTACGTTCCGATGCGTGGGGGGGGGGCTCTGCTCTGCAAAAGAACAAAGTTTTCGTCTATTTGAAATAATGCTTGAAGTTCGATTGTTTGTGTGCATGTGTGAGTATCTGTTGTATGAGAGATGTTGTGTGCCTGTGTGTATGTGTGATCTGTCCGCATAGACTGATAGTTAGATTGTGTTTGTGTGGATGTCTGTGAATTCAATTGTATGTGTGATTTTGATTGTGTGCCTGTATGGGCCTGTGTGAATGCTGATGGAAACTGTAGAGTGTGTATCTAACTCAAGACACAGATTTTTCAGTGGACTTTGATGGTCATTTAGAAAAGTTTAGAATGACTGCTGCCATGTGCCTGAATGGGGGAGGGGGAGACCAGTGTTGTTGGTGGGTCTCTGTGTATCTCTTGACTACAAGTTTATGGTGTATGGAAAAAGTAAATTGCATGAGTCTTGGAGGGTGTGTAGCTACTCCCATGTGCTTGAATGGGGAAGGGGCGACAAGTAAATGTATTGTTTGGTGTGCCATGTGCTTTAGTGGGGGATGGGCAGCCAGCACTGCTGCCCCATCATTTACAATGGTTAAAGTTGGTTACTCTCTGTAAACAATAGCATACAGGAGTTTTATGTTGGAAGAGCGATGCCCTGAGAGAAGGGAACTCTGATCTGAGCAGGCATGAAGGCAGCATTGTGCTGTGTGTGTGTGGTGGCTGATGCCACAGTATGTATATGAACTTGAGTAGGGACAGGAGTGTATGTTTTATGGTGTGTTTCATATAACTAACATTTTTTGAATGTGCTGTTTAGTTGGCAAAAGGTCCGATTTGAAGTAGCCTAAATTGTGTGAAGATTGTTTGTTCTTAAAATGTTTTTAAGTGTTCATTTTTGATGTCCCATGTTTCTCAGTTATTGTGGAGATATTTTGGCTAGTAGGGAAGTTTGTGCTGGTTTTGGCGGGAACAATTGCATGAGTTAATGGCGCCATTTTGTTGTGGCCTGGCTTTTTGTTGGCGATTTTAAGATGCAGTTTAAAGATTTTGTGTCGTTTGCTCTGTGGGTCATCCTAGAGGGGGAGCTGCTCCAATTCCTTTGTGTGTGTGTGTGTAGTGCGATCTGTCCTGTTTGGGGAGGTAATTTGGAGGCGCAGTTAAATTATTTTTCTAAGCATCGCCTTTTGAGTTGCGTAGAGCGGTATCTTGATATAGCGCGGTCTTTCCCCGAGGGGTCCCGACACGCTTGCAGACACATGCACATGCTAGGGCCAATTTAACCTACCGGCTGACTTTGCAGTGTAAGAGTGGAGATTTTTGTGTAGAATTACGTTTTTGGGTGAAAGACTCTGCTTTGCACTGAATTTGTATGAATTTCCCAGAGGGCAATTCATTGTTTTTGAAGCTGGTATTGTGTAGCCTGCATGGCATGGCTGGGCACAGGCACGTACAGGTACGTTGCCCTTTAAGTGTCCAGCCACAGGTCGTGTGTGCGCTGCCGCCCCCCTACAGTAAGAATTACTCCCTTAGGGCCCACTTAACCCCTTAGCGCCCCCTAGTGGTTAACCCCTTCACTGCCATTGTCATTTTCCCAGTAATCAGTGCATTTTTATAGCACTTTTTCGCTGTGAAAATGACAATGGTCCCAAAAATGTGTCAAAAGTGTCCGAGTCAAACCAATCCCCACGCAGTGGCTCTACACACATAACAGAGTCTCGGATCAATTCCTTTACATTTGGACCACTGGTTGTTTCCGGTACCCCCCCCCCCCCCCTTGTGTAGTACTCACTCATATAGATTAGTGAGTAAGACTTCATTTGTTGCCGGAATACCCTCTCCCTTTATCTCTACCCGGACCTCCGGACTACCCTACACCCCCCTCCTATTTTGCGGTCCTTATCTTTTCATTGTAAGAAAAATATTATGCGCTGAAAATTAACTCAAGTGGTGTGAAACTTAATGCAACAGTGCAAATAATAGTGTAATTGTGTTTAAACAAACATGTAACAAAACCATAACAGTAGTCCCAATCAGTGGCTGGGTGTGAGCTCGTTCACTACACCCTCTATGTAGGAAGAAAAGACACAACACTGATGTAATGACTTGAACAGTGTTAGGTGGGATCAGCCTCCCAAGCCTCAGATAGCTGCCTCACATCCAGGCGTATGATCTTCCACACTAGCACAGCTCATGCAAGACAAGGAGAGAAAAAAATCCTCATAGCGCAATCACGTAAATACCAATAGGAGACAAATGACAGGCTTGTGACAAAGGCGCACTCACGGATCCCCTGGACAAAATAAGCACCAACAATCCTCCTTTAGCTGCTCAGGTTAGATGTTCTCCTCATTCGGATGTGCGATCCGTCATTCCCGTTCGTAGCTCCTCCCCCCCGCGTTACGTCACTGGACACGTGACTTAGTCATGGGTAACTGCAGGTCGGATCCCAGCTGATCTTATTTACAGTCAGTGGGATGTCCAAACCAACGGGGAATACGGCAGAGGGAGTTTAACATCTGACATCATTGCTGGCTAATGAGAATGTGTATAAATAACATTTAAAAAGAACCATAGTAATCTCTTACTTTTAATGCAATGAGGTAAAATAAGCTCAAAGCTTTAAAAAAACAATCATTTAAAAAACATCATTTAAAAACGGGCACGACGAGGATATGCAAACTGCATAGCAGCCCCCAGGACATAACCAATGATTATACATCAGACAGGAGGCTCATATCTTATGCATTATCTTTCTTTAATAATGCCCATAGCAGAAATACAGTAAACATTTATTGTAACTTAAAAAATTCAAAGAACTACCCTTCCCAGCAGTCCCTGGGCCAGTGTAGCCCCTCCCAGACCGTAGCCTATATAAGGGACTGTCTGAGGTAACCTATTCCTCTTTCTTTCTGCTCATAGCCAGAACTCAGATAAGTACATTACTCTATGTTTATAATTTTTATGTAGGCTTGCTTGTTATTTGGTTATCAGCAGCCTTTTTAATTTGTGTAGATCCTAATGTCACATCGTCTTTCCACAGGGTGCTGGGGATCCCCCCCCCCCTCCCACCCCGGCTTTTATTACAGCTACGGAGGTTTTTCCCTCCTCCGCTATTCCCTTCAACTTCCACCTGTATCTGTATATACCCTCTGATCCCCTCAGACCTTCATCTGTGTGTTGTTCTATCAACCTTCTGTCTTATGAAGCACAACTGATATTTCTAAAAATGATAAACGTTTAGTTTTTGCTGTATGCTTTTCCCACTTTGCTATCTGTGCCACCCGTTTTGTAGAGAAAGCGGTTTTCTTCTGATGTGTACATCTTACAGTCATTGGGCTTCTTTATTTGTTTATTTTACAATATACCGCTGCTTTGCTGCTTTTGTTTCCCCTCGGTGCGCTCTGCACACTGCTCGTTTTCTGACTGGAGGTAGGACGGCGCCATTTTAACATCTCGGCGCCTTTTTTTCCTACCTCCCTTCTTCTCCTTCTCCTCAGAGCGTCTCATCTCTGAGGGGGGCGTGTCGGTGAGGATCTCCCTGCACCAATCGCGCTATTGTCGCGAATCGACGGCGCCATTGCTGCGGACCTGTCCTGGGGACCCCATCCTCCGTGTGCTAGGCCGTCTCTCCCCATCGCCGCCACGCCAGGGTGCGGGCGGCTGTATGGTTGGAACTCTGTGTAGATCTCACTGATCTATGCGAATCACGTTAGGCCGTAGTCTCGCGAGACTACGGCCCCGAGCCTCACGTCTAGCTCCCCTTGTGGTTGGGAATATCTCCCCTCATCTAACTTCTGTCACTCACACCTAGCTGGTGGGGAATTCCTCCCCTCCCCTGCTTCTGTCACTCCTTCACCTTCAGTTACATTAAACATCAGTTCTTGTTCTGGGAATTTATTCCCCTGTAGTCTATTCTACATATAATGAATATATTAATACATGTAAATAAATAATAAATTTAAGTAATTATACGAATGAATAAATTATTGACTTATTAAATAAATATAAATAAATCAATGAACATAAATGTCTATAAATAAATAATTTATACAATCTATATGATTGAATAAATAAATAAATATATAAATATATATAATAAACAAATTTTAAAATATAAACTATTAAACTATACTTTATATATAATTGAATAAATAAATACACATATATATATATATATATATATATATATATATATATATATATATAAATAAACAAATTATAACAATAATTGAATGAATTATAGAAATTACTATACAAGTTATAGTACATAACTTCCGTATCTTCCTGTGCTGCACGGCCGTGCTGTCCGCAGACAGCTGACTCCTCTCCTGTGGCTGGCGACAGATACTTTACTCCATACTGGTGCCACTGAAGTGGTGGACGCAGCCCTGGAAGGCCCTACCTACCTCAGTGCTGCACTGGTTCCTGAGCTGGTCGGTAGGTCCGTCCAGACTACCAGGGCATCGGTTGTTCCAACCCACATGCACCCCTATGTCCGGATCTCCCGGCAAGGATATAACGCCCCTGAGTAGGGCATGGCGTCCCGTATGCGCCGTCACATTAATGTGGCCTCCGTCTCCCCGGCAGGGGAAGTAATTAACATGCCCCAGGCAGTACCCTCCCAGGACTGCCGACCCATTGACTCCCCGACAGGGGAAGTAAATAACATGCCCCAGGCAGTACCCTCCCAGGACTGCCGACCCTCTGACTCCCCGGCAGGGGAAGTACATAACATGCCCCAGGCAGTACCTTCCCAGGACTGCCGACCCACGGACTCCCCGGCAGGGGAAGTAAATAACATGCCCCAGGCAGTACCCTCCCGGGCCTGCCGACCCACTGCCTTCCCAGACTCCAATCGACCCCCAAGCCTCGGGGAGATGCACATGCAGAGGCAGCGATCCGCTAGACGGACTGAGCCAGACTCCTCGTGGACTCTTCCAGAGTCGTCCGCGGAGTACGAGGCGGCTAACACCTTTGAGTCTGAGGATGAAAATTATGATGATAATGATGATGATTATGTGAGCAGTGGGCACATGGCGCTCCATGACGACGCCAACCCTAGGTCCCAGGGTAAAACCTTATTGGACTCTTGTGGAGTACCATTTTTCGATCAGGAGGTGATTGGCCACCCACACTCCGGTGACTGGGCACCTCTACCTGAGGTGATCCAATAGATCGAATGCTGGACCCGGAGATCGATCGGTACGCTAACCGGACAAGTTGAGGGTGGAATACTCACCCTTCCATTACCAAATACGGTGGTGCTCACTCCAGAGGTGGATCCCATAATCATTCAGTATTCCAGGAAGGGAATAGAGAGGGCCTTTGGGACCTCACAGTACTGGGTCTTAGATCTCTGGACCTATCACCTAACCCTACGACTTAGTGAGCAGGCTACCGCCTATGTAAGCCGGTTGACCTAGCACAATGGGATCACGCTAATTGATGATATCTTTAAGACGGTAGGACAAATGGAGTTATATTGCCAGGCGTATACCTGGTTCACCATCCCATTCGGTTTTTCAAACCTAAACACCGTCCTAATGGACAACAGGTTGCTAGACCTTGGACCAAACAGCCGATAGTAGAGATGGACCCGCTCTCTTTGAACTTCCTCAACAACATCTTCCCGATCAGGAAGAAGAAAGGCGTTTTTTCGTCCGGTGGGAGCTTGAGAAATCTCACCAACTTACTGCCCTGTGGAACAAGGGTGAGGTTGAACATCTACTTGAACGACCTACTTCTAATGGCTGGTTCCCCTCGCCTAGCGAGCGAACACGCCTCCTGGATGGTCGGATCGCTTCGCGATCTGGGACTCCTCATAGATCACGAACACCTATTATCTCCCCATTTCAGGAGATAGAGTTTTTTGGGGTTCTTGGTGGACACCATCCGAGCGATCCTTCGGCTGCCCATACCCAATTAGCGGCCATCCGCAAAGACATCAGTATCATGCTGGGCAGCAGCGGGTGTCCTTACGCGGACTGACTCGCTTAGTCGGCCTGTTCCCGGTGTCAATCCAGGCCACTCTCCAGCCCCTCTTCACTGTCGAACCCTCCAGAGACTCGAGACTCTACATCTTCGCTAGGGGCTTCGCTATACAAACTAAGTGAAGCCATGGTGGACCTACGGTAGTGGTTACGTCATGCCGTCAAACGGAACGGCGAGACATTTTCAACTCCTCACCGGATTTCGTCATAGGGTCGGATACCAGCCGCCTCGGCTGGGGTGCTCGGTGCAGTCCCTCGTCCTCCGGTAGGACGTGGTCCGCAGAGAACCCTCGGCTGCACATCAACACGTACACCCCTGACGGCCTTTTTTGCCATCGGAAGTCTGTTGCCACGCACGTCCATCTGCTGTGTGCTATTGCGTTCGGACAACGTACCCGCAGTCCGGTACGTCGATCGCTTGGTGGGCCCCTGATCCAGAATCCTAGCGGATCTAGTAAGACTTCGGGCACTTCTGCCTGGAATGCAACATCGTCCCGATTGCGGGATATGCCACAGACTATCCCTATAGGGTGGCAGATTGGATTCTCGTTACCTGACCGATTCCAACGATTGGCGACCGCACCGGTCAGGGTCCCTGATCCTCGCTCACTTTGCGGATCCTTCTCTATGGACCTGTTCGTTCCCCGTATCAACCACCAGTTTCCGCGCTCTTACAACCGGAGGCCGGATCCGGAGGCGCACCATGTGGACGCCCTCCACCAAACGTGGTCACAGGGGACACATTACGCGTTCCCCTGTTCCCGGTGACCCTCAGGGTCCTCCTTCACTTAGCGAGCCGGAGGGCATCAGTCGTGCGGTTCACTCCGTGGTGGCCGACGCAGCCATGGTTTCCCCTCCTTCTGAGGATGACGGTGGAACTCCCCAGGTTGTTTCCTCATTCCCCCCACCTCCTCGCTGGTCCGAACGGGGATCTGCACCCTCTACTCACGAAGCACATCCTACCTCTCCTCACATGGTTAGTATCGGGGTTCCGGTCGCAGACTACGACCTTTCGGGAACAGCTAGGGATTCCCTGCCTTGGACTGGGCCCCGGGACTAGATCGGCATCTCGATCTACCTGGGGACTCTGGGTTACTTGGTGTGATCAACGACGGGTCGACCCCGTTCAAGCGCCAGAGTCTGTAATAGCCAATTATTTGGCGGACTCTTTGGATCCGTTGGTGTGTCAATTTTGAAGGCGTTAAGTTTAAATCGCCCAATGTACCAGCACACTTGGGATTTTTCCAAGGTCATGCTCATGTTCTCGGGCTGGGGGGACGTTGACACTCTGTCTTGAGGTTACTGTCTTTCGAGCTTACTATCTTCTTGGGTCTGATTTCCACCATCGTGGGTCAGACGTCAAGGCTTTGGACATATCCAGGCGTCATTCCTCGCCTCAGAGACTCAAGTCTTTTTCCGTCGTGCGTTGGACCAGACGGTACTTTGATCGGTTTTCTACCTGTTCTTCCCCGCACATCCACAACTGTATGTGGTCCACTGTCTACAGACTTATATGTCCTTGACAGCCTCGCTGCGATCTTCGCAAGTCTTTCAACTCCTCGTTTCCTACGTTAATCCTCTCTTCCCGGTTTCCTCTGTGACTTACTATAGCGGCGGACTGTTGTCAGCGACCGCTTTTCCGCCAATCCCGCTTTGAACAGGAGGTACACATATCTATGTCAGTGTTGTGGATTATTTTGATTGTTATTGGTCATATGCATTGTTATAGCTTTGAACTTGCATAAGATATGAGCCTCCTGTCTGATGTATAATTCGAGATTTTCCTAGCTTGTGACGGAAAATATTAATTATATGAAGACAGGAGGCGAGTATCTTCCCTCCCAACCCAACCCTGTCACGAGGTTGTCTCTCTCTCGTTCTAGACTGATGAACCACGCACCCTGCAAGTCGGAGGCTGGTACGCCCCGGGAGTTCGTTTTCACTATCCCCGTTGGGATTGCTGTCCGTTTCGATCCATGGGTTTAGTTCACCGCAGATGGAGGTTCCTACTGCGTTCCAGATCCGGAGTCGGGATGCCGTTGACTGAATCCGTTGGTCCATGTTCCTGAGGACAACTGACCGGTCGGCTCCGAATGGTTTGGGTTTCCTATAGTCCCCGTTGGGATGAAGTTGGTCCGGATGAAGTTGGTCCTTGTTGGCCTTGTCCTTTCGTTTCCTCCAGATTCGGATGTTGTGTTCCGGTCGGAAGGTTCCCGGCAGCCGCGGAGATGTCTAATTGGACTTTCGGTTCCTGTTTACAGGAGTTCGTTTTCACTATCCCCGTTGGGATTGCTGTCCGTTTCGATCCATGGGTTTAGTTCACCGCAGATGGAGGTTCCTACTGCGTTCCAGATCCGGAGTCGGGATGCCGTTGACTGAATCCGTTGGTCCATGTTCCTGAGGACAACTGACCGGTCGGCTCCGAATGGTTTGGGTTTCCTATAGTCCCCGTTGGGATGAAGTTGGTCCGGATGAAGTTGGTCCTTGTTGGCCTTGTCCTTTCGTTTCCTCCAGATTCGGATGTTGTGTTCCGGTCGGAAGGTTCCCGGCAGCCGCGGAGATGTCTAATTGGACTTTCGGTTCCTGTTTACACTAATTTGCATGAAGAAAGAGGAATAGGTTACCTCAGACAGTCCCTTATATAGGCTACGGTCTGGGAGGGGCTACACTGGCCTAGGGACTGCTGGGAAGGGTAGTTCTTTGAATTTTTTAAGTTACAATAAATGTTTACTGTATTTCTGCTATGGGCATTATTAAAGAAAGATAATGCATAAGATACTCGCCTCCTGTCTTCATATAATTAATATTTTCCGTCACAAGCTAGGAAAATCTCGAATTATAATCAGTAAAATGTACAAAACACTTGTTGATATATATGAATATGGCTCTTAATTGCTTATGTTATGTTATGCATAGATAATTATCAAACTGAAAAAAGAAAAAAAAGAAAAAAAGGAAAAAAGAAACCCATGGTCAGTAATCTGAGATGAAGCAATTGAGATCAAATTCAATTTCCTGACTTGCTCCATGGCAGCATACGTGTGGGTTGGCCCCGCCTCCATAACTACCCAATAGGACCCCTCCCTTTAAATTTCAGCTGTGGGCTCTCAGCTGTGTTCCTTTTTTGTCCTCCTCCGTAGGACCATGTGTTTTTGGTTCTCCTACCTGAAGACGATTGTTCCTACGATCAAGATCGGCCGATGATATGGTGTCTCATCCCTTCGATAAGCTTTGACTGTTAAGCAGGGTATGGAGTGTATTGCAGAGTAGCGCTGAATTATGTCTTCCACTGGAGAGACGAGCGCGCACAGGCCTGAATACCTAGCAATGTGCAGGTGGCCATTATCTGCTGAAAGCCCGGTGTGTGTATGGATGCGGTGTCCCTGGCCGAATCGATCGTAGGTGGTGGTAAGCAGTATCGGCTTCATGGCAGCAGTGTTTATGTTTGTTGTATTGTTTCTCTGTTTTTCCATGTGCTGTTTTTTCATGATTGCATCATGCCCAGTGAGCGGCTGGTTCCCGTGCGTTCCAGCCGCCGCTCCCTCTTACTTCCGGGTTTCTATCTGCGTTCCCACGAACGGACGGACCCAGGAATGAAAGCGAGGTTTGGTTCGCGCATGCGCGCGAGTATCGCCATCGTTCTTAAAAAAAGTTGGGGGAAATCTGTGAAGTTCGGGATCGATTGTTCGAAACAACGGTTTCCCGGTGCATTTACAGAGAATACCCCAGGTTAGTGCTCGTTCAGAATGTTTGGTTTTAGCATGTGTTTTAGTCGTTTGAGATCTGATGTTTGATTCTCCCACCTGCAATGTGTCTGTTGGATGCTTCATTGCCCCTAGTGGCCAGCCCTCTCTCAGCAGGTAAGATTGGAAAACTATGTTTTTCTTTTCCTGTTGGGGGGGAAGATAGTGGAGTATAGGGCTATGCTTGTCTCTCTCTTTCTCTCTATTCTTCTTTTTTCAGCCCTTCTAGGTCTGACCAACATCACAGCGAGTCCCGCAGACTCAGCGGGTCCTCTAAATCGCACCACCGGCACTCATCTTCTAGACACCATAATTCTTCTAAATCCGGACATCCCAGTAGGGATACTCCTCACCCCCCCCCCCCTCATCTCACAGCAAGAGGTTAGAGAGATTTTGTTGGGGTGCAAGGCTCCGGTTCCTGCTAGCAAGTCCCTTTGCGACTATTGTTTTTCATAGGCAGCCAATGAAAGGGAAGGTGCAGACAAACACCTAGAAGCATTGGTTAAGCGGGTCGTGGACAAGTCGTTACAGGAGAGAGATGCCAGAGTGCAGCATGATTCTCCTCCAGACCCAATGATTCCCTTGTTGGATCAGGGACAAATGCATGAGACTTTTGAAGTCGCTCAAACCAGCCATCCCTCAGTTTCCCCCTCAGAGAGTGGGTCAGAAGTGGATGACACAGGGATAGGCTTTAATTATGCCTTAGTTCCTGCTTTAGTGAAAGCAGACAAGGAGGTTTTGAATTTGGAAGATCCAATTATCTCTCCTCCCAAACAAAGAAAACTTTTTAAACAGCTCAATAAGGAGCAACATTATTTTCCGTTTGTCACGGAAATAGGTGCCATTATCTCAGAAGACTGGGGTAAACCTGATAAAAAAAAAAAAGGCTCTATGCAGTCAAAAAATTGCAAAATTATATCCTTTTAACCACTTAACCCCCGGACCATATTGCTGGTCAAAGACCAGAGCACTTTTTGCGATTCGGGACTGCGACGCTTTAACTGACAATTGCGCGGTCGTGCGACGTGGCTCCCAAACAAAATTGGCGTCCTTTTTTCCCCACAAATAGAGCTTTCTTTTGGTGGTATTTGATCACCTCTGCGGTTTTTATTTTTTGCGCTATAAACAAAAATAGAGCGACAATTTTGAAAAAAATTAATATTTTTTACTTTTTGCTGTAATAAATATCCCCCAAAAATATATAAAAAAACTTTTTTTTTCCTCAGTTTAGGCCGATACGTATTCTTCTACATATTTTTCATAAAAAAAATCGCAATAAGCGTTTATTGATTGGTTTGCGCAAAAGTTATAGCGTTTACAAAATAGGGGGTATTTTTATGGCATTTTTATTAATATATTTTTTTTACTAGTAATGGCGGCGATCAGCGATTTTTTTCGGTACTGCGACATTATGGCGGACACTTCGGACACTTTTGACACATTTTTGGGACCATTGGCATTTTTATAGCGATCAGTGCTAAAAAAATGCATTGGATTACTATAAAAATGCCACTGGCAGTGAAGGGGTTAACACTAGGGGGCGGGGAAGGGGTTAAGTATGTGCCTGGGTGTGTTCTTACTGTGGGGAGGGGGTGGCCTCACTAGGGGAAACACTGATCCTCTGTTCATACATTGTATGAACAGAAGATCAGCATTTCCCCCGCTGACAGGACCGAGAGCTGTGTGTTTACACACACAGCTCCCGGTCCCCGCTCTGTAACGAGCAATCGCGGGTGCCCGGCGGCGATCGAGCCCGCCGGGCACACGCACGGGAGTCGGGGGCAAGCGGGGGCGCACGCGCGCGCCCCTAGTGGCCACTCGAAGAGCGGACGTATAGCTACGGGCTCTCGCCCAGGAGAGCCGACCTGCCGCCGTATAATGACGGTGGCTGGTCTGCTAGTGGTTAAAGAGGAAGAAACATCTTGACTCTGCTCCATTGGTTGATGCAGCTTTGATGCGTTTGGTCAGATACGTAACCCTTCCCCTGGAAGATACGTTTTCTTTCAAAGATCCTTTAGAGTGACGGATTGATTCAGACCTGAAGAGAATTTACCTGACAGCAGGATCAAAATTCTGGCTTAGCAGCTCTCTCAAAAGCCTGAGGCCCCGTACACACGACCGGATCTGTCCGCTGAAACTGGTCCGACGGACCAGTTTCAGCAGACATATTCGGTCATGGGTAGGCCCGACAGGACAATTGTCCGGCGGATCGCTAAGAAACCTGTCCGCTGGAACCATGTCTGTCGGACATTTTCGGTCGTCTGTACAGACTCACCGGACATGTCCGACCGACCGCCATCCCTTGCATGCGTCATACTGAATCGACGCATGCGTGGAAGCTTTGAACTTCCAGGGCCGCCCACGTCGCTGCATCATCGTCGCGGCGACGGCGCGGCCACGTCCCCGCGTATTGTTTACGCACGGATTTCTGTCTGATGGTGTGTACAACCATCAGGCAGAATTCTCCGACCGGACATGTCCACTGAAAACGGTCCGGCGGACCGTTTTCAGCGGACTGTCCGGTCGTGTGTACGAGGCCTGAGAGGCATGATCAGACAATGTGAATGATTCCCTCAGAAGTGTCTCTGAAGAAATGGCCTAGAGCTCTCCTATTCAGGAAATCAGGCTAGCATCGGCCTTTCTGGGGAAGGCCTCTATTGATGTTATTCGCCTAGTGGCTCAAATAATGTTGTCAGCGGTCACTGCCCGTCGTGCCGTATGGCTCCGTCCCTGGTTGGCGGATCCAGCTTCAAAGCAAGCTTGGTGCCGCATTCCCTTTAAGGGCTCTTCTCTCTTTGGCAATAAACTCGATAGTGCCATTTTCCGTGCCACACATGGTAAGTCGGGGTTCCTCCCTCAGGATAGGCGTTTACAAAATCAGAAACGCACTTTTTTCAGAGCACGGAATACAGACCGTGCAAGGGAAGCACGCAGCTATAGGCCTGTTCGTGAATCTTCAAGGCCCTGGAAATCCAGACAGTCTTCTTTCAAGAAGCAAACTAAGAGTACTCCTTCTAGTAATCAGTAGTCTACTGAAAAGTCTTTCTGAAATTGGGTGGCCTCAATTCGAGATTTTTTGACCATCAAGACGGTCTCTTCAGGCCACACCTGGGTCTTCAACAGCAACCCCAGGCTCAGATTCATGCCTACAAATCTTCCATGTACAGAAGAAAATAAACAAATCCTATTGGCTTATGTAAGCTCTTTAGTAACTCAAGGCGCAGCCATTACTGTTCCAGAGGGCGAACGAGGCGAAGGCATGTACTCCCCTTTGTTCATGGTACAGAAAAGAACAATACCTGGAGACCAGTAATAGACTTGACTCATCTCAACCGATTTATTCGGAAAGAGATTCAAAATGGAGTCACTATTGACAATCCAGCAGTCAGTCCATCCAGGAGATTAGTTAGTGTCAATAGACCTGAAAGACGCATTCTCACACGTTCCAGTGGCGGCAGACTATCAAAAGTATCTCCGCTTTGCGGTAGGCAATCAACACTTACAGTTCGCCTGCCTACCATTTGGTCTCACGACGTCACCTCGGGTGTTCTCCAAAGTTCTGTTAGCCGTTGTGGCTCTCCTCCGAGGGAAAGGAGTTCATCTTCATCTCTTCCTAGACGATCTCTTACTTCTAGCTCAAGACAGAAGTCAACTCCTGGAACACAGGGACCTAGTAATTGCCACTCTCCAAGAATTTGGATGGCTATTGATTTTGGAGAAGAGTCATCTTGTTCCAACACAATCTCTGGTATTTCTAGGTGCCCTCTTCAGAACAATAGAAGGCACCATTTCATTGCCCGAAGAGAAAATTGCAACAATCCGGGACAGAATACGCGCAACACTTGCTGCTCCTCACCTATCTGCTCTTCAATGTTTTGAAGCTGATTGGCACCATGGCAGCCACCATTCCTATGGTGAAGTGGGCTCAGTGACACACTCACCCATTCCAAAAGGGTTTCTCCAGCAATGGGACTTCCCCAGCAAGAGTCAACGCATAATGCTCACTCAACCCATGAGAAAGTCTCTTCTGTGGTGGCTTCAGGGGAAGAATCTCCACAACTGTCATTCGATCCGTCCCATCACTTGGGTTACAATAACCTCAGATGCCAGCAATCAGGACTGGGGCGCTCATTGCCTGACAGAAATAGCCCAAGGCAGGTGGAGTACACCTTCTCAAGGAACTGTATCCAACATACTGGAGCTGCGAGCTGCCTTCCAGGCACTCATATCCTTCCGCTATCTATTAATGGATTCCTCTGTGATGCTCAGGCTGGACAACACAACCGCTGTTGCTTACATAAGGAAGCAGGATGGAACCCGCAGCTGGTCCTTACTCCGAGAGGTGGAGCCAATTATGAATTGGGCCCAGAAGAAGCTAGCCAACATCTTGGCAGTGTACATTCGGGGGGTCCAGAATGTTCAAGCGGACTTTCTATCACAAATCCAATTGAACAACAGCGAATGGTCTCTGCACATAGAAGTGTTCAATTGGCTTCTAACACTGGTAGTGTCCCCAGAAGTGGATCTGTTTGCATCCCCATACAACCTCAAGTTGATCAAGTATTATTCGAAGTTCCAGGATCCCCAAGCCTATGGGATAGACGCTCTCACAGATCGATGGAAATTCAGCATAGCATATGCCTTTCCACCAATACCTTTAATTCTTCAGTTTCTTCGCCGATTCAGATCAGAGGATGTAGAAATCCTAGAAGTGATTCCATTTTGGCCCAACAGGCCATGGTTTTCCCTCCTAACGCTTCTCAGTTACCGTGACTCGATACCTCTTCCCCTCAGACCGGATCTCCTCTCTCAGGGCACAACGTTGCACCCATGTCTGGCTCATCTGCACCTCAGGGTGTGGTTCTTGAGAGGGGAAGGCTTGAAGCATTAGGATGTCCAGAAGAAGCCATTTCAAACGCTAGAAGAAATAGTACTAACAAAGTTTACGAGCGTATCTGGTCAAAATTTACAGATCTGTATGTCTTCCAGAGCTAACCCTTGCAGTTTCCCAGAGGTCCAAGATATACTCAGTTTTTTACAAACAGGTTTGGACTTACCTTTAGCAATCAGTTCACTCCAAGTGCAAATCTCAGCCATCTCTGCATTTACTGGAATCTCTTGGGCCAATCATCCCTTGGTTCGCCAGTTCTTCAAGGGTGCCATCCGGCTTAGAACCCAGAGAAAACCAAGGTTCCCCAAATGGGATCTGCCTCTTGTCCTGGGCTATCTTAACACAATCAGCTCTGATCCGGATAAACCACAATCAGCTAAGGATTTTACTCTCAAGACCGTCTTTCTAGTAGCGGTCACTTCAGCTAAAAGAGTCTCTGACATCAGAAATCTGGGTTCAAAAGAACCATTCTTGACCTTCTTTCCAGATAGAGCAGTATTAATTCCTATGCTGGGCTCAAATCCTAAAGTTACATCCATTTTTCATGAAAATCAGGAAATTGTACTGATATTTTCATCACCTTGATGTGGGTCACACATTAAGTCAATATCTGGAAATGACAGAATCTTTCAGACAGACGGATTTTTCTTTTCATTCTTTTTCATGGAAAGAATAAAGGAAAACGGGCTTCAATCAGATCTATTTCAGCTTGAATAGATCAGACCATCCAGAGGGCATACAAAGCCAAGGGCTTGGCTCCTCCAGAGGCAGTGTCTGCGCACTCAAACTTCTTGGGCAGCCTCACGTCATGTCGCACCTGAAGTCATATGCAGAGCGGCTTCTTGGTCATCAATTAATACTTTTGTTTCCCACTATTGTGTTGAACCGGCTGCTTTATCCTCACTGAATTTTAATTTACAAGTGCTGTCAGATGACAGTGTTAAATTAATTTATTTTCTTGCCTCAGCATTTTGCCTGCCCGGGTGTGTTTGGCTAGTTATTTCCCACACGTATGCTGCCATGGAGCAAGTCAGGAAAAAGGAAAATATATTATGAAATACTTACCGTAATTTTTTCTTTCCTGATAGGCTCCATGGCAGCAGGAGTCCCTCCCAATGCTTGGAGTAGGCTAGTTACGGAACATGGCTGAGAGCCCACAGCTGAAATGTATAGGGAGGGGTCCTATTGGGTAGTTATGGAGGCAGGGCCAACCCACACGTATGCTGCCATGGAGCCTATCAGGAAAGGAAAATTACGGTAAGTATTTGATAATAAATTTTCCTTTATTCAAGCCATTGGGCGATAAAGATCTAATTTCATGTATCCATCTCGATTCTTGCTCTCATGCTCTTACTTGTTGCAATTTTGTGAGTATTCATTTTTATAAGTTTTACATTTTCCAATAAATAATTTGCGGTAATGAAGTAGGTGCTTGCACCTTCCTGTTTGTTTCTTTGAAGTTTCTTTGGATTCCCCCATTTGAGGAGGGCTGCATCCGCCAGGCATTACAGATTTTCATGGTTTTGTTGATACACAGTCTTGTCCGGCTGTGCAAGGACCTCAGCGCTGGGAGTAACTGCTATTTTTCTTGTTAATTTCCATGTCCTGCCTTGCTGCTAGGTTATAAAAACTATTGAACGCTCACTATCAGCATTACAGGAGCAAAACCCAATGGAGTCAAGGGCTTTATTAAAAGGATACATATTGGGTAAAAGCTGGCACCCCTGACAGATGCTGTTGGTAATATAGAATATCTTAGAAATAATTTTACCAGTGTACACACCTGTGCTAAAAGTTGTGTACTGAGTGCCAAACTTAAAGGGGACGCTTCACATATAACCCTGGTGAACCTTGTTAAATGCCTTTTCTGCATCCAAGGCAAGAAGCAGAAAATGCACATGTACATCCCATCAATTTAGGACACATTTGGTGGCAGCCTGGCACCTCTTAACCAAACCTACTTGTTCTGGCTTAACAAGTAGAGGATGGACTTTTAGCACTCTATTTGAGGTAATGTCTGGGTAATTATTTATAGCAGCTTTAAGCTTATTAGGTGGATAAGAGAAAGACAAAGCAAACATTTAAAAAAGATGGGGGGCAAGGAGGTAAGAAAATTGATTCAAAACTTAAGGACCACCCGCAATGTACTGCGGATGGGCGGCACGTGCAGGCAAAGTGACGTACCAGTACATCGCTGCCTGCATCAGGGTTTAGGGCACGGGCACCCCCTGCCAACACATGCTGTGATTACACAGTGGGAGTCTGTTAGCAAGTCCGGCCCAATGATTCATGGGACAAGAAACAAAGAGATCTGTTAGTAAAAGCAGCACACAATAAACACCTTACACATTGTTAGGGACACATTTAACCCCTTCCCAGCCACTGTCATTAGTACAGCTACATTGTAAAGTATTATCTTTAATCACATTATTAGTGTCACTGGTGATGCCAGTGGCAGTTAGTCAGCTCCCCCCCAGCGTCAGCTTTTGTAAATAAACCATAATGCCACGTACACACGATCGGTCAAACCGATGAGAACGGTCTGATGGACCGTTTTCATCGGACCAAACCGATCGTGTGTGGGCCCCATCGGTTATTTATCCATAGGTTAAAAAAAAGAAATCTTGTTTTAAATTTAACCGATGGATACCTCAGCGCTGGGAGTAACTGCTCAGAATCAAGTCGACGCATGCTTGGAAGCATTGAACTTCATTTTTTTCAGCACGTCGTTGTGTTTCACAGCACCGTGTTATGACACGATTGTTTTTTTTAACCGATGGTGTGTAGGCACGACTGACCATCAGTCAGCTTTATCGGTTAACCGATGAAAACGGTCAATCAGACTGTTTTCATTGGATGGACCGATCGTGTGTACAGGGCTTTAGTGTCAGATTGCCCACTGCACTACCGCAGTCCCATTATAAGTCATTGATCACCGCCATTAGTGGTATAACAGAAAAAACGAAATTCATATATATATATATATATATATATATATATATATACACACACACACACACACACACACACACACACACATACATATATACTGTATGCCACAGTTTGTAGACACTATAACTTTCACACAAACCACTCAATATAAAACGTATTGGGATTTTTTTTACTAAAGAAATGTAGCAGAATCTATTTTGCCCGATAATAATAATAATAATAATAATAATAATAACAATAATTAAAATTATGATTATTATTATTTATTATTATTATTATTATTATTATTATTATTATTATTATTATTATTATTATTAATAATAATAATAAAATAATAATATTACTAATAATTTCTTTAATATATTTTTTAAGGTTAGGGGTTCATTTTATTTTCTTATTTATGAATCATGTATTTATGATGATTTCTAGTTATTTGTGTATTTATTTTACATTTATTTATTCATATATTATTACTATTTTATGTAATTTTTTTAAGTTGAGCAGAAAATCTCGCAAAAATGCACGTCAAGATCGTCTGTGGATGTAGGCTGCCTCAAATCCCTTTGTCTCTTCATGTAATCTCAGACCGACATGATGATGTTGAGAGTGTTGCTCTGTGGGAGCCAAACCCTAACTTTCAGGACTCTTTGTTGTTGTCCTGCTGCAGAATAAATTTGGAGCCAATGATACGCTTGTGTGAAAGGACCCTAAATTGTCACATTATCTGCACACCTGACAGTATGCGGTTAGAGATCCCCAAAATCATGCAGAGGAATGCATAGTTTTTTTCCAAGCCCATCTGTCTTTTTTTTTTATGTCACAGCAATAAGTGCCCTTGGCATTGTCCCAGAGGACCTTAACCACTTCCATACAGGGCACTTACGCACCTTCCCGCCCAAGCCAATTTTCAGCTTTCAGCACTGTCGCACTTTGAAAACAAAATTGGCGTCCTTTTTTCCCCACAAATAGAGCTTTCTTTTGGTGGTATTTGATCACCTCTGCAATTTTTAGTTGTTGTGCTAATAACAAAAATAAAGCGTCAATTTTGAAAAAAAATTATATTTTTACTTTTTGCTGTAATAAATATCCCCCAAAAATATATAAAAAACGTTTTTTTTCCTCAGTTTAGGCCGATACATATTCTTCTACATATTTTTCGTAACAACTAAAAAAAGACTGAAAATTTTGAAAAAAAAATTACGTATTTTTTTTTTTCTGTAATTTTTTTGTAAATAAGTACGTTTTCTCTTTCAATTACGGGCACTGATATGGCGGCACTGATAGGCAACGATGAGATGGCACTGATGGACATCGATGAGGTAGTACTGACGGGCACAGATGAGGTGGCACTGATTGGCGGCGCTGGTATGCGGCACTGATGGGCACTCATGGGCGGCACTGATGGGCATTCATGGGCGGCACTGATGGGCACTCATGGGCGGCACTGATAGGCGGCACATATGGGCACTCATGGGCGGCACTTATGGGTGGCACTGATGGATACTTATGGGTGGCACAGATGGGCACTGGGCATGGATGGGCACTGTGGGGTGGCACTGATGGACACTTTGGGGTGGCACTGATGGACACTGTGGGGTGGCACTGATGGACACTGTGGGGCGGCACTGATTTACCCATGTTGCCAGTCAGTGCCCATTTGTGGGCACTGATTGGCATCTTTTTTATTTTTTAATGCTTTTTTATTTTTTTTTCCAGACTTTTTTTTTTGCCCCCTTTTTATTTTTTTGCCCTTCCCTGGTGGTCCAGGGTGGGCTTCCCTGGTGGTCCATGTGGCGATCCGAGGGGGGGGGGTGCGCTGATAAACAATCAGCTCGAACCCCCCCTGTCAGGAGAGCCGCCGATCGGCTCTCCTCTACTCGCGTCTGTCAAGACGCGAGTGAGGAAGAGCCATCAACGGCTCTTCCTGTTTACATCGTGATCAGCCGTGGTTGGACACGGCTGATCACGTGGTAAAGAGCCTCCGTAAGAGACTCTTTACCTTGATCGGTGTTGCGGGGTGTCAGATTGACACCCTTCAACAACGATCGCCGCGATGCGCGCCCCCGGGGGCGCGCAGCGGCTCAGAATCCTGAGGATGTCATATGACGTCCAGTCAGGATTCTACAACCACTTTGCCGACGTCAATATGTCATTGGCGGGTGGCAAGTGGTTAAGAACCCATGAACAGTCCACAGAGACTACGGACCTGGGGTAGTCTCACGTTTTGCTCAATTGAATTTTTTTTTTACATATATGAGTAAAAAAATGTAAACTAAGTACACAAATAACTAAAAATCCTCATTAATTTCAATAGGAATAAAGACGTGCCAAAAACTCACAAATCTGTCCAATTTGAGCTACAAAAAAAACTCCAGAACTTTTTTGAGCTTCAGGCATTTGGCTTTAAGTGACTTGGAGTGGAGATGTGAACCAACTCCATAGAGAACCATAGTTTTTTTTCTCCTTCAGCGTTTTGGAGCTTCAAGCTTCAAGCTACAAAAGGCTGAGGTGTGAATGGGGCAGTAGGGTGTATACAGAATTCCTAAAAGCGTCTGCTATTTCTTGGGGGTTATAAATCCTCTGCTTTGAGTAAAGGTCAATCAAAAATGGTATTTTATAACGAATAGTGTTTCCTAACTTGAGTAGCCAGCAAATTGTCTGCCTGTCTGCAACTAAAAAAAAAAAAAAAAAAATACGTTCCAGCCTTGTGCAGTTATGATCATGTTGAGAAAGCAAAATATTACATAGGTCATGCCTACATTAACTGATGTCCGAGGAAAGTGCTTGTGGGAGTTTTAATTTGTTTTGAGAATCCAATCTCTTCAGTGAATGACACTGTATTAATTGCCGCACCCTCTGATTCCCCCCCTTCCCCCCCCCCGCCACATTGCTCATCTTTATTAGAATCCCCTTTATAAATACCTTGTGTGAGTTCCACAAGAGAAAAGCATTAGTGACTGAAGGAGTGTTATTCTCAAAAAAATCCTGTAGGTGGTGCTCCAGGACTTCAGATTTTTGTGGCAAAAGACATTGAAAAAGTGTCCTTCCCCACATAAAGGGAACTTTCCTATTGTAATTTTGTCTGTACAGAATACAGATATAGATAGACAGATGCTCACACCAAGTTATAGTTTATCTCCGAATTGGGAATTTTCTGTGAAAGGTATGATGACTAGATCACTAGTCATCTAGGGAGTACTAGAGATCACTAGGGAGTAGGGAAAGGAGAGGAGGGTGAGAGAGACAATAACAGGTGGAAAGAAAAGCAGGAGGTGGGAAGGGGCGCGTAAAGCCACCCTTCTCAACACTAAGGCCCAGGGCCGCCATCAGGGGGTACAGGCAGTGCACCTGTAAGGGGCCCGTAGGTCCCCTGGGGCCCAGATGGCACCCCCTTTTTTTTATAATTTATTTTTATTTATATTTAATTTGAAAGGGGCCCCAGGTGGCAACCCCCATTTTTGTATATATTTCTGTTTTTATTAAAGGGCCCAGAGGTCCCCAGGGCCCTGGATGGCAACCTCCTTTTTTTATCATTTTTTTTTTCTTTTTATTAACCACTTGACCACTGGGCACGTAAACCCCCTTAATAACCAGACCAATTTTCAGCTTTCGGTGCTCTCACAATTTGAATGACAAATTACTCAGTCATACAACACTGTACCCAAATGAAATTTTCGTCCTTTTTTTCACACAAATAGAGCTTTCTTTTGGTGGTATTTAATCACCGTTGGGTTTTTTATTTTTTGCGCTATAAGAGAAAAAAGACTGAAAATTCTGTAAAAAAAAATAATTTTTCTTTGTTTCTGTTATAAAATTTGGCAAATGTAGTATTTTTTCTTCATTCTTTTGCATAAATGTGAAAGATGAAGTTACGCCGAGTAAATAGATACCCAACATGTCACCCTTCAAAATTGCACACGCTCGTGGAATGGCGCCAAACTTCGCTACTTAAAAATCCCCATAGACGACGTTGCAGGGTATTGTGGGGTATTGCGGAGTATTGTGGGGTATTGCGGAGTATTGTGGGGTATTGCGGAGTATTGTGGGGTATTGCAGGGTATTGCGGGGTATTGTGGGGTATTGCGGGGTATTGCGGGGTATTGCGGGGTATTGTGGGGTATTGCGGAGTATTGCGGGGTATTGCGGAGTATTGCGGGGTATTGGCGGAGTATTGTGGTGTTTTGGGAGGCATTGCGGAGTTTTGCGGGGCATTGCGGAGTATTGCGGGGCATTGCGGAGTATTGCGGGGCATTGCAGAGTATGGGGGCATTGCAGAGTATGGGGGCATTGCAGAGTATGGGGGTATTGCAGAGTATGGGGGCATTGCAGAGTATGGGGGCATTGCAGAGTATGGGGGCATTGCAGAGTATTGCACAGGGAGGGATGGATGGCTGGATCTGTGACTACATGTGTCACAGATCCAGCCCGCAGCAGCAGCAGCAGCTGCTGCTGCTTCCGCTCTCTCCCCTCTCCTCTCTCACACTGTACCGTTAGGTACAGAGAGGAGAGGGAGGAACCGGCGTCATCACATGATGCCGGTTTGTTTACTAGTGATCGCTCCGTCATTGGACGGAGCGATCACGTGGTAAACCGCCGCTATCAGCGGCGATTTACCGTGATCCGTGATCAGTCGGGTCCGGAGGACCCGGCGATCACGGAGACTCCCGTGTGCGCGCCCCACAGGGCGCGCGGGAGCGCGATTATGGGAGGACGTACATTGACGCCCTCCCAGAGTTAAGCAACCGCCTTGTAGACGTATTTTGTCTATAGGGCGGTTGCTAACTGGTTAAAGGGCCCAGGAGGTCCCCAGGGCCCTGGATGGCTACCCCCCCTTTTTTTTAAATTATATATATATATATATATATATATATATATATATATATATATATATATATATATTTTTTTTTTTTTTTTCATTTACTTTTTTTGTAAGGGGCCCATAGGTCCCCAGGGCAAACCCCCCCCTTGTCCCAAAGCCCCCCGACCTCAAATTGCGGCGGCAGCATCCCCCTGCTTCTCAATTAGCGGCAACCCCCCCACTTCTCAATTCGCGTCCGGCAGCCCCCCGCTCTCAATTTGAGGTGGCAGCACCCCCCGGTTCTCTGCTCCAGGGGGCCCATGCCTAAAGCTGTGTAAGGGGCCCCATAATTCCTGATGGTGGCTCTGCTAAGGCCTCATGCACACTGGACGTTAAAAAAACGCTAGTAGCCTTAGCTGTAGAAAGCTGTAGCTATAAAAGTCATTTTTCAGGACTTTTTCAGTAGCATTTTTAGCGTTGTTCAGCTGTAGCATGTATGAAAGTAAGAACCTGGATGAATTAAACGACGCGGGCAAGCTGAGGTTCAGTCTGGTTATATTCCATGGAGTCGCACAGGAGTGTAGTACACTCAGTGCAGGAATTTTGTCTGGATTAATTTATCTTAATGCCCTGTGCACACGATCGTTTTTTCCGATGAGATAAACTCTGATGGAATTTTCAAGCTGTCTTGCATACACACTGTCATGCCAAATTCTGACCGTCCAAAACGCAGTGAAGTACAACACGTACGACGGCACTATAAAGGGTAGGTTCAAATCCAACGGCGCCATCCTTTGGGCTGCTTTTGCTGATCTTGTATTACTGCGTGTTAGTAAAAGTTTGGTGAGAGAAAATTCACGCTTTTCAGTCTTCTTGCTTTTCAGATTGTTTTCTGCCGTTCAGTTGGTGCTTGTGGGTTTGTATCTGTCTTTCAGGGCGTGTAGTTAGATCGTATCTGTTTTTCAGTGCATTCTTGTCCGCTCGTTTCTGTTTTTCAGGTCGTTCTTCATAGGACTTTCTGTTCCTTAGTGCGTTACGTTTAGTTTGTTCTGACCAGCTGACCGTTTTCTAGCCATGTTGCAGGTACGTTCTCATCGTAGAGTTCATGCTGCGTATGGGCTTGGTGTTGGAATTAATGCTCAACTCAATTCATGAACAAGGTGAGGAGGAGTTCATGGACGAAGAATTGGTTGCTTCAGCTGGACCAATTCTGTCATATGCCTCTGCTGTGGGAAATCCAGGAGAATAACCCTGATGACTTCAGAAATTATCTCCATATAACAGACCCCGTTTTTTACCGTCTGTTGGATTTGCTGTCCCCCTATATCACGAGGCAGGACACTGTGATGCGACAAGCAATCACTGCCGAGCAGAGGCTAGTCGCCACGTTGAGATACCTGGCGACTGGGAGAAGTCTACAGGACCTGAAGTTCACGACAGGCATTTCCCCCAGGCTCTGGGGATCATTATACCAGAGATATGTTCTGCCATCATACAAGTCCTGCAGAAGGACTATAGTAAGGTAAGTTTTCTCCTTTAACATCACATTATATGTATTTAATGTTTGCTAAGGTATTGTATTTCTTTCATCATTCCCTAATTTCGATGATTGTAATATGCTGCGAATGTCCCCTTTATCCCCATGCATGCTGTAAGCTTTTAATGGTTCTTTTTTGGCCTACATGCATATTTACCTTAACTAACCTCTCCAGCATGCTATCCTGGGCCCATACACACCTAGCCTAGTCATTGAACAATCTATTTTGTCAGCTCCATTGTAGTGCTTCCCCCCCCCCCCCTAAAATGTTGTCATGGGTTTTGGCGAAGATAATAATAATATATTCAATATTATTCAGCAAAAATATGAAAAGGCCATTAGGCCTCAAATTTGATCGTAACGATTATATATGGAAGTGATTCAGTCAGTGAAGAAGGAACACATTTGGCTCAGATGTACAAAGCCCCAACAAATCAGCTATCTATAACTTTTACAAGTTTGGGTGAAAGTAAGAACAATGACCTTTTTTCGCAAGCAAACAAGCGATGTTTAAGGAGACAAGCCTGGTGTCCAGATACCCCACGGCATTCCTCAGTTAAAAGTAGAAGCAAAGATGAAATACCTCGGAATATGGATTACGAGGGACATCAATAGCTTCGTTCCAAATAACTTAATCCCCCTCTTGGTCAAATGGGAACACAAAAGAGACATCTGGTGTAAACTACCACTATCCATAGCGGGGCGATGCAATTTAATAAAGATGCTATGGCTGCCCCAGCTACTTTATATACTCCACAACTCCCCAGTTTGGATAGACCAAAAATGGTTTAAAAGGATAGAATCCATCTTTAGAGATTTAATTTGGAAGAAGGGACAAGCCCGGATTTGTCTCCAGACCATGCAGCTACCAGCTAAAGAGGGGGGAATGGCAGTTCCACACCCGAAAACATACTTCCTAGCTTCACAGCTACAACATATCGCGAATTGCGGATTGGAGGGAGACGGGAATCCTGGGATACTGATGCTAATAGGCGCAGCACATAGGACAATATTGGAGGCACTTGAGGCTGGTTCGTTTATTCATAAATGTCCCACCATAAAACTTATCCTTAAAGTATGGCAAACAACAAAAACACTGTTGGGCTATAAGGGAATAACAACGTTTGCCCCTCTCTGGTGCAACCAAAACTTAAAGGAATTAAAAGACATTGAGAGATGCAAGGAATGGGAGAGACAAGGGATAAACCGCTTAAATCAATTATATGAGGGAGAACATATGAAATCATTTGCGGACCTGCGACAGGAATTCAATATAGCAAACAAAACATTTTATAGATACCTCCAGATCCGGCATGGCATCCAAGCCCAGTTTGGGTCACAAGCCATTGTATGGTCCTCGGCTCCTACTCTCCTGAAAATAACCTCTTCAAAAACAACTAAAGGCCTGATCTCCGAACTGTATTCCAGAATAGGAGCTAAAACAATAAGTAGGGCAGGCCCCATCAAGAGCAGGATAGGATGGGAGAGAGACTTAGGGCAAATGTCTACGGAACAGTGGAGCGCGATCTTGAGGAGGGGGGTACTGGTCTCGATCTCTCCATCCCAGAAAGTATCACACTTGTTCCTCTTGCATAGAGTATACTATACCCCCAGGAGAATGTTCAATCTTGGGTGGAGAAGAACTGACGAATGTCCAAGGTGCAGAGCGACAGGCAACCTTATCCACATGATGTGGAAATGCCCTAAGCTATTCAGATACTGGGAGGAGGTGATAGATATAATAAATAAAACTTTTAAAACGAATTTGGAAGTTGAGTCTAAGACATGCCTATTAGGCAGTATTGATGAGGATAGAGTGCCTGCTGGAACCCTTGAGGTGGTGCTGAGATGCCTCTTCCAGGCAAGGAAGTTAATTGCGTGGAGGTGGCAGGCCCAGACTTCACCCACTGTCAAATCGTGGGTTGAAACCATCAATACAATGATCTGGAGCGAGAGAGTGACACTCACTAGACAGGGCAATTATAGAAAGTTTGTGAGGATGTGGAAACCTTGGCTAGACATAACGGGTTGTTCTATATAAGAAGATGGCGTCTTTCAAATTCAATTCAAATTCAATATATACTTTAATCCGCTATTGGACATCCCTTTATGGGGAGGATCAATCCAATGAAGCAAATCAAATTAATTTAAAAAACTGGTCCATGGTGCGATGGGAGGGTGGAAGGGTGGGCGAGGGGCGGAGGGGTGGTGAGGGTGGACACAAGGGAAGAAAATTTGGAATTTAAGAGGCTTTCTTACTCAACTACAAAGACTCAGGGGTAGGGGGAGGGTGAGGGGTAAAAGGCTTGCTTGTGTATGTATTATGTTAAATTTACGCACGTTGGTGCACTACTTTTTGTAATTTATATATGCAAACAACAATAAAAAATGTTATAATTAAAAAAAAAAAAGGAGACAAGCCACAATAAGGGATATTTCTACAGATAGCTAAAACTAACCAGGCCTGATGTGTACTCAGAAAGTTGAAAAACAATGATAACAGCTTCAGGTGGCCCTAAGGTAAACAGGCAGTATTGTCTCAGCTGCCTTTTAGACAATAGCAGAGAAACCTAGTTCATCTCACATCAAGAACCATTGTGTTAAAGTAAAGAAATGTTTAAACATGCTGTGTCACTCTTAAAATATCCTTGAATGATGCCTAGCCCAAAGTCTGAACTGAAACCAGTCAAAATTCTCTTAAAAGACGCTTGATATTAAAAGAATATATATCGACATGAAATAAATAAAAAGTAATGTTTGGATTATCAATGACATATTAGGACCGAGGGAAATATATCCGTTAAGTTAGAACTTTGTTAGAAGAAAGAATTATATGAGAAATTTGTTTTATAAATAGAAGCGCTTTAAAGAAGCTAATCAACATTATGAAAGATATCACATTGTGATTATAAAAATGTGAATTGACCTGTAACACATATCCATCAAACACATTATCAAAATAATTCATGTATCCACATTAATAATTATTTTGCATTGATTGAGATATAAACCTATGCATGATTGGAAAGAATGTTGCTGGGAAATATACGGTTATACAGGAATATAAATAAGCATATTATGTGAGACGCAAAGGTATACCAATTGTATTTTATGAAATGTAGAGTTACCAGAATGTGTATGTGTATAGGTATATACAGATATATATATGTATATATATATATATTGATAGTTTCCCCAAAAATATAAATTTTAACTAATAGATTATCTCACAATAAAGGCGAGACACCTAGTGGTTGGAAGTGATATTACTTGAGGTTCTCAAAGCCCAGAGAACAAGTTAAACATTTAAGCTGTCAGCCAATAGAAACCAGACACGTCTTGACAGGAACTCCCATATAGACCAGGGGCCTATAAGTTAAGGACAGTTGTCAGATGGGCAGAACATAGTATAATCTTTATAGTCCTATTGTTCTAATCGATTTATAAAGAGGGAAAGCCCATAGGCAAAGAGAGAGGAGAGATGAATCGATCAGCCCGGGGGAGGGAGCCCAGGGGATCAATGAAGGAAGACCCCATCAATAGGAGCACCCCATGAGAGCAGGGAGGAAGCAATGACTGAAGCACAATGCATGAAGACTGCAACCATTTTAGCTCTGGTCACTTGCCAGTAGGAAATAGCAATTTTTGTAATTGGTAACTATGTAATTTTGATTTTATCTGAAATCTATTATTGTTGAAATATTGAAGTATTGAATATCCTGTAGTGATGGTTTGTTCTCATACTCAATAACTGGTAATTTTTCCTTAAAGAGTACAATTTTTATTATATTTTTATTTTTACGTAGTTCTAATTCTATTGACAAAACAAACGTCCAATATATTTCACATTGTTAACCACTTACTTACCTGCAGCATAGTAACGGTTGGGCATGTGAAATAGACACTTTTGTTTCATTGTCATTTACATAAAGTTATCTTGAGAACTTACCATGACACAAATCAAAGGTATTGCATGCCCATTTTGGGGTATTTTATTGATTTTCAAGTCGTTAATGCAACGCAACTGGTATTTTAATTTCATGTAAATATTCATATTTTGTCTACCAATAAATTAGCTATTTTGTATGATCATACGTCTCCGTGAATACGTTTCATATTATAGACTATGTCATATAGATTGTCTTGTATTTAAAAACATCTTCGTTATAAAAGAATTCAAAATAAATTACTGTGCGGGTAAATATGACCTTAAAAAAGCACAACAATATATACAAATGTTTTTGTTCTCATTAAATTCAGGCAGAGGCTTTTTTTGGGGTCCAAACACAGCTAGAACCCCCCCCCCCCTAAAATGTGTACAAATGTTTTTGTTCTCATTAAATTCAGGCAGAGTGGCTGAGGCTTTTTTGGGGGTCCTAAACTCAGCTAGAACACCCCCCCTAAAAATTTGCCAATGGGCCATCAGAGGGGGTGAGGAATCTGATAAGTGGGTCTTATATTTTTGTCTTTAAATACTCCTTCAAATAAATGTTATACTGATGTTGGCCAAGAATGTTTTTGTATAATCTGCTTGCAATGTTATGTGCAAAAGTAAATTTTTTTCCTGGTTTGACTCCACTGTTTCCTTCAACACCACAGGAATGGCAGACTGTGGCTTCCCAATTTGCCCAGCGGTGGGATAGCTAGAGCCCGAAGGGTTGTTGAGAATGCCTTTGGGATAATGGCCAGCCAGTTCCGCCTACAAACTGAATAACATAATATTCAGCTGCTGCATCCTGCACAACTTTTTGCGTAAAAATTCCTAAAATTATCTGGCCACAGTTGGGCCTGAGGCCAGACATTCGGGGAATCCCCTGATGGACCTGGATACTGGTCATACTGGCTTGTCCCCCTAAAGCCCCCGTGAAGTGCAGCAGACATATTTTGAGTATTTTACGGGTAGGGGGGTGTCAGGGCTCCATTCCCGGCTCCATTGAGCTCCCGCGCATGCGCGGTACGGCAGCGCGCCGTGTGCGTGGAAGCGCGCACGTGCAGGTATGCGACAACCCTGGGGCCAATCAGAGGCCGGACACTCCTATTTAAACCAGCAGCCTTCCCTGAACAGGTTGCTGGTTTGTCTTCAGCTCCTATGTGTTTACCTGTTGCCGTACCTGCCTGTTTTGACCCGGAATTCCTGACGACTCTCCTCTCACCTGGAACCTCTGACCCTTTGGCTAATGTTACCTGGATTGCTGTTGTCTCCTGCCCCTTGACCTTGGCTTGCTCTCATGGACTCCCTCTGAACTCTCCTGCCCTTGACCCTCGGCCTGTGACTCGGATTTGCCTTCATCTCCTGTGGACCCTACCAGACTTACCTACCAGTTCCTGCCTGACCAACGCTTGTCTCCAGTCTTCTGCACCTGCCCTGCTTCTGTCAGCTGCACCAAGTCTGCCTGCCAGCTCCCGGCACCGGTGCCTCCTTGTGCCGTCCCTCCTCTGTCCCAACTCCAGGGAGTGGTCTGCACAGGGTCGCAAAGGTGAGCCGCCCTCAGCATCTCGGTCTCGGTGAGTACAGGCTCTGACAGGGGGCCATTGATATGCCAGACAATGTCTGATTTTTTTGTGAGTAAACCAAAAATATTATCTGTTAAAATATTGAATTTTCTTTATTGCTTGTGTTTATTTTAGCTGTCTCCTAGGTTCTCCTGGTGCACTTGTAGTGCCAAGTGGATTTTCCTTTAGTAAATAATCTCCATTGTCAGTGTAAACACAAATTTTACTTTAAAAACTGGTATTGAGCATTGAAAGAAGAAGCCACATATTATTGATTATAAAACTATTTTTACTCTGTGCACATTCACATGTGCGTTATAAAAGTAAATGCAAACATATTTGTTAATCCAGGTGTTTTCCCCAAAAATTTTGGGTTTTGCATAAACAGGCATGTTTCAAACCATAAAACATATTCAACTTTGGAACTTACAAAGTTCAACCTTGACAAACTGAAGGCAATATCAGACATTATAGTATGTAAAAAATGTGTTGCTGTTGCCTTCAGCAGATGAGGTGATGTCACCCCTGAACAAGCCAAATTTTGAAGATGCACAAAAATTGTGAGGCAAAATGGGAATTTTCCCCCTGATCCCATGCCTAATGTCAACATGTGCTATCTCCCATCATGGGGGATCAATGGACGTGTTTTGGGGTGCAACCCCTTCCTCTCACCTACTTGAGTTGCAGCAGCCAGCGCAATGCAATTAATATGTAAAGCTGTCGCCGAACTCCCTTTAGAAGTCTATGGGAGAAATCAAAAGTGTTAATTTTCAAGGTTAAAATGCTAGTTTTTGTCCTAAAAAGTGTTTGGGGACCTGAGTCCTGCCCCAGGGGACATGTATCAATGCTTTTTTTATTTTTTAAAACAGCAGTTTTTTCGGTGAATTTAATAATGCTTAAAGTGCAACGATAAAAGTGAAACATTCCTTTACATTTTTCTTACCATGGGGGGGTGTAAAATAAGCATGTGAAAAAGCGCGTGTTTCCTGTGGTTAGAACTGTCTCTGCACAAAATGACATTCTGACGGAAAAAAAGTCATTTAAAAAATCACTTGCGGCTATAATGAATTGTTGGCTCCCGGCAATTCTGAGCAAATTCATTCATAAAAAAAAGAGAAAAAAAAGCGTGTGGTCCCCTTCTTCTTCTTCCATCTTCTTCTCCTTCCGTCGGCCTTCTCGTCCACATCTTGCTTCTTCTTCCCCGAACGATGCGCTTCCAATTGAAGTTCCCACTGTGTGACACTCCTGTGACCCTGCTCCCCTCTGACGCCATGAGGAAAGTGTAAGGATACTGCCTTATGAATACTAATTAGTACTATTGGATCTCAGCTGCAGAGGCTTCTCAGGTCTAACCACCAGTTCACTCTCTATATAGCCAGAAAGTTTTGGGGTTAATTCATCACAGCCTCAATCTGTACCAACATAAAGTAGCTTATTGCTGCATAGTATGAAATCATATAAGGAAAGTATTTTAAAGTCACTTGTATAAAAAAGGAAAGCTTACTGTGTACCTTGCTTGACAGTATTAAGTTACACCTGACTTATGAAGGAGTAATTATTATCTGGCGTTTATATTGTTACTTCACAATATTTCTGCTTAGTACTGAAACAAGCATAGTCCATAAGAGTATTAAATCAGATAAGCATTAGCAGAGGTATATGTAATAACATTTCCTCAAACTTGCAAGTAATTGGTTTCACATCCCAATGCAGCAGGTAATTATATGAACATGATACTTGCGGTTCCGCTGGGTCTTGTAGTACACTGCTGCAGAATGTGCATAGGAGAGTCCTAGGTTAATGGATGTTGAAGAGTCTGTGCAGGGCTGAGGAAGAGTGCAGTGGGCTGAAGGCTCACTGCTTGATTAGACCAGGAGACAGAGATCTGTGATCAGGGAGCTGACAGGTGAGAAGGTCTGCAATGGCTCCTGGGCTTCAGGGTGTGGGATGATTGTTCACAGGTGACGGCAGGCATCCAAGAGAATAACCGAACACCCTGCCGTCATCTGTGGGGGATTTAAATAGCCCCGATTTCGCGGGGAAAACGGGAAAGACGCTGAGTCGCACTTCCGCGTTCCAGCTTGGAACGCAGACGTCCGCGCACCGGAAGTGACGCGGACGTCTTTGCAGAACGGAGCGCAGCTGCTGGGAGAAGGCACAGCTGCGCTCGTTCTGCGAACAGTAACATCAGAGATGTTACATACTCCCCTCCTCAAGGGGGCACCACCAGTGCTCCCAGAGATAGAGGGCCGATTAGGATATCTTTGGTGAAACTGTCTGATTAGACGAGGGGCATGTATGTCAGAAGAATTTTCCCAAGAGTCATCAAGTTGATCGTAACCTTTCCAACGTATTAGGTATTGAAGAGTGGAACCACGTTTTCTAGAATCGAGTATTCTCTCAACTTCGTATTCAGTCTCGCCATGCACCTTAATAGGTGAAGGGGGACATGGCTTCCTATTAGGAAATGGATTAGAAACAAAAGGTTTAATGAGAGATACATGAAATGAAGAATGTATTTTCCAATCTGGGGGTAGAAGTAATTTGACAGCATTAGGATTAATCAAATGTGATATTTGAAAGGGTCCAGTGAATTGGGTGCCTAGTTTTTTTGATGGTATTTTTAGATGAAGATTTCGGGTGGAAAGCCAAACTAAATCCCCGACCTTATAATTAGGAGGTACTGATCTGTGAACATCATAGTATAGTTTTTGTCTTTGTTGAGCAGTCTTTAGGTTGGAACGTAGAATATCCAGTGTATTTTTTAAAGAAGAAAGGTAGTTATCAACTGCTGGAACACTATTTGGGAGATAAGTGGTTGGTAGACTGTTGGGGTGGAACCCATAATTGGCAAAAAATGGTGTGAATCGAGACGAAGAACTGATAGAATTGTTATAAGAGAATTCAGCAAGGGGTAGTAGTTGAAACCAATCATCTTGTAGGTGTGTACAGTAACATCGTAGGTATTGTTCCAGGATTTGGTTGACACGTTCTGTCTGCCCATTTGTCTGAGGGTGGTAGGCAGTGGACATGCGGTGGTCAATTTGTAAAGCATTACATAGGGCCTTCCAAAATCTAGAGACAAATTGACTACCGCGATCCGAAATGATTTGTGAGGGTACTCCATGTAATTTGAGAACATTGGTAATGAATGCCTTTGCTGTCTCAAGGGAAGTTGGTAACTTCTTTAAAGGAATGAAGTGTGCCATCTTAGTTAAGAGATCTACTGTGACCATAATGGTGTTGGCACCGTTGGACCTAGGGAGATCAACTATAAAGTCCATCGACACAACTTCCCAAGGTCTATTAGGTACTGGGATGGAGGCGAGAAGACCGAAAGGGGGTTTCCTAGAATGCTTGTTACGAGCACAAATTTCGCATGAGCTAACATATTCATGGATCGTTTTAGCCAGATTGGGCCACCAATAATCTCTTTTAATGAGGTGAGTAGTTTTGTTGATCCCAGGGTGGCCGGCTAAGGGTGAGTCATGAAGATGCCTAAGAAGTGAGAGTTGTAGATTGGGGGGAACGTAGATCTTGTCGTTGAAAGTATAAACACCATCTGGTAATCTAGTAAGGTCTTTTGGTAAACAAGAGGGATCTCTGGAGAGTGTTTGAGAAATTAACTGTCTAAAGGAGGTGGAAACGCCAATGACTCGGTTTGATGGAATGATAGATAGTGGAGGAATCTCAGTAATTTGGTCCTCATTCATACGAGACAAGGAGTCAGCCTTGATGTTTTGTGTTCCAGGCCTGTAGGAAATATAAAAATCAAACCTGTCAAAAAATAAACTCCATCTGACCTGACGGGCAGAGAGTGTCTTACATGCCTTTAGATGTTGTAAGTTACGGTGGTCTGTCAGGATGGTTATTGGATGAGTGCTACCCTCCAACAAGTGTCTCCAATTTTCTAATGCATCTTTAATTGCAAGGAGTTCCTTTTCACCGATGGGGTAGTTCCTTTCTGCTGGTGATAGGGTCCTGGAGTAAAAAGCTACAGGATGTAAAGGCTCAGAATGAGTTGCACGTTGAGAAAGTATAGCACCCAAGGCATAATGAGAGGCATCTACTTCTACAGTGAAGTGGTATTGAGGGTTAGGCAGTTGTAAGATGGGGGCCGAAGTGTAACAGAGCTTAAGAGTGTCAAATGAATTCTGGGCCTCCTTTGACCAGGAGAAGGGTGTCTTTGAGCTAGTAAGAGCACTCAATGGTTTGACAATTGCTGAGAAATTCTTGATAAATTTGCGGTAGTAGTTTGAGAAACCGAGGAACCGTTGAAGAGCCTTCCTTGAGTGAGGTATTGGCCAGGAGATAATACACTCTACTTTAGATCGGTCCATTTGGATACCTTGGGGTGTAATTTGGTACCCTAGGAAAGAAATACTTGACTGGCTGAAAACACATTTCTCTAGTTTGGCATATAAGGAATGCGTTCTGAGCCTGGCCAAAACCCAACGAACGTGTTTAGTGTGTTCCTCAAGTGTATCAGAATATATCAAAATGTCATCCAAATAAATTACTACGCAGATGTCAAGCAGATCCCTAAAAATGTCATTTATGAACCACTGGAAAGTAGCAGGTGCGTTACAAAGTCCGAATGGCATCACAGTGTATTCATATAGACCGTAGCGAGTCTTAAAAGCGGTCTTCCACTCATCACCTGGACGAATCCTGATCAAATTGTATGCACCCCTAAGGTCTAGTTTTGTAAAAACTTTAGAGGTTTGAAGGCGTTCAATGAGTTCAGGAATGAGTGGTAAGGGGTAGCGGTTCTTCACAGTGATACTGTTGAGGGCACGGTAATCAATGATAGGCCGTAGTGAACCATCCTTATTTTTGACAAAGAACATGGCGGCACTTGCGGGAGAAGTGGATGGTCTAATAAAGCCCTTCTTCAAGTTTTCATCGAGGTAACTCTTAAGGTGCACAAGCTCTGGTTGTGATAGAGGATAGATACGTGCAGTTGGGATTGGACAGGTAGGTAAGAGATCTATAGGGCAGTCGTATATTCGATGGGGGGGAAGATTTTCTGCCTTTGTTTTACTGAAAACATCTGAGAAATCTAGTAGATAACTAGGGAGATCTTTACAGTAAACTTCTGTGGAGAGAATCGTAAAAATTGGGTAGCAAGTCTCGTGGCAGAATGTGGAGTTTAAATTGAGTGAGTGGTTAGACCATAAAAAAGTTGGCTGGTGGAGTAGTAGCCAAGGTAACCCGAGAACTATTGGGAATAACGGAGATGGAATGACATCAAAGACAAGGGTCTCTGTATGGTTATTCCCGCAAGTGACCAGTAGGGGTGAGGTCTGAGAGGAAATTGGGCCATAGTTGGAACTAGAACCATCAATAAAAGTGACAGAGAGAGGATTTTGCTTAACCACACATGGAATTTTATTTGAATTCACAATTGCTAAATCAATGAAATTGCCACAGGCACCGGTGTCGACCATCGCTTCAATGGTAATTCTGGTTTGATCCCACTGTAAGGTAAGAGTGACATAAATAAATCGATTAGTGGTAGTTCCAGGTGGATTGGTTTTACAAATGTTAGAAATGTTACCTTCGGAGTTCCTCTTAAGGAGTGGACAAGTGGAGACAATGTGGTCTGGAGCGGAACAGTAGAGGCAGAGGTTATTAGCTCTGCGCCGTTGTTTCTCAGCCAATGATAAAGGACCTTTGACAGTTCCTAGTTCCATGGGAACATCCTTTGGAGGTGACTTAGATCTCCTGAATTGTGGAGGTAAGTAAGTGTTGAATCGTTCAGCCTTCCTTTCACGGAGACGCCGGTCAATGGTGAGAGATAAATGCATCAGATCTTCTAGGGATGGAGGAAGCTCTACGCGAGCTAACTCATCCTTCATTGATTCAGATAAACCTAATCTAAATTGATTACGGAGTGAAATGTCTGTCCACTGTGTCTCTCTGCTCCAACACTTGAATTCCGAAATATAGTCCTCCACATGTCTTTTCCCTTGTTTAAGGCTCCTAATGGTGTTCTCAGCTGTAAGCTGTTTGTTAGGGTCCTCGTAGAGGAGTGACATCTCATCCAAAAATGTATTAAATGCCCCCAGTAAATCACCATGTTCATCCACATATGCATCAGCCCAGACCCTAGGCTCTCCTTTCAAATATGATATGAGGGTGAGGATACGAACCCTGTCTGAATGATAGGTGCGGGGGCGCAGTTCAAACATGAGGCGGCAAGCACTAATGAATTGGCGGAAAAATTTTCGGTCCCCTGAAAAGGGTTCAGGGGCGCAAACTTTGGGTTCAGGTCTCTCCCTGGGTAATGCAAAATTTTGGTTGCGTAAAGCGTCATTTTCTAGACGTAAATCATTGACGGTGGCAGTGAGGTTATCCACTCTTTGTGAAAGTCCAACTAGGTGGTTAGCAAGCTCTGCTGGATCCATTATCCTTTTAAAAGGGTGTTCGGTTATTATGTAAGGATACTGCCTTATGAATACTAATTAGTACTATTGGATCTCAGCTGCAGAGGCTTCTCAGGTCTAACCACCAGTTCACTCTCTATATAGCCAGAAAGTTTTGGGGTTAATTCATCACAGCCTCAATCTGTACCAACATAAAGTAGCTTATTGCTGCATAGTATGAAATCATATAAGGAAAGTATTTTAAAGTCACTTGTATAAAAAAGGAAAGCTTACTGTGTACCTTGCTTGACAGTATTAAGTTACACCTGACTTATGAAGGAGTAATTATTATCTGGCGTTTATATTGTTACTTCACAATATTTCTGCTTAGTACTGAAACAAGCATAGTCCATAAGAGTATTAAATCAGATACGCATTAGCAGAGGTATATGTAATAACATTTCCTCAAACTTGCAAGTAATTGGTTTCACATCCCAATGCAGCAGGTAATTATATGAACATGATACTTGCGGTTCCGCTGGGTCTTGTAGTACACTGCTGCAGAATGTGCATAGGAGAGTCCTAGGTTAATGGATGTTGAAGAGTCTGTGCAGGGCTGAGGAAGAGTGCAGTGGGCTGAAGGCTCACTGCTTGATTAGACCAGGAGACAGAGATCTGTGATCAGGGAGCTGACAGGTGAGAAGGTCTGCAATGGCTCCTGGGCTTCAGGGTGTGGGATGATTGTTCACAGGTGACGGCAGGCATCCAAGAGAATAACCGAACACCCTGCCGTCATCTGTGGGGGATTTAAATAGCCCCGATTTCGCGGGGAAAACGGGAAGGACGCTGAGTCGCACTTCCGCGTTCCAGCTTGGAACGCAGACGTCCGCGCACCGGAAGTGACGCGGACGTCTTTGCAGAACGGAGCGCAGCTGCTGGGAGAAGGCACAGCTGCGCTCGTTCTGCGAACAGTAACATCAGAGATGTTACAGAAAGTCCCCATGTGCGTCAGAGGGGGGCGGGGTCACAGGAGCGTCACACAGCGGGAACTTCAACTGCAAGCGGATCGTCCACATCTTGCACGGCTTCTTCTTCCCCGGACGATTCGCTTGCAATTGAAGTTCCCGCTGTGTGACGCTCCTGTGACCCCCGCCCCCTCTGATGCACATGTACCACACGTGGACTTTCTTATGACTTTCCCTGTGGCGTCAGAGGGGGCGGGGTCACAGGAGCGCCACACGGCGGGAACTTCAATTGCAAGCGCATCATCCGGGGAAGAAGAAGCAAGATGCGGACGAGAAGGCCGACAGAAGGAGAAAAAGATGGAAGAAGAAGCCGGTGCAAGATGCGGACGAGAAGACCCAAGAAAGACGCAGAGTAAGAAGATGGAGGAAGAAACCCGAATGAAAGCAGAAAAGAAGAAGATGGAAGAAGAAGAAGAAGAAGCGCGGAAAGAAGACATTAACCACTTAACCCCCGGACCATATTGCTGGTCAAAGACCAGAGCACTTTTTGCGATTCGGGACTGCGTCGCTTTAACTGACAATTGCGCGGTCGTGCGACGTGGCTCCCAAACAAAATTGGCGTCCTTTTTTCCCCACAAATAGAGCTTTCTTTTGGTGGTATTTGATCACCTCTGCGATTTTTAGTTGTTGTGCTAATAACAAAAATAAAGCGTCAATTTTGAAAAAAAATTATATTTTTACTTTTTGCTGTAATAAATATCCCCCAAAAATATATAAAAAACGTTTTTTTTCCTCAGTTTAGGCCGATACATATTCTTCTACATATTTTTCGTAAAAAAAAAAATCGCAATAAGCGTTTATTGATTGGTTTGCGCAAAAGTTATAGCGTTTACAAAATAGGGGGTATTTTTATTTTTATTGATTTTTTTTTCATGACTGCGACATTATGGTGGACACTTCGGACACTTTTAACACATTTTTGGGACCATTGGCATTTTTATAGCGATCAGTGCTATAAAAATGCATTGGATTACTATAAAAATGCCACAGGCAGTGAAGGGGTTAACACTAGGGGGCGGGGAAGGGGTTAAGTATGTTCCCTGGGTGTGTTCTAACTGTAGGGGGGGGGTGGCCTCACTAGGGGAAATGACTGGTCGCTGTTCATACATTGTATGAACAGACAGTCAGGCATTTCTCTCTCCCCGACAGGACTGGGACTGGGACTGGGACTGGGACTCTGTAACGAGCGATTGCGTGTGCCTGGCGGCGAGCGCGCCTGCCGGGCACGCGCACGGGAGTCAGGGGGCGCGTGCCCCTAGTGGCCTGTGCGAGAGCCGACGTTATATTATGTGCTCTCGCGCAGGGGAGCCGACCTGCCGCCGTAAAACTACGGCGGCTGGTCGTAAAGAGGTTAATAAAGGAATTGTCAAAAACCGGCTATTGTAATTTTTTACATTTTTGACAGTTTTTTTGGGTGAAATGGTAGGAGGTACAATGTACCCCATTACCCCCGCCCGCAGATCCCCACAATCACCGGCCAGGGTTGTGGGGATAAGGCCCTTGTCCCCATCATGGGGACCCCAAAGCACCCTCCCCATGTTGAGGGCATGTGGCATGGTACGGTTCAGTGGCCGAACAGGTTACGTGCTCTTTTCTGTGGCCGAACAGGTTACGTTCTCGGATAAGGGGTCTGGTGTGGATTTTTGGGGAAACTCCACGCCATTTTTTTTTCATTTGGGGTGGAGTTCCCCTTAAAATCCATACCAGACCTGAAGGGCCTGGTATGGATATTTGGGGGGGGAACCCCATGTCATTTTTATTTGACGGCGGGGTTCCCCTTAATATCCATACCAGACCTGAAGGGCCTGGTAATTGAATTTGTGGGGATCCCCACGTTTTTTTTATTTTTTATGAGCAATGACTGTATTCTTTATATCCATGAGTACTTTTAAATTACTTTTTTTTTTTCCCTTCAGAAATTACATCTTGTACAGGGACAGTTCTAAGCAAGGGAAACTTCACAGGCATGCTATACCCCCTCCCCCCCATGAAATGTAAAGGAATATTTCACTTTTATTGTTTCACTTTAACCACTTCCACTTCCACATACCGCACCTATTCTGGCACTTCTCTCCTTCATGTAAAAATTATATTTTGTTCCTGGAAAATTACGCAGGACCCCCAAAAATTATATATATTTTTTTTAGCAGACACCCTAGGGCAGGGATAAGCAATTAGCGGACCTCCAGATGTTGCCAAACTACAAGTCCCATGAGGCATAGCGAGACTCTGACAGCATCAAGCATGACACCCAGAGGCAGAGGCATGATGGGACTTGTAGTTTGGCAACAGCTGGAGGTCCGCTAATTGCTTATCCCTGCCCTAGGGAATAAAGTGGCGGTCATTACATTTTTTTATTTCCAACGGTATTTGCGCAATAATTTTTCAAACGCCTTTTTTTTTGCCCCATTTCATGAATTAAAAAAAAAATAACAAGAGCAGTAAAGTTAGCCCAATTCTTAGGGATAATGTGAAAGACGATGTTACACAGAGTAAATACTGTAGATACCTAACTTGTCAAGCTTTAATATTGCACACACTCATGGAATGGTGCCAAACTTCGGGACTTAAAAATCTCCATAGGCGATGCTTGAATTTTTATTACAGGTTACCAGTTTAGAGTTACAGAGGAGGTCTAGTGCTAAAATTATTGCTCTCGCTCCAACGCACGCGTCAATACCTCACATGTGTGGTTTGAACGGCGTTTACATATGTGGGCGGGACTTACATGCATGTTCGCTTCTGAGTGCGAGCTACTAGGGACAGAGGCGTTTGGATTTTTATTTTTTTATGTAATATTTTTTCTTTTTGCACTTTTTTGTCCATTTTTTTTTTATCACTTTTATTCCTATTATAAGGAATGTAAACATCCCTTGTAATAGGACTAGTGTGTGACAGGTCCTCTTTATGGAGAGAGGCGGGGTCAATAAGACCCCACATCTGTCCTCCAGGCTGGAAAGCATGAGATCGGAAAAAAAAACACTGATCTCATGCTTTCAGCCGCAATCATGTTCGTTCAGCACAGTGGTGTAGTGGATAGCACTTTTATCAAGCAGCAAAAAGGGTCGCTGGTTCGAATCCCGCCCGTGACACCATCTGCCTGGAGTTTGCATGTTCTTCCTGTGCCTGCATGGGTTTCCTCCCACAATCTAAAAACATGCTGTAAATCGGATCCTGTCTAAATAAGCCCTAATATGCAGTAGTATATTTAGGTTTTGTGCTGCCCTAGGTCTGACTAAACTTCTGAACCTCCTAATAGAAAAATGACCCACCCCTTCCTGTCAAGGCCACACCCTGTTTTTTTATGACCCGCCCAGAAATTTTCAGGGGGACACACACACACTAGTTCTGGGGGGGCACTGGATTCCCTTAATTTGCATAGTTTTTCTCCTCACTTCCTGTTTGGCCTATGGGGCAGGAAGTGAAGTCAAATCTCCCCCAATTGGACAGGGATGGTACAAAATAAACTGACAGGGGCTATAACCCTCCCTCCCTCCCTCACTTTATCCAAAATGAAAGAAAAAAAAAGTGTTATTATAGTTCTACTTTAAGCACAAATTTCTGATAATTTTATTGAGAGGACTAAGAAATATAACCATGCCAATAGGCCGAGGATACAGCGTTGCTAATATGTATGAATGTGTGTTAGGGACCCCCACAAACACCACCCAATGTTAAATAAACAATTTTCTTAATTTGCAAATAAGTATCATCTGCTCATTTTTTGGGGATGTCTGCACCCCCTGATAGGGTGAAGACACCTCACAAATTTTGTCACTTTCTACTTCAAATTATTCACTTCCTGTCACATAGCCAAACAAGAAGTGAGGGTAAAACCTTACTAATGTCTTTTCTTGGGGACACACAGATCAATCTAAATAGTTTCCCATTATGTAAAATTGCACTCTAGCATTTTGCTGTGTACACCCCCAAATTATTAGGGATCTTGGACTTTGGGGGTCCATTTACTAAAGGCAAAATCCCACTTTACACTACAATGTGAACAAGCAAGGAAAAAAAATACTTTGCTTCTACAGGATTGGATGTTAAAATCATCAGTGCTTCCCCTCTGATTTCAGCGACTACGCTTGTACTGCAGAGTGGCTTTGCCTTTACTAAACCCAAAAACAAACTAATAATTTGGGTGTACACAGCAGTGCTGGAGTGCAATTTTCTTAATGGGGACACTAGTTAGACTGACCTGTGTGTCCCAAGAAAAGACATTGGTAGGGTTTTAACCTCACTTCCTGTTCAGCTGTGTGACAGGAAGTGAAGCCAATTTAGAAAAGGGACACAAAGCCCAACCCAAAAAACACAAGCAGGGGTTCTAACACTCACTGGCTTCCCTCAAACACTCACAATTAGAATAGGATTGCCTTGCGCTAGATTTAAGCACAGTGCTGTAAATCAGCACCTCAAGCCTGTCCGCCAATCCCCCCCCCCCCAACAGGCCATGTTTGCAGGTTTTCCTTCTTCTTGCACATGTGCTTTAAAAGTCAGTCTGGACAGCAATTCTTGATAAGATAAATCCACAAAACATGTCCTGTCGGGGTACTTGAGGACTGAGGCTGAGAACCACTGCAGTAAAAAGGAAAAAATTACTACTTATGCTCTGTATTTTTACTTTCCTGGTGACTACATGGCAGCAAACATTTCACGCATGAAGGCACCAGGAAGGAGCTTTGAGACAAATCACACCTGTTTTGTTTGGCCAATCAGGCCTCTTTTCAGCTGCAGCTGTCAAAATCTGTAGCATGAAAAAGTAACAAAAAACAAACTTCAAAATTTGAAAGTAATTTTATTGGTTAACAAAACAAGAAAGGCAAAAACAAACAAAAAAATTAAAATAAACATAGGTTCATTTGAGACAGTAACAGAATATGGTTTATGCTTTGGAAATAACAGGATAAATAGACCCACAGACACAGGTTTGAAAAATTAGTCACAAACATCTTGAGAAAGATTTAGCAAAATAATGCAGCACAGACATATACATCAAAGTGAAACACCCTAAAAAAAAAAACATACATCGGACAACCTCAAAAATATTTCAGGTGAAAATAGCCCCTACCAAAATAAATAAAACAAAAAACCCTTGATCAAACAACATATCTGTTTTGCAAAGACATTAGATAAGGACACAAAAACTTTAATCTTGCCGGCCCCCACACACACACACAATCTGCCCTCTTTTCAGGGCAGCTAACAACTGCTCCATACAAGCTTTATATAACATAGGCTTGTGTGCTAATGAGGCAATTGAAAACACATGGGACAGCATGAAACAGACAAAACTAAAGTTCAGTCTTACATTGGGTGAACTTGTAAGTGGGTACACCTGTTAAGGATGTCCTTAAATTACTAACCCAAAAAACACGCTCTATGAGCATGCTCAGAACATCCAAGTGCTGTTCACACACAAGAAGCAACATCAAAAAATCTAAGTCCCTGGGCATGCTCAGATCACCAGAAATGCAGAGGCAAAGCCCTGTCCAAAATGAATCACATCATCCAGCATTCTACAAAATTAGAGATGGGACAAACACCCCCTGGTCCGGGTGGGCAAACAAAGAGCCTAACATGGGCAAAAGTTATACCATAAATACCATTGTAGTCTATGGGAAATGACTTGCTAGACCCCACTTGGCTGGCTTATGTTCTAGTAATTGGCATTAAAATGGGTATGGGGACCCAGGTGCCCCCATACAGTATCTGCCGCCGTTATTGTACTTTCAGCGTGATCTCATCAATTTGGTTCTCGGCGACAGGGTACTGTAAATCTTGCGCTGGCTGCCGCAATAGGAAAAACACAGGAGAGAGAGAGAGAGAGCGGCCTCCACTTCTGTACCATAGGATGTCATATGACGTCCTGGAATTCAGTGGGGGATATCCGAATGATAGGTGCAGCTACAGGCATCATTCAGATATCCTTTTTTATATCCTTTTTTACAGGCGGCGATTGTTCGCACCATAAGAATGATCATATCGGCAGTTTCACCACTTGATCATTCTTACAGGCAGCGGGAGGGGACATCCCCCCCTCCCACCGCCATCCGGTGCTTCTCCGGGCTCTCCCGTGCCATCAGAGGCCCAGAGAACGAATCATCCGCCGCCCGAATGAGGAGCATAGAGATTTAAAAACAGAAACATAAACAAAGCTGCAATCGCGGCTGAAAGCATGAGATCGTTGTTTTTTTTTTCCCGAACTCGTGCTTTCCAGCCTGAAGAACAGATGTGGGGTCTTAATGACCCCGCCTCTCTCCATAAAGAGGACCTGTCACACACTATTCCTATTACAAGGGATGTTTACGTTCCTTGTAATAGAATAAAGTGATCCAAAAAAAAAAAGGAACCAAAAAGAAAAAATATTACGTAAAAAAAAAGAAAAAAAAATATTAAAATGCCCCTGTCCCTAGTAGCTCGCACTCAGAAGCGAACACGCATGTAAGTCCCGCCCACATATGTAAACGCCATTCAAACCACACATGAGGTATTGACGCGTGCGTTAGAGCGAGAGCAATAATTTTCCCATTAGACCTCCTCTGTAACTCTAAACTGGTAACCTGTAAAAAAAAAAAACAAGCGTCGCCTATGGAGATTTTTAAGTCCTGAAGTTTGGCGCCATTCCAAGAGTGTGTGCAATATTAAAGCGTGACAAGTTAGGTATCTATTTACTCGGTGTAACATCATCTTTCACATTATCACCAAAAATTGGTCTAACTTTCCTGTTTTGTTATTTTTTAACCACTTCAGCCCCGGACCATATTGCTGGTCAATGACCGGGCCACTTTTTGCGATTCGGCACTGCGTCGTTTTAACTGACAATTGCGCGGTCATGCGACGTGGCTCCCAAACAAAATTGGTGTCCTTTTTTTCCCACAAATAGAGCTTTCTTTGGGGGTATTTGATCACCTCTGCAGTTTTTATTTCTTGCGCTATAAACAAAAATAGAGCGACAATTTTGAAAAATAAATGAATATTTTTAACTTTTTGCTATAATAAATATCCCCAAAAATATATATTTTTGGGGCCGATACGTATTCTTCTACATATTTTTGATAAAAAAAATCGCAATAAGCGTTTATTGATTGGTTTGCGCAAAAGTTAGAGCGTCTACAAAATAGGGGATAGTTTTATGGCATTTTTATTAAAAAAAAATGTTTTCCTAGTAATGGCGGCGATCAGCGACCTTATGGCGGACACTTTTGATACATTTTTGGGACCATTTTCAGCTGAAAACGATTCGGGAATTCACGTGCGCCAAGATTTTGCCGGCGTTAGTGGAGCAGCGTGCGTGAATGTCCCAAATTGCCGCTTACGCATGCGCAGTACACAAATAAACCTCCTGCAGGTTTACATGTGTTTGCCGGCGTAGCTGCTCGTTTTCAGAAAAATCACTTTCACTTTCAATTCGGCCTGTAAATGTTAAACAAACACATGTCACTACACTTCCCCACATCACCCCACATTCCCCCCCTAATAAACACACTCGCATACACCTTAATTTTACATTTCTAAATGCTGTGCGCCAGGTCCATAGAGGCGCACCATGCGCCCCCTCCTGGGCGCACTAGGCATTATAGTAAATAAGGAATTTTGCTGCTTTAGCAAATGTCAAAACGGCTGCTACTCCAGCCTTTGCTCCATGAATCATGGAGCAAAGGCTTGATAAATCAGCCCCACTGTGTGCATATTCAAAATTTGGCTTGGAAAAATACACAAAAATTTGGGAAATTAGTCCACAAAAACTTTAAATGGTGGCATTTTCAATATATTTATATTCTCCCCAACACATCAATCATGCTCTTAATTTGTTGTTCAAAAAAATTGAGTTTCTTCCTAATGATGTCTATTATCTGACTCATAACCATGAGGTCCTGGATTAGGATTTGTGCACTTGCACTGGAGAAATTAGTAGATTCTTCTACAACCAGCACATCACCTAAAAAAATACACACCGGCCCAGATTCTCAAAGGCGTTACGACGGCGCAACACCATTTGCGCCGTCGTAACTCCTCATCTGGCCCCGGGTATCTATGCGACTGATTCTTAGAATCAGTTACGCATAGATACCCATTAGATCTGACAGGCGTAAGGCTCTTACGCTGTCAGATCTAAAATTCAATTTTGTTTCCCGCCGCTAGGTGTCGCGGACGTCGTTTTCCCGTCGCTTATGTAAATTAGCAAATTACGGCGATTCCCGAACGTACGCGCGCTCGACGCAGAGAATTGACGTCGTTTCCGTAGCCTTTCCGATGCGTAAAGTTGCCCCTGCTATTATGAGGGGCAACCAATGTTAAGTATGGCCGTCGTTCCCGCGTTGAAATTTTAAAAAATTACGTCGTTTGCGTAAGATGTCCGTGAATGGCGCTGGACGCCATTTACGTTAACGTCTAAGCAAATGACGTCGGTGCGACTTGGGCGGGCTTGCGCCGAGCGATTTAACGATACACCGCCGCATGTTTACAGGTAAGTGTTCTGAGAATCAGGCTGTAAACCTGCGGCGGTGTAACGTAAATCACATACGTTACGCTGCCCAGGAGCAACTTAAATGTATGAGAATCTGGGCCACCATGTATTATAAATATGCAGGCCTACATATATTACCTGAATCTGTGGTGACAGACAGGCGCTGCCTAACCGGGACACAATAGCTACGGGGACCTGCAAAGGGTTAACCGTGCTGTGTCCTAAGCTTAATTAAGTGATAATCCCTCACCATCCGTGTGAATAGATACCAGGGACCAAATGTGCACCTGTATAACTAAATACTGGGGTGCCTGAATGTCTATTCAGTATTATTCATAAAGAGTGAGATCTCTAGTCATACCTCCTTATGAGAATATGGTGAACAAATAGAATGAAAATAAAATAAAATAAATATGACAGCCAAAGCTGCTGACTAGTGCCTCAAGTGGTTGAAACAATATATAAGTTATGGTCATATATATGTGCACATGTATCAAGTAAGCAGCCCTCAAAATTTAACTCGCCTGCTCGCATTTTGCGAGTAAATTTTGAGGGCTGGCAAGGAGCGGGGGGGGGGGGGGTGAGCAAGGAGAGCAGAGGCGCTGCAGCGTTCAAAACGCAGCGCGCGTCTTATACAGCCCCTCCCCCTTGTCCGGGCACTTTGATAGACATATCACTCATCCCAGGATTGGATGGGTGATCTGTCTATCAAAGTTTCCCGGACAAGAGGGGAAACTAATGCAGACATATTTTGTTTCCTTTCAGTGACCCACCAACCCAGGGACAATTTGCCAATGTTAGTCCCATCCTGGTGCACCAATTTTGAACCTTTTGGTTTGCTGTAGTGTACCTCAAATATTGGTACTATTTAATTGCATGCTACAAAACATGTTGGCGCATGGCACTATATCAGCCACAGCCCCTTCTCCATCTCCATCCAACAGGGGTTGGTGGGGGTGATGGGGGTGCAGTTTCCCATTTTTGCCCTGGGCACTGGATGACTTTGTCCCGGCACTGGTTACAGAGATGAGAGCTGAAGTGGTTAAAACGGTCTTTGAAAACAATAAGTTTCTCTATAACTTCCCTATAACCACTTCAGTTTTACTTTGTAGCAATAGAAAAGTAGTGAAATATCCTTCCTCTTTCTCATGAAAACAAGATTTATTTAAGTCAGTCTTCAATAATATACTATTGCAATTCACTGAAATGAGCAAATTAAAACCTCAAATTATATTTTCTTCAGACATATTGTATACATGTTTTGACACTATTTTATGTATGAAACATGTCTGAAAGAAATTGTGTGACACAAAACGACCAAAATGCACTTATTTTATTTTTTTAAACAAAATGTCTGGAATTAGAATCATTACTATTTCTACAGATTGGATTCCTTCAGGCTTTTATAATGATTAAGACAATTCATTTATTTAAAGCAGTTATCAGTATAATTTTCCATACTCAGTAAATCATATCTGAAAACTCTGTGCATGTCCCAGTTAGTTTTACATTTATTTGTGGTGCATTATGGGACATGAGCTAACATGCCTTGCATTGAGGCAGTCCATTATTATTAGGCTGATAAAGTACCATAACAAACACAGCCAAAAATTGGACATGCATGAATTTTGTGACAGTGCACCACAACATACGTTATGTGCATTACTGTGCATTGTGGTGCTGGTTACTGCAAAGCACAACTGTGAATGGGCCCTCAGTGATATCGCAGAGAATAACATTATACACCTGAATGAACGATTGGTTGCTGGTAGCAACAGCTACACTTTTGTTCTACGTTTCTCCATTTTTTTTTTTATTCTCTTTATTGATTTTTACAAAGACAGAGCTTTGGGGCATTCCCCGGCTCAAAAAAGGTACCTCGTGAATCGCTCCATTTTTTTTAAAGCCCATATATATTCAATTATTTTTCACCTAAAACTCAACTAAATATAATAAATGGTCATAATACTTACCACAAACTATTATTTCATTTTTTTTTTATCTCTCAAAGACCACCAATGGCAACATTCTTTAAAACAATTGGTGTGACCACCTCCTTGAGCGCCCCTTCTGCTAATTTCGTGTTTGGTGAGCATTGGTTCCGATCATGCTTGTTTGTACTTTCGACTTTTGTGTGACAGATTTGTGTACTGACCATACAAAAATCTGATGTGGAGCTGTTGTCTGCCAAAAATTTACTAGCCTGTCATCCAACATTTGTTGACCAAAAATTGGAAAACAATTGTCTAAAGGAGCGTACTAATGGTAAGAATTTAGGACAACAGTCTGTCAACAGACAATCCCCTTGCAACAATCGAACTGTGTGTACGAGGCTTTAGTCTTCTGAAACCATTAGCTTAATCTGTTTTATCTGTCTGATTGTGCTTGGTGATCTTATTTCTAAAACCACTGACCATTCCACCTTTATGTCGCTTTAAATTGTGCTTTTATATTCTCTTTAGATAAAAGGGACTGCTCTTGAGAAAAATCCCAATACTGAAGTGTTTGATTTAAACCTGGTAAGACAGGCGGAAGACATTGTGCAATGAAGCAATTTGTGTGTTGAACAATGCAATGTGTAATGAAGCAATCAGAAAAAGAAGTGCCACATTTCAATCCTCCAGAAACAGACAGATTGCATTTTGGTCACTTTGTAACTTTCAAAAATGACAGAAAGGAATTGTTCAATTTTAGGGTACAATAAAAACAAACAAAATAGTAAAAACAAATACTAACTCTTTTGTGTATACAAGAAGGAAGACTGGTTTTGCATATCCTTCATATCTTTTTTAAAACTGGAATTCTGTTATGTGGTTACAACTGTAATCATTTCATATGTTAATAAAATATTGGAAATACAATCAAACTTCCAGATAGCAAATTTATAGTGAATGAAAAACGACAACACTTAAAGTGGTTCTAAAGCCTGAAGCTTTTATTTTTACCTTAAAGCGGAGTTCCATGCGCGGCACTGCGCGCTGCGATTGGCTGGGCAAACGTTGGGGACCTGTCCCAGAAGATTGCACAGAGGGAGGGGGAGAGGTGAACTTCCTTCCGGCACCCCGGGACGAAGTTGGAGCTGGATAGCCCTAAAAAAAGGGTATCCGCTCCCCCCCAAAAAAGGGGGTCATGACCACTTAAAGCGGATGTTCCATCTCTGTCCCTTCTTACTGGACAGAGTGATAGCAATGGGAGCCATTGACCCCCACTGCTGTCAATCAAATTCTGTGATAAGGAAGCAGGGGGTGGGGCCAAGCCACCCTGTCTGTGTTAATAGCCGCAAACAAGATGGCTCGGGAACGAGCCTACACAAATACCCCCCATAGCAAGTGGCTTTCTATGGGGGCACCTGTCGAAGAGGAGGAGCCAGGAGCACCAGCGGGGGACCCAAGAAGATGAGGATCTGAGCTGCTCTGTGCAAAACCATTGTACAGAGCAGGCAAGTATGACATAACGTTTATTCCAAAAAAAACAAAACAAAGCTTTAATATTACTTTAACCACTTCCTGCTGGCCTGACAACTTTCTACGGCCGCAGTGTGGATCCCAATTGCTGGGAGGCCGTCTATAAACGGCCTCCGGGCCACTGGGGGGCGCGCGAGCGCTGCCGGCCCGCCACTTCACTGAGATGCCGTTGCGCGTGCCTGGCGGCCGCAATGTCCGCCAGGCACCTGCGATCGGCGGTTACACAGACAAGGACGTGGATCTGTGTGTGTAAACACAGATCTACGTCCTGTCAGGGAGAGAGGAGACCGATGCTGTGTCCCTTGTACATAGGGACACAGATCGGTCACCTCCCCCAGTCAGTCCCCTCCCCCTACAGTTAGAACACTCACTAGGCTACACATTTAACCCCTTCCTCGTCCCCTAGTGTTAACCCCTTCCCTGCCAGTCACATTTATACAGTAATTAGTGCATATTTATAGCACTGTTCACTGTATAAATGTGAATGGTGCCAAAAATGTGTCAAAACAAGTGTCCGATGTGTCCGCCATAATGTCGCAGTCCCAATAAAAAAATTGCAGATCGCCGCCATTTTTTTTTTTTACCAAAAATATGTAGAAGAATACGTATCAGCCTAAACTAAGAAAAAAAATATATATTTTTTTTTAAAAAAAATGGGACATTTATTATAGCAACAAGTAAAAAATATTGAATTTTTTTTCAAAATCGTCGCTCTTTTTTTGTTTATAGCACAAAAAAAAAAAAACGCAGAGGTGATCAAATACCACCAAAAGAAAGCTCTATTTGTGGGGGAAAAAGGACGTCAATTTTGTTTGGGAGTCACGTCCCAAACAAAGCAACGCAGTGCCGGAAGCTGAAATTTCGCCTGGGGAGGAGGGGGGTGTATGTGCACAGTAAGCAAGTGGTTAAAGTGGAGTTCCGCTGGAACTTTTTTTTTTTAAGCTACAGCTACAAATATATTGTTCCAGGAGAATGCTCGTAATCCAAAGTACTTGCATATCAAAGCGAGTTTCCCCATTGAAGTCAATGGAAACAAAAATAATAAGCTCCACATTGACTTCAATGGCATGCAATACCGCATGTGGCCAGAGGTGGGGGGCGCCGGAGAGCCTCGGAAACGTCCGAAAAGGCCTGAGGACACCTTGGCTTCGTTCCCGAGATTTGCTGAGGTCAGCCGAGCTTCGGGCCTTTCCGTGCATTTCCGAATGGCGCCGTTCAGCTCTGCTTGGCTCCGACGCCCCCCCACCTCAGGCCAAATGCGGTACTGCACACCGATTTGGCCTGAATTGTGCTTGTTTTGCGAGACAAGACTCGCAAACCGAGTTACGATTTTTTTAAATACGGTGCTCGTATTGTGAAACGCTCGTTAACTGCGTTACTCGCAATCCGAGATTCCACTGTACTGCAGCTGCTGACTTTTAAAATATGGACACATACCTGACCAGGGTGCCCATGATGTCGGCACCTGAAGCCGTTCTGTCCCTCGGCTCTCGGTGCTGCTGCCGCCATCTTCAGTAAGGGAATCAGGAAGTGAAGCCTTGCCTTCACTTCCTGGTTTCCTACTGCGCATGTGCGAGTCGCGCGGCACAATCTGAATGGTCCCTGCTGTCTTCTGGGACCTGTGTCCCCCCCAGAAGACAGCAGGGGGGATGGAGGAGGGGCCGGAAGTGGGAGCAAATACCTGCATTATACAGGTATCTGCTCCCCCCTGAAAGGTGCCAAATGTGACACCGGAGGGGGGGAGGATTCCGAAAAGCGCAAGTTCCATTTTAGGGTGGAACTCCGCTTTAACCACTTAAAGCAGAGTTCCACCCAAAAGTGGAACTTCCGCTCATCTGATACTGGGGGGATACCGGTCTTTCACATGTATCCTGTCCCCACTTCTTGACATCGCCGCCCAGCTCCCTCCTCAACCCACAATGGCGGCAGCAGCACCAGACAGCTGATCCTGACATCGCTGGACTCCAGGACAGGTAAGTATCCTATTATTAAAAGTCAGCAGCCACAGTATATGCAGCCGATTTTTTAAGCGGTGGGCGGACCTCCGCTTTAGGCTACGGGAAGGTTTTACCCACTTCGTGACCAGGCCCGGCCAGGAGGTCACCAGTCATAAATCATAGGTCAAGAACTGCTGACCGACGTGTGCTGCATTCCTGAAAATGCCGGATCATGTACATGTACGTGATCTGGCGCAGCGGGGCTGTCCGCCCACTGTATATATATGTGGGCAGACCTTAAGTGGTTGAATCAAGTGTTAAATGCTCCTTTAGGTCTGAAGGACTACAAATTTCAGCACCTCTGAAGCTCAGAAGGCAAGCTCTGTGAACAGTGTGAGCAGTGCCTACCCACAGTGTATATTGAACACGTTTCATAGAATTCAAGAAAGTAAATGTGTGGAATTCTTCACAAAGCAAGTTTACAAACTTCAAAACAATGCAGACTGAGTGCTGATTCGCACCATGAATCGCACAAGAACGTGCTGTGCATTCATATGCGATTTGGGTGCAGAGCGACTTTAGCCCACTCATTTCAACGGGCTGAAATCGCACTCAACTGCACCAAAAGCTGTGCAAGCACTACTTGACCTCCAGAAAATGTACCACCCTTTATGACCAGGCCACTTTTTGCGATACGGCACTGCGTTACTTTAACTGACAATGGTGCGGTCATGCAATGTTTATAGAATTTGTTTCCCACAAATAGAGCTTTATTTTGGTGGAACTTGATCACCACTGCATTTTCTTTTTTGCGATATATATATATATATATATATATATATATATATATATATATATATATATATATATATATAGACAGACAATTTGGAAAAAAAAATATTTTTTTACTTTCTGCTATAAAACATATTCAATGAATGTTAAATGAATTTCTTCATAAATTTAGGACAAAATGTATTCTGCTACATGTTTATAGTAAAAAAAAAAAGCCCAATAAGCGTATGATTGATTTACATGAACGTTATAGCATCTACAAACTATGGTATAGATTTATGGATTTTTTTTTTATACTAGTAATGGTGATCAGCGACTTAGCAAGGCGGCCAATTGGACACGAACCAGGCACACTTATACAGTGATCAGTGCTGAAAATATGCACTGTACCAATGACATTGGCTGGGAAGGGGTTAAACATCAAAGGGTTAAATGTGTGCCTAGCCAGTGTTTAGTGAACTATGTGCTTTTACTAGGGGAAAAGATGGATTTGAGTCCCTGCTTTGCAGGAACACAGAATCCATCCCTTCCCCCTGTCAGAATGGAACTCAGCCTTGTTTACATAGGCAGAGCTCTGTTCTGAGTCTTTGCCAGACGATTGGCAGGTGCTGATATAAGGGGACTCTGACCTAATGGGGGGTGCTAAAATAAAGGGACTTTAATGGTGGTATGTAAGGGGGGGGGCACTGATATAAGGTGATTGAGCTAATGGGGGTCTCTAATGGGGAATCCTGACTGCTGATGTAATGGTTGCTGACCAACCATTAGATCAGCAGTCAGCACCCCACCTTTATATCGGTCAGCTTATATTAGCACCTCCCCCTTACAGACCCCCATTAGATTAGATGAGTCATACAAGGGCCAATGAGAGCTGGAGGTGTGCCTCTGTGTAAATCCAAGAAGTGAACAGACAGCAGCTTCAGCTGCCCACGGTAAAAATTACTGCAGCCAGACTCAGTGGAGGGAGATTTCAGCAGCATATTTGGCAAGTACAGAGTCACAATATATATAAAATATGCAAAATGGTTGGAGGGAAGCTTCAGAATGGCAAAGATGTTTTTATTACAAATTATGTGAGCAAACTGCAGTTCCTCTTTAATAAAGTGGATGTAAACTCGAATTTTTTTTATTTTATTTCTTTCAAATTATTTTATTTTCAGAAATAAAAAAATATTTACAATAAATCACAATACATATCAATATGGACATAACCTAGTAAATGTCAGCAGGAACTAAAAGAAACTTACAGAGAGAGGGGGATAGAAAATCTCCCCCCTTCAGATGTGAGAAGGATTATTTATTTTTTTGATGTCACAATGTACAGTATAAGATTTCCTATCATCTGTGCCCAGTCTTGCCACACACAGTTAATCCAGCTCTGAGCAATCCTCTTTTATTGTTCGGTGAAATAAAACAGAGAAAAACCTTAGTCCATTCCGCCCCCTTGTTGTGAGTGACAGGTTATTTACATATCTCATGCACTAGCCTGGAGACAGGCATTATTATTTATTTAATTCCCACCCCCACTCCTTTTCTGAAGTCATGTGGTTACTTTTCTGGATTTTGACTGGATGTTAGTGATCATAGCAGAATTTAGTGTAAGGAATACAAAGGAAAAAATGCATGTTAAAAAGAGGAGTGTAGAGGAGGGCGGGGAGTCTACTGACATCACGACTCCACCCACAGAGCTCCAGACAACAGACCCACCAACAAAATCTGCAGTTTTTCAGTTCTTATAACAGACAGAGGGGAGATATTTGACAGGTAAGGATACATGCAGGAGGCATCTATATCCTTATAGATCAGCACTATGGCAGTAGTTTAGAGAGGATGAGAGTTTACATCCACTTTAAAGACTAAGATTCACCAAAGAGATACGACGGCGTATCTCCTGATACTCCGTCGTATCTCCTGATACTCCGTCGTATCTGTTGTTCTATCCATGCGACTGATTCATAGAATCAGTTACGCATAGATATCCATAAGATCCGACAGGTGTAATTGTTTTACACTGTCGGATCTTAGGATGCAATACCGCGGCCGCCGCTGGGGGTAGTTTGCGTCGTAAACCAGCGTTGGGTATGCAAATTAGGAGTTACGGCGATCCACGACGGATTTCCGCGTTCGCTACGTCGCCGCTAGTCTAGTTTCCCGTCGCAAAGTTAGTCATTATTTGACCTGCCCTAACTTTACACAGCAATCGTATTGCTGTATAAAGTATGGCCGTCGTTCCCGCGTCGAAATTTAAAATTTAACTTCGTTTGCGTAACCTGAATACGGAAGTATGCTACGCGCGTCGCCGTTCGAAAAATGACGTCACGGCGCGCAAAGCACGACGGGAATTGCGCAACTGAGCATGCGCAGTAGGTCCGGCGCGGGAGCGCGCCTAATTTAAATGACACACACCCATTTGAATTGGCCCGCCTTGCGCCGGAGGCCGCCAGCGTAGTTTTCATCGCAAGTGCTTGGTGAATCAGGCACTTGCGATGAAAACTTGCGGCGGTGTAACGTATATACGATACGTTACGCCGCCACACTTCTACGTGAATCTGGCCCTTTTTCTAATATTTGTTGCTTACAAAAAAATCTGTATTTTTGCTGGAAAAATACTTAGAACCCACAAACATTATATAGATTTTTTATCAGAGACTCTAGAGAATAAAATGGCGATCGTTGCAACATTTTATGTCACATATGTATTTGCGCAGCGATCTTTCAAACGCAATTTTTTGGAAAAAAAATACTTCAATGAATAATAATAAAAAAAAAACGAAACAGTAAAGTTAGCTCAATTGTTTTTTATAATGCGAATGATGTTATGTCAAGAATCGTGATCTTTATTCTAAGCAAAAAAAACGTGATTCTCATTTAATCCAGAATCGTGCAGCTCTAATATGCATAGTGTTTACTACACAAAAAAATAAGCATGCTGGGTTTGACTTTAAGAAAGGGTGGCAACCCTAGATCAGGTGCAAAACGATACCCGTTGCAGATCGCAAGTGCAGTGCTTTTTGAATGTGGTGTGGAAATGCCAGGTTTGCAGCACTGCGTTCTGGTGTGAACTGGCCCTAAGACCCCTTTCACACTGGGGCACTTTTCAGTTATCTTAACGCTAAAAACAGCGCCTGTAAAGCGCCTCTCATGCCTCCCTAGTATTAAAGTCCGAGTGCTTTCACACTGGGGCAGTGCGCTTGCAGGATGGGAAGAAAAGTCCTGCAAGCAGCATCTTTGGGGCAGTAAGAGCTCCCAAAACAGCCTGCACATTGAAATGAATGGGTAGCGCTGCAGCACAGCGCTTTTAACCCTTTCTTTGACCGCTAGTGGAGTTTAAAATCAAAAAGCTAGTGGGGTTTAAAATCACCCTGCTAGCGGCCGACAGTAAAGCACTGCTAAAACTAGCGGCGCTTCACTGCAAATGCAACTCCCCGCCAGTGTGAAAGTATCCTAATACCGTAGGAGTGGGCTAGGAATATTGTAAAATACAATGTGAAAATGAATACAGTCGACCCCCGAAATTTGCGGGGGGTTATGTTCTTTGAGCACCCGCGAATTGTGAAAATCCGCTAATTTTGGATGTGGTAAAAGAAAAAAAAATGTCTATAGCCTCATACACACGATCGGACTACCATCTGACTTTTCCGTCGATTTTGCTCTGAAGGGCGTTGTCCGTTAACTTGGTTTGCATACACACGGCAGCCAACATTCACCAAATCACAGCTCTTTACCGCCACCCTTTGGGCAACTTCTGCTATTGTCTGATCTTTAGCATTGGTTCTGAGCATGCGCGTTTGTACTTTGGTCCAATGGACTTGTGTACACATGATCGGATTTGCTCCATCGGACATTTGTTGCCGGAAAGTTTGTCTGTTCTCACAGCGAACATTTGTCCGATGAAAAAGCGAAAACATTTGTCCGATGGAGCATACACATGGTCGGATTGTCCGATCAAACAGGTCCGTCGGATGTTTGTTGTCAAAAAGTCAGATCGTGCGTATGGGCCTTATGAATGGTTCACGCAGGGATGACTTTAAAGGTGCCCGACTCCGAAACCGCCCCCACACAGCACGACTTCAGCGCGGCTTGCAAAACGACTTCTGTATAGAAGTCAATGCAAGACGCTCAGAAGTCGCCCCAAAGTAGTACAGGAACCTTTTTCTAAGTTGGAGCGACTGATTAGAACGGTTCCATTGCACTGCATGGAGCGCAACTCGTCAGGCTGACAGGTCTCCCCTGCATGAACCGCCACTTATGATGCGGGAATGCTAGGCTGGGAAAATATCCGCGAACAACTGAGGCCGCGGACTCTGAACCGTACTTTTTCGGGGGTCGAATGTACACCATTTTACATTTTTTACCATAAATGAAAGATTTTAACAAAAATGAGCCAAGAAAACCTCCTCCTCCCCCTCCCCTGACATAAATAAGCTCTCTGCCTGCAGCACCCCATCCCCCTCAGTATACTTCCTGGTAAATGGAGTCCTCCAAACTCTCTGCCCGCCTTGTAATGAGCAGAGCAGAGGAGCCTGTATTGAAGTGACTCCTGTACATACCATTGTCTCTGACCTATGACTATTCTTGTTCTCAGTTCCCGACCGGGGAGGTATCATTACCGTCAGCTCCAGTTACTGTGTGTGTCTCCCGGGGGAAGGAAGGGGGTATACTGAGGGAACAAGGGCAGTGAAGCACACCGGAACCCACTTATTAGACAGCACAGGAAGTCCAGCTTCCCCCGTCTGTCAGACATTGTGCACACAGGGAAGCCCGCCTGCTGTGACTAGTAACCTCTCGCTTCACTTTCTCCTCAACAACTTCAAAGTCTCCTGAGACTTGCACACTACACCCTTCCTCTCTCTGGAGCCAGCGGGTGGGGACTTCACCAATGAGAATGCAAGTTTCGCAGAGTGGCAGCTCACTTATCCAATCGGTGCGCTGAGAAGGCTTTCCTTTAGCAGTCCATGCTTGTAGAGCGGAACGCTAAGTGCGTTTGGGGCTTGTTATGTTTTCTGCATAAGAAGAGAGCGGGGCCGAGCAGTGGAGAGGACACACGGCTGCCAGGTCAGGATCTGTCGTCATGCAGTGTATATATAGTGTTATGAATGTGTGTTAAATGAGTTATGTGATCTTCTGTTTTCTGTGCTGGTATAGTCTAGTGATCTAGTTATTGTGGTGTCACACTTGTTTTTTCAACTTGTTTCCTCAAGTCTGATTAGACTTGGTGTGCAGAATCCCATTCTTCCTGTTCAGTTGTATGCTCAGTCGCCCTATGCTCATTTTGTTTTTTTGTGTGCGAATTCTGGCATTTTTGTGCCCCCATAGACTTCACCGGGGGCGCCTGTAAACAAATAATGCACACACGTTTGCACGTGACGGAAAAAACTCTTCCTCTGGAACTTCACTTGACCAGCCCAGGAGACACGCACCTGAATTACGAAACACCTGAGCAGAGCTTCTATATAAAAGATTGCAAAAGGGACGTCGCTAGGAATAAAGTGTACGCTGTGCTCTGGCGTCGGTGTTTTTGGTGCAGAGCTACGAAGGTAAGTGATGCGTCAGGTGGTAAATGATACCCAGGGCCGGTGCTACCATTAGGCGAACTAGGCAGCCGCCTAAGGCACCCGGCCACTGGTGTTCCTACTCTTTTCTCTCTGCAGCAAGCAACTAAGTCTCAGCATCTCCATTTACACATAGTGTCAGAGGCGTGGTGGCAGCGGAGGACTGTTTCTATGCCCTGACTCCCGAATTAATGGAAGCATTGATTGGCGTTGTTGAGGCTGCATTTGATGGGCGCTGGTAGACTGCATTTGATGGGCACTTCATTAAAAAGGTGGGGTATACATGGGCAGGGCAAAGTGGGTGGAACCTTGGGGGGCAGCAAAATGAGGTATCCCCTAGGGCAGGGATCCTCAAACTACGGCCCTCCAGCTGTTGTAGAACTACACATCCCATGAGGCATTGTAACACACTGACATTCAGACATGACTAGGCATGATGAGAATTGTAGTTCCTGAACAACTGGAGGGCCATAGTTTGAAGACCCATGCCCTAGGGCATGGGTGCTCAACCTGTGGCCCTCCAGCTGTTGTGGAACAATAAGTCCCATCATGCCTCTGCCTTTGGGAGTCATGCTTGTAACTCTTAGCCTTGCAATGCCTCATGGGACTTGTAGTTCTACAACAGCTGGAGGGCCACAGGTTGAGCACCCAAGCCCTAGGGTAGTGATGGCGAACCTTGGCACCCTCAGATGTTTTGGAACTACATTTCCCATGATGCTCAACTACACTGCAGAGTGCATGAACATCATGGGAAATGTGGTTCCAAAACATCTGGGGTGCCAAGGTTCACCATCACTGCCCTAGGGTGTCAAAAATCCTTGCACCAGCCCTGTTGACACCACCCTGAGAAGGTCAGCTGCTTGTGTTTGTCTAGGGCAGGGGTCTCCAAACTTTTTTAAACAAAGGGCCAGATTACTGTCCTTCAGGCTTTGGGGGGGCCGCACTGTGGCCAGTGTAAGTAGAAAATGTCCAAGCATCAGTGAGAGTAATCCTACTTCCCTAGGTGGATACAACATTGGTCCGATGCTGCATCTGCCCTCTGGTGCCGCTGCATCTGCCCTCTGGTGCCGCTACACTGAGAACCCGAGTGATCGAACACTGCCGATCGTTTGGTTCTGACAGATCCCAGAGTAGAGAGCTGCAGACTGTCAGTCAGCAGCTCTCTGCTCCCTCCTCGCTCATTGGAGTATTGGGCTGGGAGCAGCTGGCTCAGGCTCTTAGCAGCTCGCTGTGAGGCTAAGGCTGGTTTCACACCATCGCCGCATGTGGCTCCGAGCAGGTGTCCGGTGGGTCCTGGTTCATTGTTTCAGGTCCAATTTCAGCCCAAATTTTTGCCTGAATTCAGACCCGAAACGGAGCAAAAGACGCACGGGCTCCTGTGCAAATTCTCACCAGAGCCGCAGCAGAGATATGTGAACTGGCACCATAGAGAGCTGGTCAAAATCTCCTGCTATTGCAAATTGGATGTGGTAAACTGCATCCGAATCGCAATGATGTGAACCCAGCCTGAGCCAGGTGTCGATCCAGGCACCTGGTGGATCCCAACTTCTATTGTCGCAATGACATGGAGCCTGAACCGACTTTTGTGACGTCAGCAGAGAGTGGACTTTAGCCTGCTTTCTGGTGAAAATGGGTCACAGTAGGTAGATTCACAGAGAAAGGCTTAAACTTGCGGCGGCGTAGCTTAGCCTGTTTAGGCTACGCCGCCGTAAGTTAGCTAGGCAAGTACATGATTCTCAATGTACTTGCCTGCTAATATACGGCGGCGTAGCCTAAAGCGGGCGGGCGTAAGGGCGCCACCAAAGGGGAGGCTTACCGGATGCGATGGACCCAAATGAGCTTATACCCAAAGGGTCAAATAGGCTTGTAGGCAGTACAGATGAGATGGTGCAGGAACACGCCAACGCAAACGGACAACAAACAGCGATAAGATCTTCGCTTGGTATCAGGTGGAGGGGGTACCTCAGCTAGGAGATGGCTCATACAGTTGGAAGAGCTCATTAATGAAGTTCTGTGCTCCCCTTGGACTCAGAAGCAGTATCGCTCTTCGTAACGTGTCACGGTAGCGGTTCAGTTCCTCAGTTTTCATCGAAGTAAAAAGGCTGGCAAAAACTCTGCTGATGTTTCTATCAACTTTCTGCAATGATACATCAAGTCCTAATCTGGATGCCTGGTCCAGGAAGGCCTGCAGTCCCCGGATATAAGATGGTGGATGAAGCAGGCATGTAGCAGGTAAGTGTGTCCAGAAGATGTTCCAGTGGCAGGGCAGTCCCAGTCTGATGATAAAGCTTCCAGGGAAGTCCACAGAATTATTCTGTGGACTTCCCTGGAAGCTTTATCATCAGACTGGGACTGCCCTGCCACTGGAACATCTTCTGGACACACTTACCTGCTACATGCCTGCTTCATCCACCATCTTATATCCGGGGACTGCAGGCCTTCCTGGACCAGGCATCCAGATTAGGACTTGATGTATCATTGCAGAAAGTTGATAGAAACATCAGCAGAGTTTTTGCCAGCCTTTTTACTTCGATGAAAACTGAGGAACTGAACCGCTACCGTGACACGTTACGAAGAGCGATACTGCTTCTGAGTCCAAGGGGAGCACAGAACTTCATTAATGAGCTCTTCCAACTGTATGAGCCATCTCCTAGCTGAGGTACCCCCTCCACCTGATACCAAGCGAAGATCTTATCGCTGTTTGTTGTCCGTTTGCGTTGGCGTGTTCCTGCACCATCTCATCTGTACTGCCTACAAGCCTATTTGACCCTTTGGGTATAAGCTCATTTGGGTCCATCGCATCCGGTAAGCCTCCCCTTTGGTGGTGGGCGTTATCACTATCATCACATTCCAATAGAATCACCGTGGGTGTCTTGTCACTATGATCTCTCATTGATGATTTCAACAAAAATAATTTCCACATTTTTTCCACGTTTATGCATATGGACTTTTATTTTTACGTATATTCTTGTGGACTCATGCACATATAGATATTGTCTTGTTAATAAGGTCCATAGTGCTTTCACTATACCAATTGACATCACTTTTAATTTTATGGATTCACTTATTCACATTGATACCTGTGAATGTCGAACATAGACATCACGGTCTTCCTACTATTCATTTTCAGCGCTGCATTTTTTTGAATTTTGTTTGTATTTCTTTCCTTGGTTTCACTGGATTGTATGTAGCTGCTTGTCACCCTGATAGCGCAGATTTATTTTTTATTTTTCTCTGGGCGTAAGGGCGCCGAATTCAAATGTGTTGGAGGGGGGCATGTTTTATGGTAATGAGGCTTGACTTTACGTTTTAGTTTTTACTGCGCATGCGCCGGGCGCCTACATTTCCCAGTGTGCATTGCGGCTAAGTACGCCGTACGGGCCTATTGATTTAGACGTGGACGTAAACGACGTAAATCGCTATTCGCGGACGACTTACGCAAACAACGTAAAAAATTCGAATTTCGACACGGGAACGGCGGCCATACTTGACATTACTATTCCATGTAGGGCTAAGCTCTAACTTTAGGCGGCCTATCTCTAACATAAACGGCGTAAAAGTACTGCGTTGGCCGGGCGTACGTTCGTGAATCCGTGTATCTCCTCATTTACATATTCTACGCCGACCGCAATGGAAGCGCCACCTAGCGGCCATCCAAAATATTGCAATCTAAGATAGGACGGCGCAAGCCGTCGTATCTTAGATATGTTTAAGCGTATCTCTGTTTGAGCATACGCTTAAACATAAGTCGGCGTAGATTCTGAGTTTGGTCGGCTTATCTACTGATGAGCCTACCTAACTCTTTCTGAATCTACCTAACAGGAGTGCAAAACGAACTGCACTCCTAGGAGAAGTACAGGCTAACAAGCTTAGGCTATACTTCTCCTTTTAACGAAGGATGCACTGATACAATTTTTTTTCCCCTTTCAAGTACGGGTACCGATACTTCTACTTCTTCCCTTTTTTATTTTTTATATGAATTTCCGATTCCTACCACAATTGTTTTGTTTACACTTCAGCTGTCAGCAATGGTACAAAGCATTGAAATTATTTACAAACCAAGTCCCTTTTTTTTTAAATGTTGCTAATTTTTTTTTCAATGTGAAACGTGTAAACATTTGTTAAAGGTGAAAAAATATTAACGAACAAAGCTAACAAAAGTTTTAAGTGTTAATAGTTTATAAAATAGAAGTGAGCAAAAAACAAAATCGGCAGGCTACAGGTAAGCCTATAATAAGGCCTATCTGTAGGTACTAGAAATATCTCCGAAACCTCTACTGTTTAGGAGATATTGGCCATAGAAGCCGAGGCCGACATAATCGGTGCATGTGCGCTAAAGAAAGGGCACAATCCGTGCCGTTTCTGTAGTGACCGTCGGCACCAGCCTATAGCAGAGCCGGGGTCCACAGCCCGCAAGGAAGAGGGCTTGAAGATGGACGCGATGATAGAGAGAGAGGGGACATTGCATGCTTTTTCTGCAGGTAAGTGGCACATAATGGGCTACTAGGCGACACATAGTAGCCCATTATGTTTTTACTTTGCAGGGAACTAAGTGGAAGTAAAAGCCATCATGGTTTACTTCCTCTTTAAAGTGTTGCTATACCCGGTACCCTGCTTTTACTATATTCGGTCTCCCACAGAACAAGGAAATGCTATTTATTTTAATATATACGGTGGGGAAAATAATTATTTGATCCCCTGCAGATTTTGTAAGTTTGCTCGCTTATGAAGAAATGAAGGGTCAAACTTTGTTTATCATAGGTGTATTTTTTAAATGATAGAGACAGAGTGGTAGATCGGCGCTTCTCTCCGCCGGGCGTAGCGTATCTAGGATACACTACGCCGCCGTAACTTATTTTTATTAATCCTCAAAGAATTTGCGCCGTAAGTTACGGCGGCGTAGTGTATCTTTGGCGGCGTAAGGGCGCGGAATTCAAATGGATGTGATGGGGCTTGCTTTTATGTAAATATGTTGTGACCCGACGTAAACAACGTTTTTTTTAACTGCGCATGCGCCGTCCGTGGGGGTATCCCAGTGCGCATGCTCGAAATTAAACCGGAACAAGCCAATGCTTAAGACGGTGACGTCATTTTACGCAAATCCCTATCCGTGAACGATGTAAAAAATTCTAAATTCGACGCGGGAACGACGGCCATACTGAACATTGAGTATGCCTCATAATAGCAGGGGTAACTATACGCCGGAAAAAGCTGAACGCAAACGATGTAAAAAAATGCGCCGGACGTACGTTCGTGGATCGCCGTAACTAGCTAATTTGCATACTCAACGCGGAATTCGACGGAAACGCCACCTAGCGGCCGGCGGAAAAATGCACCTAAGATCCGACGGCGTACTAAGACGTACGCCTGTCGGATCGATCCCAGATGCCGTCATATCTTGTTTTGTAGATACAAAACAAAAATACGATGCAGGAACTTGAAAGATGTCAATTTTTAACCACTTCCATACCAGGCACTTACGCCCTTTCCTGCCCAAGCCAATTTTCAGCTTTCTGCGCTGTCGCTGTTTAAATGACAATTGCCGAGTCATGCTACACTGTACCCAAACAGAATTGTTATATTGTTCCCACAAATAGAGCTTTCTATTGGTGGTATTTGATCGCCTCTGGGGTTTTTATTTTTTTCTGTTTAAAATTTAGTAAATGAGTTTTCTTCTTCACTGACGGGCACTGATAAGGCAGCACCGATGAGGAGGCGCCAATGAGGTGGCACTGATATGTGGCATTGATGGGCACTGGTAGGCGGCACTGTTGGATGGCACTGATATGCAGCACTGATGGGCATTGATAGGTCGCACTGATGGGCACTCATGGATGGCACTGATGGGCGACACTGGGCACTGAAAGGCTGCAATGGTGGGTACTTATAGGCGGCACTGATGGGCATCGATACATGGCACTAATGGGCACTGTCATGCGGCACTGATATTCAGCACTGATGGGTATCCCTGCTGGCACTGGCAGGGATTTTGTATGGGCACTGGTTGGCAGCTGCCTTGGCACCGATTGCCAGCTGCCTTGGCACCGATTGCCAGCTGCCTTGGCACCGATTGGCCTTCCCTGGTGGTCTAGGGGGCATACCTGGTGGTCCAGTGTGGATGCCCATCCCTGGTGGTCCTGGGCGGCATGCTGGTGGTCCTGTGCGGTGATCTGAGGTGGGGGGCTGCGCTGATAAACTATCAGCACAAACCCCCCCTGTCAGGAGAGCAGCCGATCGGCTCTCCTCTACTTGCGTCTATCAGACGCGAGTGAGGAAAAGCCGATCTGCGGCTTTTCCTTTTTACATTGTGATCAGCCGTGATTGGACACGGCTGATCATGTGGTAGAGAGCCTCTGCCGGACTGACGCACCGCATCACCCCCCCGGGCGTGCGGCAGCTGTTATCCTGCATGACGTCAATAGATAATGAAACCACTTACCGGATGTCAATTCTCTATTTACCGGGCGGGAAGTGGTTAAGAAGGTTCATCTGACAACTCGTTCTGTGTATAAAAGACACCAGTCCACAGAATCTTTCTTCCAGTCAAGCCTCCCCATCGTGGGCAGGACCAAAGGGCTGTCTGTCGGGGACAGGATTGTAGACCTGCACAAGGCTGGAGTGGGTTACAACCGTGGTTCTCAACCTCAGTCCTTTAAGTACCCCCAACGGGCCATGTTTTGGGAACTTGCCTTAGATAAAATGTCTCTTATCAATACCAAGTCATTGATCTTGATTTAATCAAGTTGTGCAAAGTAAAGGAAAACCTGAAAACATTTAAGGACTGAGGCTGAGAACCACTGGGTTACAAGACCATCCGAAAGAAGCTAGGGAAGGGAGACAAATGTTGGTGCGATTATTCGCAAATGGAAGAAATACAAAATAACCATCAATCGGTATATATGCACTTCTTTTTTTTTTTTTTTCTTTAAACTGCTCGAACCAGATCCCGTGCAGAGCTGGAACCGTGGCTTTGCTGTGGAGTCGGGTGCAGAAGACACATCCAACAATGGAAGCCCCATAGTTACTCTATGGGTGACCTCACTCCCCATTCATTCATGTTGGCTGTGTCCTCTGCAGAGCTTCCGTGCTGGAGACTGGACCGGCTCGGCTTCAAAAAAAGGTATGTATACTGGTTTTATTCTTTAGGGCCCTTTCACACGGAGCGGATCAGTAATGATCCGCTCCGTGTGTCCGCTTTGCTCAGCGGGGATCCTCTGTAAAATCCCCGCTGAGCTGGCAGCTGACAGGGCGGTCCCCGCACACTGTGCAGGGACCGCCCTGTGTTTACTCCGCTCTCCCCTATGGGGGATCGGACGAATACGGACCGTATGTCTGTGTTCATCCGATCCGGCAGACGGAAGAAAAATAGGATTTCTTCCGTCTGCAAATGCGGATCTTTGCGGATGCGGACAAATTACGGGTGTTAGCGGATGTTCATCCGCTGACACCCGTAATCACATAGGGACCCATGTATGTCCCGTTTATATCCGCATACGGTCCGCTAGTGTGAAAGGGCCCTTACAGGGCTAGATAGGTTAGTGTTGGATCATGGATGTCTATAGATGTAGGGATTTTAGTTTTAGGGTGTACTTCTACTTTAGGCAAAGTTCACACAGACATTGAATTTTAATGTGCACTAACACGCATTTCAGATACGTTGCACATGTGTACAAGTCCAACAGCGTTTCTCAAACAGATAGGAATAATAGTAGGTGTAATGGCGCTAAAAACACTAGAAAAACTTAAATAAAATAAATAAATAACTCATCACTTAGGCCCATAAAATAATTCAGAATAGTTTCGTGGTGAATCCTCCAATAGATGTGAGTAAAAAAGTGTTCCACTCTGGGTCAATCCTGGAATACCATCCGGCATCAACAAAATGTTGATATACCATCCTCATCGCAACTGTTTCACGTTGCTTACTCATAGATCCTATGAGTAAGCAACGTGAAACAGTTGCGATACGCGTGAGGACGTGGAGGAGCTGCTGGTGACGTCACCCGCTCGCGGCCGCAGAGCGGGGGACACAAAGATCTTACACGCCGACTTTTTACTGCTTGAAATGTGAGTGTCTACTTGTTTCTTAAATAAAATGTTTTAATGATGCTACACTATGGAGGCTCCCCTTGCTTTATATTTCCCCTGAGAGACTGCAATCATCTGTGACCGAGTCGTGGGATTGAGGGAGTGGATGAGCAGCAGATTGCCTGTGAGATATCCATTTAGGCTTGATTACAAGCCGCTCTGAGGTAAGGGGCTGGAACACCTAGTCTGTCGGACATTTCTGGGAAGCCTGATGGTGGAAGTATTAGCACGCATGCACATCCAGCATTGATCACTGAATGCTCTGGATATAAGGATCTGTGTTTTGGAGCACATTTTTTTCACTGAACATTTATCCATGATTTTTATGCACTGGGACACTTTGTTATTATCACCTTGATTTACTTTAATCCCTATTGGTGGATTATTTGAGATATTATTATCTTTTCACGATTGTTTTTTCACTGGACTTTTTTTCACATATAGATTTTATTTTCATGCTCATCGGTGCATGTCATTTTTATTACTTCGGATCACTTTATATTTTTTGCATTTTAATCATTGCACGCTGCACTTTAAATGGATTACTGCCATGGGTTATTGTAATCGTACTGGATTTGTTTTTTCATTATCATTTATGTTCACTATGCTACTAATTATTCAATTTTGAGTGTATTGATGCAACATTGTGCAGTGGTTTGGCACAGTTGTTCACTGATCATTAGTTACGTACTATTATTTACCACTACAAATACCCTCCACATTTTTTGTTGATGCCGGATGGTATTCCAGGATTGACCCAGAGTGGAATACTTTTTTACTCACATCTATTGGAGGATTCACCACGAAACTATTCTGAATTATTTTATGGGCCTAAGTGATGAGTTATTTATTTATTATATTTAAGTTTTTCTAGTGTTTTTAGCGCCATTACACCTACTATTATTCCTATCTGTCTTGAGTGTGTGAACACTTTCCGTCGTGGCTGCTATTTATTTATTTTAGGTTCTTTTTAGTTTAGATTACCCTTGATTAGGTTGATTTGCGCATTGGTTCCCCCTCTTATATTACTTGTTTCTCAAACACCATCACTTAAAATGCACTACAAATGCTATCGGCATGTTTAAGGCACAATACAATAAAATTCAGTGGAGGCAGTTTCAAAGCTTCAATGCTTGCTGTACTCTACAGGCAGCATTAATTTTGCTTTGACACCTGAGGCTCAACTCATGAATATGTACAGCTCTGTCCAGTCACCATTTTAAAACCAATGCATTTTGCTAGGCGATTTGGGAGCAGCAAAACGCAACCAAAATGTCTGTTTATGCTGCCTGTGTGAGAGGCTTTATAGTGGAGGTCATTAAGGGCACCCTTAGGACTCCTTTACACTGCCTTTGCTCTGAAGAGCAATCCATGGTGAATTGCTTTTCAAAGGACATTTGACAGTTTGCGAGGAGGTATTATGTTGCATCTGTTATAACTCCACAAAATGCAGCTCAACTGCATGTTTAAAGCCCCCCTCCTCTTCCCCCAAGTGCAAATGAGGCCATACAGACAAATGGGAAGTCAATCAGCCACTGCTCAAGGAACCCCTAGCAACCTCCTGGAGGTACCTCGTAAACCTGGTTGAGAATGGCAACAGAGTCGAGCTACTCATAGATGGAATGAAATTTGACTGGTTCAGCAGGGATCTGCCAAATTTTGATCCATCTATGGCCCTTACCATTCGAAGGAAGTCAATCTAATGATTGAGGCTGGGTTCACACTACTACACTACTTTCATCCTACTTTGCTCTGCTACATTGGTCCTACATTTATCCTACATTGGTCCTACATCCATCCTACTTTCATGAACAGGATACTACTTTGGTCCGACTTTAATGATATTCAATGGGCCTGAAGTAGGATCAATGGAGGACCAAAAGTAGTACAGGGAGCATTTTCAAAGTCAGACCGACTTGTGTAGGACGCTACAAGAGGCTCTCATAGGGAAACATTGAACACAGAGCAAAGTAGGATGAAAGTAGTGTAGTAGTGTGAACCCAGCCTAACTCCTCTTGGAACAGGACTGCTGGTAAATTTTAATTTGATCAAAAGCTGTAGCTAATCAAGTGCAGTTTTGATCAGTGTATTCTGACAGTGGAGGAGACCCCACTGTCAGAATTCAATGGTGCAGCGTGGAGGATTCCTCCATCCACCATGATTGCGTCAATTGGAGAATCTGTTCCATTTTTGTTTGAAAAAACAAAACAATAAAGAGTCCTCTGTGGCTAGCTTTAAGCAGGCCCTAGATGATTTTTTTTTTTATTCAGCCTGAGAAATCGCCCCCAGTGGGACATTGTATTCTGACAGTCGGACTCTCTGAAGTTGGAATACTGCAATCTGTGGTTATAGCCACTGATCGACACAACTTTTCATGCATGGGTCTTTGGCAAAGGTCGATCAAACAATCAACTTGTGTCAAGCAGGGACAGTCACACACTGATTAAACTTTGGCCAATTCCTGCTGATTTGGATGAGTTTTAATCCTTGTATGGCTAGATTTAGAGACCTCTGAGGTACAGCATGTCACTATACCTTCCTTTCCTTTCTTTTTATAGACAAAGATATAGAAGGATAAAGCCTCATACACACAATCTGATTTTCCGATGGGAATTGTGTGATGGCAGGGTTTTGTCCGAAAATCCGACCGTTTGTATGCTCCATCGGACAATTGTTGGATTTTCCGACAACAAATGTTGGATAGCGTGCTTGAAAATTTTCCGACAACAAATGCGTGATGTTGGATTTTACGATCGTGTGTACACAAGTCCGTTGGAAAAAAATCCAAAGTACAAACGTGCATGTTCAGAAGCAATGCTAACCATAGCACCTCCATCTCTCTGATGAAGTCACGTGACAGTGACGATACGCGTCAGACACTAGGACCCCCGGAAGTGACGTTTGCACAGTGTGAGCTCGCTGCTCGTTTCTGACATACACTACATTACTGTTTTAAATGTGAGTACCCTGTTTGTTATATGTTTGAATAAACCGCTGAGTTTTTTAAATATATTACACTAGAGAGCTTCCTCTGTTTTTTCTACTTTGCCTGGTGACACACTTTGGAGCCGTCTTACCTTTCTGACCACCCAGCCTGGAAGGAAGTCTTAACCCCACTAGGCGCCACACTACTGGAAGGACAGATAGGAGTTATCCCCTCTACCCCCGAGTGATTCCATTGGCTTTATTGAATGCTGCTTACCTTGCAGTCGTAAGGTAATTTGTTAGCACACCTTCGGGTGTCACCATACACTGAAGATTCACCAACAAGTCACCTTGCCACCTGCTGATGTCATTTATGCACCCAGCACTTCACTCGCACTTTTTATTAAATTGCATTACCTCTTGGACTGAGTCGCAGTTGCACTTTGTAACAATTGGACAATCTTGTGGTTCCATCCACCATTCATACAATGTGATTTTACTTACATTATACAGTCACCTATTTGTATGTATTTGCACTCTTATTTAGTTCACTGTTTATTCATCCATCATTGTTGTACATCAGTTATGTTCAGTCATTAATTTTGATTGGAGCATAACACCATCCTGCGATTTCCTCTGCGACTGAATATATTATTATCTTTATGTTGTGATTTTATTTATGCACCTGAGTCACCTTATCTGCACTGTTTGCACATTCATTCAGTTTACCGTTTGGATGCACCTTATCTTAACATTTATAGCAATTTTTTTTTTTTTATTATTATCTTTCAGTCAGTCTATTTGCACATTCATTTATCAATTATACCATTTTGGTTATTTATACATTTTACCACTTACACCATTCTATGCTATTGGAGCGCAACACCATCTCTTGATTTTTTGTTTCCAATTTTAACCATAGCACAACATTAGCAGAAGTTGCCCAAAGTGTGGCGCTAAAGAGCAGAAAAACCACATAGTTTTGTTTTGTTGGCTGCCAAAGTTTTGCCATTTTGTATGCAGAAGAAGTTCACGGCCAACGCCCTTCAGACAAAATTGCACGGATTTGTCCGATTGAAATCCGATCGTGTGTATGAGTGTTTAAAATGTTCCTTCAGAACGCATGTGCCAGTGCTGCAGTTTTTGAAAAGGCTGTGTGTGTGTGTGTGTGTGTGTGTGTGTGTGTGTGTGTGTGTGTGTTTTATATGTATGTCTTATATATACGGTACACACACTCGCAGGCCACTTTATTAGGTACACCTGTTTAATTGCTTGGTAAAACAAATTGCTAATCAGCCAATCAAATGGCAGCAATTCAATGCATTTAGAGGTAGTGAAGACGACTTGCTAAAGTTCAAACCGGGCATCAGAATAGGAAATAAAGGGGATTTTAGTGACTTTGAACATGGCATTGCTGTTGGTGCCTGACGTTGCAACCAAGGTATGCAGAAAACCATCTCTGAACGCAGAACACATTGAACCTTGATGCAGATGGGCTACAGCAGCAGAGGACCACACCGGGTGCCACTCCTTCCAGCTAAGAACATGAAACTGAGGCTACAATTGTCATAGGTTTACCAAAATTGTACAGTAAAAGATTGTAAAATGTTGCCTGTGCTAATGAGCCTTGTGGTTTTTTTTTTTCAAATGGTAGGGTCAGAATTTGGCGTACACAACTGAAAGCATTGATCCATCCTGCTTTTTATCAACGGTTCACGCTTCTGGTGGTGGTGTAATGGTGTGGGGGATATTTTCTTGGCACACTTTGGGCCCCTTGCTACCAAGTGAGCAAAACGCTGTCCCTTTAACTACAGTGTACCCATCTTCTGATGGCTACTTCCAGCAGGATAATGCACCAGGTCACAAAGCTCAAATCATCTCAAACTGGTTTTTTATACATTGCAATGAGTTCACTGTACTCCAATGGCCTCCACAGGCACCAGATCTCAATCCAATTGGAATGTGGTAGAATGGATGCAAATCTCCCATTCTACCACATCCCAATTGGAGTGAGATCTGGTGACTGTGGAGGCCATTGGAGTACAGTCGATAAATGATTGCTGAGAGGGGTGAGGTGAACTTCCTTCCGGTGCCGTGGAGCCCCGGGAGGAAGTGGGAGCTGGATCCCTCTAAAAAGAGGGCAACTGCCCCCACCCCAAAAAAAAGACATGCCAAATGTGGCATGTCAGAGGGTCACCTGAACTTAAAGCGGAAGTTCAATTTTTAGGTGGAACTCTGCTTTAATGCAGCTCTGAAGGCAAAAAGGGGGTGCAACCCGGTACTGGCAAGGTGTAACTAATAATAAAGTGGCCGGAGAGTGTATGTACAGTGCCTTGCAAAAGTATTCACCCCCCTTGGCATTTTTCGTGTTTTGTTGCCTCACAACCTGGAATTAACATGGATTGTTTGAGGATTTGCATAATTTAATTTTCAGAACATGCCCACAAATTTGAAGATATTTTTATTATTGTGAAGCAAACAACAAATAGGACAAAATAACAGAAAAAGTCAATGTGCACAACTATTCACCCCCTAAAGTCAATACTTTGTAGAGCCACCTTTTGCAGCTATCATGGCTCGAAGTCGCTTTGGATAAGTCTGGATGAACTTGCCACATCGTATCACTGTGATTTTTGCCCATTCCTCCTTCCAAAACTGCTCCGGCTCCTTCAAGTTGGATGGTTTGCACTTGTAAACAGCAATCTTTAAGTTTGACCACAGATTTTTCTATTGGATTGAGGTGTGACCTTTGACTAGACTATTCCAACACATTAACATGTTTCCCCTTAACCACTTAATCACCGAGGAAGTCCATGGACGTCCTCGGCTTTGTGCGGTGATATCTAAATAATGCCTGCAGCTACAGGCATCATTCAGATTTCGCCGTCTTCAGCCGCCGATTCTGTGCACGATAAGAATGATCAAAGCGGCAGTTCTGCCGCTTGATTGTTCTTTTAGGCAGCGGGAGGGGACGTCCTCCCGCCGCCATCCGGTGCTTCTCTGGGCTCTCCTGTGCCATTGGGGGCCCGGAGAGCGAATCGGCCTGCGCTGCTGGGAAGCATAGAGATGACTGGTGACCAGATGGTCACCAGTCATCTCTATGACCGTCGGAGGCCCGGGCGCGACGTTATGACGTCACGCCCGATACTCGGAAGTAAACAAAGCCGCAATCGCGGCTGTTGGCATGTGATCGGTGAATTTGTTTTCACCAATTTCATGCTTGTAAGCCTGGAGGAGAGATGTGGGGTCTTAAGAGGACCTGTCAGTGATTTATATTACAAAGGATGTTTACATTTCTTGTAATAGGAATAAAAGTGATCAGAAAAAAAAAAATGTAAAAATAAAAAAATGATGTAAAATAAAATTAAAAAAAATATATATTTTTTTTAAAACACCCGTCCCGGTAGCTTGTGTGCAGAAGCGAACATGCATGCAAGTCCCGCCCACATATGTAAACACCGTTCAAACGCGTGTGTTAGAGCGTGTGCAACAATTCTAGCACTGTAACTCAAAAATAGTAACCTGTAAAAAAATTTAAAGCGTCGCCTATGGAGATTTTTAAGTACCGTAGTTTGGCGCCATTCCATCATGAGTGTGCGCAATTTTAAAGCGTGACATGTTGGGTA